>NW_022103918.1:9463467-9481217 GCF_000313985.2 Echinops telfairi | reverse complement strand
ATGTGGGTTTTTTTGCTTCTCAGCTAGATGGCCACTTGTTTATCTTCAAGCCTTTAAGACCCCAGATGCTATATCTTTTGATAGCCGGACACCATCAACTTTCTTCACCACCTTTGCTTATGCACCCATTTTGTCTTCAGTGATCATCTTGGGAAGATGAGCATCACAGAATGCCGGATTGTTAGAACAGGGTGTTCTTGTGTTAAAGGAGTACTTGAGTTGCTGCCCAAAGTCCATCGGCAATCTTAATTCTTATTTTATAGGATCCATCACAAATCAGACTTAAATTCCCTGAAGTGATGGCCATATTCATCTTGATCAGTGCCACATCTTGGGTTTCTTGCAAAGTGCCTGCCCCACAGTATGTACTGAATAATTATAAGTTCAATGTGCTAATTAATCTCCATTTTATAGAATAAAAGATGAAAGCCAACAAGATCAGCAGAGTTTCCTGAGGTCTGTGAAGCAATAAACAGAGCCAGTCTGCTGAGCTCCAGATCAGTTTTCTCTCTGCTGGAATAGCAGAGGATTTAGAGGGATGCAGTGAATTATTCTAAAGAATCTAGCCGAGCTTCCTGTGCCTGTCTCTGAGTACTTTTTTCACTACTGGGCCTGAGGAAAGTACAAGGAACTTGAAAGTCTGAGGCAGACTGGGGGAGGAAAAAGCAGACAATCTGGCATGCCAATACCTACAGCAATGACTTTCAAACCTTTTTTGATTCAATATATATATCAAGTCACAACTCAGCAAAGCACTGAAGCGCTCACACACACATTCGCACACAAGTTTCATGAAGCATGGTATGCACCCTTCCTTATGATTATGAAAGATAAACTCTGATGCTATCGAAGTCTACTCTTTGTATTCTACTCTTTTTAAAGAATTGGTGGCAGCTAACTTCTTTGAATTCATGACGCCAACAGGCAGCCATATGAAGTTTGAAAAGTGTAAATGTTAGCGTAGAATGGCTTATTTCAGTGCATGCCTTTTAAAAAAAAAATCATTTTACTAGGGTCTCATACAACTCTTATCAGAATCCACTCATACATCAATTGTGTAAAGCACACCTGCACATTCATTGCCCTCATCATTCCCAAAACATCTGCTCTCCACCCAAGCCCCTGGCATCAGCTCCCCATTTTTCCCCTCCCTCCCTACTTCCCCTTCACTCACAAACACCTGATAATTTATAAATTATTATTTTGTCATATCTTGCACTGTCAGACGTCTCCCTTCACCCACTTCTCTGTTGTCCATACCCCAGGGAGGAGGTTATATGTAGATCCTTGTAATCAATTCCCCCTTTCCAACCCACCCTCTTTCCACCCTCCCAGTATCGCCACTCACAGCACTGGTCCTGAAGGGATCATCCACCCTGGATTCCCTGTGTTTCCAGTTCCTATCTGTACCTGTGTACATCTTATCCTCTCTTCATTCCAAAGTTGAAGGTAATTGTCACAACAGTCTTGTACAGGCCATGTAATGCAGCCACCCAACATGTACAAAGTGCTTTATAATCTACTGAATGCTGACTCCTACCTTCTGTCCTTTGTAGCAATCCTGTAAATTAGCCAGGGGAATGCATTACCCACATTTTATAGTGTAAACAACTAAGGTTCAATGACAGTAAATAACTGACCAAGGTCACAGAGTCAATTAGCAGAGGACCTAAGGCTGGTAACTGGCTCCTCTGCCTCCCTCCAAGTCTACACCCTTGTAACCATGCCTCTATGACCAGCAGAACCAAATGACTAAGTAACAGCCACTCAAGTCTGCCACATTTCCCTGAGACCCATGACCAAGGAATGAAGTAGATAGAGTACTAGAGACAGAGCAAAACGATCCTGGCTGGCAGTCCACCTGGCCGGGGTCAGGTATATGGAAGTCGGAGTAAATGCTATAATCAAAGGGATAAATATTAAAATATATGCACATATATAACTACAACATAGGATAGCTCATTACCAAGATCATTTAAAACAATAAGCACTTATTCTTACTTCCTACCTAATTTGTGTGGGACTAGCATTCACATTTAAACTGATGCCTTTGTATTAATCATCAAGTTAATAGAGGGTTTCAACAGTGATACTTGGGGGGGAAAGCTATTCAGAAAAACAGTGACTTTTTTTCAGCCACAGTTTCATTCTCCTTGGCCTCTTGAGAACTATCCCCTCAGGAAATTAAAAATCATTCACCATTGTGTGCCTATCTTACTACTGAGTTAGCAATGATTGAAGAACTGAAGATTAAAAAACAAAGGCTTAACTGTTTTTAGAGACAACTTTATTACCTCTAAGGACAGGTTACATCCTGGATCCATGTACATTTTTCAGATGTTAGTTATAATAGATGCCGATAACAAAATAAGCTTATTTTTAAAATTGAATACTAGTAAAAATCTAACAAGCATTGTTTCCATGTACTGAACAAAGAGAAGCACATGTATTTGCTTATGCCACTATCTAATACTGCTGGGCACCTCACACAACCATAGTGATTCACCCTAGGAGATTTTTTCATTGCCAGCTAAGCTGCTTCGCTTTCAGATTTATCAAGTATAAAGTTGGACCGCTGTTAGAAGGAACAAATTACTCTGGAAACACAATAAAGATCATAAAATTGCGTCAAGGAAGGTCCTAAGAATGAACATTGGAAGCCAATTGATAGGTCAAAAACTTGGCACTACCTTGAAAAACAATCTTGAATTGAGAAGTTTAGGAAATGCTTTAAAGGTGATTTCAGGACAACACTTTGGAATTGATTTCACACAATGAAAAAAGGATGTGCTCTCTCCATATGGAAAACCAAAGATTTAATTGGAAAAGCACTTAACAATGTCTGCTGTATTATAGGAATTCTGTCATGCCGTGCTTTCATTATTTTTAACTACTTTTTTGTATAATCTTGCCCTATGTTTACCCTACAGTTCCTTTTTGTTTCCTTGTCAACACATTGACTCCAGACAAGAGGATTCTATGAGTGTAGCTTACTCGGTGGCTCTTAGATCATTCATTGAGAAGATCGCATCACATCTCAACACAGCTGTTGGCAACATGTCTTGCCTGAAATAAACAAACAGATTTCATTTCTTCAATATAGAGTTCAGCTCATTTATTTCCACTGCTGAATGCAAATGTCCTCTTAAAAGTCTGAAGAGTTTTGAATATAAGACACATAAGTATGCCAAGTTTTAATGTCTTTTTCTAGGATTAGGTAAAAATACATGAATATCCATAACACTATCAGACTAGTTCAATTTTTAAAAGTACTAAATACTCTGAGTTCCATTTTCAATTACTAAATTCCCACCACAGAGTGTTCTATAGACCATGGGGAACTTTGAAGTACTTTCACTCTCAGTTCAAATTTAGTTAGGCTGCCTCCACTTCAGGAGAGACTATGCACCACTTCATCATCATTGGTTCAAATGTGGCCAGATACTTAGCAAGGCCAATCAGAGGACTTTTTGCCAGAACATTTAGGAATGGCATTATTTTTTTCCCCTGAACTCAAAGATACTGCAGACAAAGTAATTCTAGAGCTGATAAGCAGTCTCTTGAGCAATGCCTGAAGAGAATGAGGCCAGACGGAAAAAGCAAGGCCAGAAGCAGAAAGAGCAATGTCCTAATGACATCACTTCCGCCATGTGAAATCCAGCTTTGCTGGATGTGAGAGGTAGACTTTATGTCCCCCCTTTACATCCTCTGGGGTTCTGTCACTGGCAAGCATAAGGTTTCTGACAAATGATTATACTGTATTAAATATAAATATTAAGTATTGCTTTTCATTCTGTACAATGTATTCACAGAAACTGAAAAAATGTGAAATGGGCTCATCACTTGTCTGTGACCCCTCTATGAGGGGATGAGTCAACCAGGGTGCAGTCAAGCACCGATGAAATACACAATCCTACTCTGGTTCCTTGAAGCTTCCTCACTTCCCACTATCATGACCCCAGTCCTCTTTTCACTGAGGGCTAAACCAGAGCATGTGCACAGGTACAGCTAAGAGATAAGAGCTGGAGACACACAGAATCCGGGAACAGGAATGGGAATACCGATACCAGAAGGGGAGGGAGAAGATAGGGAGAGGAGGAGAGGAGGGGAGGAAGGGGGAACCAAGTGCAAAGATCAACAGATAAATACACATACACATACACACACACACACACACACACACACACACCTCCAGGGAGATGAACAACAGAAACCATGGGGGAAGGGAGACAGCGGTCAGTGTAAGATATGAAAATAATAATAATTCATAATTTATGAAGGGGTCACGAGGATGGGGTGGAGAGGGAGAGGAAAAAAGATGAGCTGATACCAAGGACTCAATAGAAAGTAAATATCTGGAAAATAATATTGGCAACATATATACAAATATGCTGATACAATTGATGTATGGATTGCTATAAGAGCTGTAAGAACTCCCAATAAAATGATCTTTAAAAAAAATGGTGAAATGGGCAATATTGATATATTTGCTCCTAATCTCTTTTTCTTTTTTCTTTTTACAATCTCTTCTTCAAAATCCCTTTTCCTACTCTGGGCCTCATCTCAGCCACGCCAATGCCAACCAAGCTCCCCTGTGCCTAGTCAAAGTCAACTAACATACAAGGCTCGGGTAGTTGTCGTTCATATAATCATGTGAGCATTCACCTACAAATACTTGTCTTCATTATCTTACACTGCTATAACATAAATACCATACAAGTTTGGCTTTAACCGACATTTCTCCTGTCACAGTTTAGACAGAAGTTCAAATTCAGGGCACCAGCCCTAAGGATAGGCTTTCTGTCTGTCAGCTCTGTCTCCTTGAAACAAGTGTGGACCCAGTGTTCCTTACAAAAATGTGTCCTACCATCAATAGTCCCATGAGAAAAATGGTTCTTAGCTCAGGAACCCCAGGTCCAAAGGACATATATGCTTTGCTCCCAGCTCTTCTTTGAAGATGGTATTCAAGACTCTCTCTCTACTCAACTCTTTCTCATTTTATCTCTTTAAAATAAAAGGTAGTGCAGACCACACATTAAGGAATCTAGATTTACATTAGATCAGGGCTGTAATCTGCTGCACAAGACCTCTTAAAATATTAGAAAACAAAGATGTCATTTTGAGAACTAAGGTATACCACCTGACCCAAGCCAAAACATCATCTCATATGAATGCAAAAGATGGAAAGTTATTTAGGAGAATCAAAGAGGAATGGATGCTTTAAAACTATGGTGATGGTTAATGTGGTACTTATATAATCTGGTGTCAATTTGAGGATTCAATGAAGGGGTGGAGTCTAGCCTGTCAATCAAGATGCAGTTTGATGACCTCCTTTGGAGGTGGTAAGGAGATAAATAGCTCACTGGAGACAGGGCGCCAGGTCACTCTCTGAGAGACATCCCTGAGTGAAAGTCACATGGACCTACCCTGATGCCATCCTAGGAGCTGGAGAAGCCACATAGAGACCCCTGTCAGTGTTGAGATGATTATAATGCCACTGGATCCACAAGATTTCCCACCCACCAGCCCACTGATCTTCCTGAATTTGGCAACATTGCATGTGTTTTGTGAGTCTGAAGAGGACTTTATAGATTGTATCACACATGTGGGTTAATATCGGACTTATGGACTTGATCTGGACTAGACTTGATGTTTTCTCAATATTCTCAATATTCAATTGCTCTTGTATGTAAAGCTCTTTCCTATACATATATAAGTGTCTATGAATTTGTTTCCCTAGTCTACCCAGGCTAACACAGTGAAGAATGTTTAATACACCCTGAACTGCCAAAAGTAAGAATAAATCCATGTTGGAAGAAGTAAAATTACATTGATTTTGAGGAGGGAGCATGATGAGACTTCATGTCAGTGCACTTTGGATATGTCATCCGAAGGGACCAGTCCTGGAGAATGACATCATACTTCCGAAAATAGGGAGTCCGTGAAAAAGGAAGACCCTCGATGAGATGACTGAGGTAATGGCTGCAACAATGTGCTCAATAGAACAATGAGTGTGAAGAGGGTCCAGGAGTGAGCAACATTTCCGTCTGTTTCCCAGGGGTCACTAGGACCGAACCCAACAGCACTGCGCAACAACAACCTTTTAAGCTTACATTTTTCTCTCATTTCACTCCTGATGGTTTCATACATAGAAAACTTCAGTTGAATCTTACCTAATTTCCCCACCAAGCCACATTCTAATTCATCTTATTGCTAACATAATATTCCTTCATTATCCTTTTTAGTATGTCTTATTTGCAGTTTTTTAACTTCTCACTTATCTAATACCAAAAACTAGGATGGGCCATTCTATCTTCTTTCCTCTTTATTCTTCTTACGTTGGTCTCCTCATCCTCTTAACTCCTCCACAATGTCATCTCTAACTACCTTTTCATGGGGCTAAATTCTGAAGAGATGTCTCAAAGAAATATAAATGTAAATGATCTATCACCTGATGAAATCATACTCAGCCTCATTCACAGTAAGGTTTCGTATGAAAATTATACTAATACTTCTTTCCTAATAAATTAACAAAGATACAAGTTTGACAGTTTACTTTTTGGTTTTGATGCATGTGGAAAATAGCAGTCCCCACAATGTTGATGGGGATAGAGGAGAAGATGGGAGAATATAGGAATCACTACCAAAATTACTTTTATCTGATAGATGTCAACTTGAGGATATTAAGAGTGAAGGGGTGGAGGCTAGCCTGTCAATCAGGTCAAAGCCTGATGATCCCTCCTTGTGGGCATGCCCTCATGAGGATTCTGAGAACTTCCCCTCTTTCTTCCTGGAGGATGGACACACTCTCTCTGCTTCACCTTCCTGTTGAGAAGCCACACTCAGAGGGCTGGAGGAGACACGTGGGGACCCGCGCCAGCACTGAGATGCTTTTACCACCATTGGATCCACAAGACTTTTCGCCTACAGGCCTGTGATCTTCCTACATTGCTCATCATTGCATGTGGCAGCATGAGTATGAAGAGGGACCTATGGGCTCATATTGGACTGTGTTAGTCTGGGTACTTTAGAGAAACAAATCCGCAGAAACTCATGTTTAAGAGAGAGTTTTATGTAAAGATTAAGTGTGCATCAAGAAAACATCCCAACCCAGTGCTACCCAATCCCACAAATCCAACATTAACCCATTAACCCATATGACCAACAATAATCCACAAAGTCCTCCTCCATCTCACAAAACAGATACAATGATGCCGACTGCAGGAGGAAAGCTGAGTCAGTGAACGTGTAAGCATCTCAGCACTGGCAGGAGTGTCCACACAGCTGCTCCAGCACCCAGGGCTGCATCAGGGTAGGTCCATGTGGCGTCTACTCAGGGATGTCTTGCAGGAAGTGAGCCTTCCCAGGTAAAGCAGAGAACTGGCTAAGGCAGCTGCACTCTGGTCTGACCATCAGAAATCAAGAGACCCGAGAACTCAAAAGGTGAGGCTCCCTGAGCCATTTATCCCTCCGTCCTTCAATTAACCCCACATGTGTTTATCAGCCAGGTTGGCACAATAAACTAACTAACTCACAGACTTATAGACTTGATCTGGACAGGGCTGGAATATTTTTCAATATATTTTAATTATTCTTTGTTATAAAGCTCTTCATATATATATATTGATTTGTTTCTCTAGTCAACTATGCCTAACATAGATGTCTACAAATTACAAGTGCCCAAGGTAACCCCCACAAATTTAAAAAGCTGAATGTCATTCAAATGGGGAGTAGAATTGACTCGCAGAGTCTGAAACTTTCTTCATTCACAGCACTTTCCTGACTCAGTAATTTTTTATTTTTTCACGAGCACCTAGGCAAAAATTTTAAAAGACCTAAATATGGCATTCTCATTTCCTGATAATACCAAATGGAATGGCCTATCTCTACTGATATAAACACTTAAGCTAATAACTGTTGCAAATAATATTCTTTCCCAATATTGTGCATACTCCCCCGCCCCCCATGAGAGAATATAAAGCTTTGGCTTCCTCTATTTTGAGCTATAGAAAAAAACTCCTACCAGTGGAGAAGTTTTGAAATGAAGAAATTCACTCTGCAGGTACTGAATCTTCCTTTCTTCCTTGTTATCTTTCTTTGAGGTTCTGTACCTGTTCAAGCTACTCACTAAACCTACTGCTGGCCAGTTGATTCTAACTCATCATGAACCTGTAGGACTGAGCACCCAGGCTGTCATTTTTATGGATGCAGGTTGTCATATCTTCCTCCCAAGAAGAAACTGGTGAGTTCAAATGGCCAGCCTTTCAGATAACAGTTGAGGAATTTAATACTGAACTACCAGAGATTTACTTTCTGTGCAATAGACATTTTAATTTTTTTCCTTTAAAACAGAAAAAAAAATTACTAGCAGAATCACGAGTGGCCTGATTTTCCTTCTCTTTTGATAAATGTTGTTTTAGATATGTCACATTTTCTACGTGTTCAATAATAGGCAAATGGGCATGAGGGAAGGGATCCTGGTGGGTTAGTGGGTTATGCATTTGACTGCTAACTACAAGGTTACCTGTTTGATGCTACAAGTTGCTCGGTAGGAGAAAAATGAGGCTTTCTGTTCCCATAAGGATTTACCTCCTCAGAAACCCAAAGGGGGCTGTTCTACTCTGATCTATAGAGTCGCTATGAGTCAGAATTGACTCGATGGTTGTAGGTAATTTTTGTCGGTTTGTTTGGAGAGAGGAGGAGCTAAAATATGACTATGGTGGTTTTTGGTTGCAGCCCAGTTTTTCCAGCTCCAGGTGATGCTGTGTTTATTAGCGCAGCCTTGCGCTCCATAAGGTTGCTAACGCTGTGACCCCCGGAGCCCTTCCCCAGTCAGTCCAATTTCCAAGGAGCCTCTGGGTGATCTACCTGAGACCCCAGCGTTTGGGTAGTAGTTGATTTTGTTTGTGAGTTCATTCGTGCTGCCCTAAGCTCCTCAAATGTTACTGAAAACCAAACTCAGCGCCATCCAGTCATATCCGGCTCATAGCAATCCTTTAGGATACGGCAGAACTCTCCCTGTGGGTTTCTGACTTCGGAACTATTTCTGGGGTAGAAAGCCTCTCTTTCTCCCACAGAGTGACCCTGGTTTTAAACTGATACCCTTGTGGTAAACAGCCCAACACATAGCCAGTCCACCACCAGGGCAACGCCTGAAAAAGTTATGTCTTCCCCCAAAAAACAATCAATATAAAGTAAAGGACACCTGAAAAATAAGAGGAAATAAATAATTACAAATTTTAAGGTTTAATTATGAATTTATTATTATTTTCAAATCTTACAAGCTATGGCTAAGCAGAGGACATTGCTTTACAGTTTTTCCTAATATAGCGTGTGATTTCATTAAATTTCAGTTTCTAAATTTCTTTAGTCACTGATACAGCCCCTATGCTTTGCATATATTAAAACTGTGTTAAGTACTTTTAAGATTCTATTGTGGTGCCTGGTGTGGGATTGGCAGCATTTAAATGATTCTGGGCTACAGCTCGCCATCTCGGTCTGTGTATTCATTAAATTTGAAAAGAGGCAGGTGAGAGATTCATTTTGAATGGGAGATCTCCAGGAGAAGGAGCAGGGTGGTCCAGGAGTTACTGCTGGGGCCTTAAAAGAGAGGCAGCACACCTTCGCCTGAGACAGCACCAAGTATGTCAGCATATGGTGTTTGAGAACATGCATGCTCTCCTGGTGAAACAGGTAACAGCCCGTGATCACCTTCACTATCCAAATCTAAATTATCCCACCATCTCATCCATCACTGCTTGGTTTGAGCACTGTATAACCCATTTCTTAACCTTGAGCCTCGGTATGTTATTGCAAGAGCTACTGCGATATTTAGTATTTCCCGTTGGAAATGTGAAGTGACATGTATGCTCATCACTTAATTTGAGATGCTTACAGAACACTGGACCTTGTAAAGTGTTCTCAGAAATAAATAAGTTCACAAGTTAACCTGATGTCTTAAAATTAAAAGAATGACAGCCAATGGAATTATCCAAATTTTCTGAGAAGATGGCTTTTCAGATACGATATTGAATTCTGAAGTCTCTCCTGCCTTGCAGTGAAGTAACTTGAAACTGACTTTAAAGATTCACTTTGCAGTCTTAGAAACTTATCTTAGGAAAGGGGGCCTGGCAGGTAACCCAGAGTGGAAAAAGAAAGAAATGAACAAATATATTCAATCTTCTTGTGGGAATTATTGGCCTAAAAACTAATTTAAAGAGACAGCTTGCTTTCCCTTTCTTTGTCAAAATCACCGCAAAGTGATAATGACCTCAGGAGTCTGTGTGTGGCCCATTTGATGTTGTTTGGGCCTAAGGAAAAGCTAAAGGCTAAACGTATCTTAAATGGGCTAAGCCCAAGATAAACACATCTCTGAGGTCATTGTTTCCATTAGTTGACAGCATGTATACAATATTAAAAGCATTGTAAAAACAATATACACTTGTGCAATGTTTTCCTTTCAATGGTCATTTATCCATACCTAGTTTCTGAACACTGCACAAAGTAAAAGTGACTTTTATGCCAAAGAGGAAGCAACATTTAGACTAATAAGCAAACAGGTAAACAAACAGACTATTGTTTTTATAGAGTAGTGGCTTTAGTTCTGTATCAGTAAATACTCTACACACAGATCTGCATAAAACTAGTCACAGAAGATAATGCAGTGCGTGCTGCATGTATCACCCCTGCCGAGACAGTTTTAAGGGACAGGTTTCAGCAGATTGTATAGTAATAAAATATATCCTACTTATTTCCAAATTGGAATGGAGGAGGCCGACCCAATGTTCAATATGAAATGAACTACCATTAAGCTAATTTTTTATATCCTATCCACATCGATATACATTCAAATTGTTTGGGGTTAAAAATAATTTTATATCATGACTGATGTAATCTTTAAAAAATCAACAGATACCGGCTAAATTTAAATATGATTTTTCAAACCAGTAGTTAACGTGTAAATATAGTTCCAGAAGTCTAAGAGCTATAATCCTACTATATACATAAGATTTATTTGAAATCTCCATGTCAACAAGAAAAAATAGGTCAAAACAGAACTATTTACTCATTTGTGTGGGTTTTCTGTTAGAGTGTATACTTTCATACATATCTCTCTCTGTATAAAACATTCATGAAAAATGGAATTAAAAGATACAAATAAAATCACTATTTCATAACATAATCTCCATGAAGTTCCAGAGCCTTTTGCAAATGATGGCATCAGCCATTGAGTTTATCCCTAAAGACTTGAAGGTCCTGAAAATATAACCACGTCTGTCTTTTCCACATTAGTGGTTGAAACAAAGTGGTCGACCTTCAATGATTTTTTTAAGATTGGAAAACAGAAAGAAGTCAGAGGAACCCAATCACAGCCATAGGTGGATGCCCCATGGCTTCCTATGTAAACGTGCTTAAAACAGCCCTTGTCTGCGGAGTGGAATTTGTGGGCGCGTGGTCATGGTGGTGAAGGAGTCGCTGGCAAAGCAGTCCCCAGCCTTTTTCTGCCAAAGCTTTGGCTACCTTTCCCAAATATTCTCCTAATAAGCAGATGTGATGTTTCTTTTGCTCCCCAGAAAGAAGTCAACAAGCAAAACAAAAAACCTGAGCACCCCGCTCCCTCCACACACACACAAACCCACCCTTGGCTCTTGCAAGCGTTCGCTTTTGCTTTGATCAGCCCACATCCACTTTGCGTAGCCACTGATTTGATTGTGCTTGGGCTGCAGAATTGTACTGCTCAAGCCATGTTTCACCTCCTGTGACAATTCTTCCACGACTTCACTATTCTTTTGTGTACTTCTTCAGAAATGTGATGTCTGCCCTTGTGTAAATTTGAACGCAATTCATGGTGCTCTGATGGGGATCTTTTCAAACTTAGGTCTCACCCTTCTTAGTGACGCAAACTAGATCCAGTTGAGACTAACTATGGTGTGTTTATTTGGGTACAACGAGAAAAGAAAACAAAAGAGCTATGCAGTTTTTTTTCTTTTTATAATATGCATTTTCCATGAACTTTTTTTTAAGCCCTAATAAAGTACAGCTCACAATATTTCAATTATTTACCTGGCTCAAAAACACATTCCAATTACCTTCACCATCTCTATTTTCTTGAGAAACTAGAGGATTATTTCAACTTGTCTGTTAGGCATTTCCAGTTTATGTCTTCTAACAAATTTCAGAGGAGTATATTGGTTTTGATGGGTTTTTTTTATTTGTAAGATACTACTTATGCTAGTTCTATTTGTGACTGCAATTTTCCAGAAAATGAAGGACATCTTTTCTCTGAAGTGCGTATGTGAACTTCAGAGTGGCTGAAATGATAAAGATTGAAATACCAAATATTAGAGGAGATGGAACACCTGATGCTTTTATTAGTTACTGGTGGAAACAAAAAATGCTACAACCATTATGAAAAACTTCTTAGCAGTTTTCACTAAAGCAAGATGCGTTCCTGGAGGATGTTCCAGCTCCTCTGCTCCTAAGTGTGCTCCTCAAAGGGTTAAGTGGGAATATCTACAGCAAGACATGTACAAGAAAGATGGTAGTAGCAATAAGGAAAAATACACTAATGCTATATGCATCAACATTGGATGACTCCGTTGATATTATAGCACACAAAATAATTTTGTATAAAAGCATAGTCTGCATGATTCGAATATTATGAATTCCAACAATTGAAAAATCTAACCAGTGGTAGTAGATGTCAGACTAGTGGTCACCTCTTAAGAGATCTAGCACAGACCGGGAAGGAGTGTGAGGGAAACTTACCCACTGCTGGATATGCGTAGATTGATTTGGGTAACCATTGTTTGGTGCCAAGGAGTTGGCTCAAACTCATTAATGACCTGCTGTACCACAGGAAGAAGCACTGCCCGTTCCTGCACCACCTTCACAGTCCTTGCGATCTTGATGTCCACTGCTCCAGCCTGGGGACCAATTCATCTCATTGAGGGCGCTCCTGTTTTTCACTGACCTTCTATCAACCCTTATGGAGCCCTGGTCATCTAGTGGTTATGTGTTGGGCTGCAAGCTGCATGGTAGGCAGTTCAGTCCAACAGCAGCTTCCAGGGAGAAAGACTGGGATTTCTACACCTGCAAAGAGTTCACAGTCTCAGAAACCCACAGTGATTGCTGAGTCAGTATTCACTCGATGGCAGTGAGAGAGTGAGTCTATGAAACAAATGCTCTTTTAACAAAACGTTATATGTAAATACATACGTGTGAGTGTTTATGCTTTAACATAAAGATTCAGACAAAATGCATTCATTTTTATGTAAAATGAACAGAAATATGTCACTGGAGATGAAAACATCTACACGTTCACTAGTCATGATGCACAACTAAGTCGAATTCCCCCTTTCCTTTGGCAGGATGAGGAAACTGAGGTGCGGAGAAACAGAAACAACGCTATTAATAAATATTGTTATCACAAAGAATTTTGCAAATATCACTGGCAATCTGAAGACCCTAGATGTCTAAGATCTGGGGCTTGATCTCAAATCTACAAGGACACAGGTTTCTACTCCTCCACTACAGGGCCAGCTTTACGGAAAGCTGTAAAGGCAACCCATCATGCCACAGAGGAAACTAGAAGAAACTTTGTGAAAAGTAGAAACACCAATCAGGAAAGAAAAATGGAAGAATTAGGTATGACTGGATTGGTACTCCATGACCAAGAATAGGGATTAAAAATATTAAGTGTTGTTTTGAGAGATATCAAAAACGCACGGACAGTGTCATTCAGATGTGCACAGGGAACACATCTTCCAAGTTTTATAGATAACTGACTTGGTCTTTTCTCATGACTCTCTGCTTGATGAGCTGTGGGAGGGGCTTGGGGTTAGCTTCTAGTCCTGCCTCCTTAAAAATGCATTCTGGTCAAATCATAATTTAAGTTACCGATTTTTTAAGGTTAGCTCAATATTTTAGGATACGTGCACCATCTCTTATCTGCCCCCTTCTTTTATGCTCTTCCACATGGTGGTTGGGCATGGTGATGGGGGAGAAAGAGCTATATGACTTCCTGATAGCGAAGTGTGAGTCCTCAGATATGAACAGTGTCCCTGGGGTTCCTTCCTGGTCCCACACCTGTAAATGACTAGAGTGGTACCCACTGGGTTATTATTAACCCAGTCTTATTCATTGTGACTCTTCTAACATCCACAGCCAATGATTTTATAAGCCATTCTCCATTGACTTCAGTTCTTACTAAGTAAGTAACCTGTTGAATTTTTGACATTTGTCATTCCAGCTTGCTAGTCAACCCCCAGCCCTGTGGCAGGTCTGCAGCACCTTGACTCAACGCCCATGCCATGAGAGAGTGAACGGAAACTCAGAGAACAAACAGACTTTGTTATATCATCTTACAACCTGCCACTTTAACTATGCTGTCCATCCCACATTTGCAATGAACAATAGGACTTCTTTCCTTAAAGCCTCTTCTACTTATTTGACGTCTCTGTCCCCCGGGACCACAGTCTGTTGCTGTTAGCTGCTGTCGAGGTTATGTCCGCTCATGGCGACCCCGTGTGTCATTGTAGAAGTGTTTCACAGAGTTGTCAAGACTGACCTTTTGGAAGCAAATGGCCAGGTCTTTCGTGTAAGGCACCTTTGGGTGGGTTCAAACCACTAACCCTCCTGCTGGTAGTTGAGCACTTAACAATTCACACCACCCGACGACTCTGGATGAAATATAATAAGGTTTAAGAGGACGTGTTAGAATTGCTATATGACTATTCCACTTCTTCCCTATTTCTGCCTATACTCATGATCCCTTAAGAGTAGAAATAGTGGTCTGGTTGTTCTACATCCTATAGGAGCCCTGGTGGCATTAGACTGCCATTGGAAAGATTGGCAGTTTGAAAGCACCAGCAACGCTGAGGAAGAAAGGTGGGGGAGGGAGGGAGAAGCAACGGGGAGCTGCTATCAGGGGCTCAAGTGGGAGGAGAATGCTTTGAAAATGATGATGGCAGCATATGTGCAAATGTGCTTGACCCAATGGATGAATGTATGGATTATGATAACAGATGTAATAGCCCCGAATAAAAGTATTTAATTAAAAAAAAGTTTTTTTTAAAAAGTGACAGTCTAGGAAAACTCACATGAGTAATTCTACCATGTCCTATAGGGTCACTATAGGGCAGCGGTTCTCAACCTGTAGGTTGCGACCCCTTTGGGGGTCAAATGACCCTTTCACAGGGGTTGCCTAAGACCATCGGAAAACATATTTCTGATGGTCTTAGGAACTGCGACACCACACTGCTCCTCTATCCGTCTCCAGGCGGGTCCGCCCACATGCAGATACACCCATATATGAGTCCCCAGAGTGAAGACTGTTACCTATGCTACACTATGCTTCAAGACAAGATTTCATTTGTCATTAGAAATACATATTTCACAATATATAATCCAATATCATTTTGTGATTAATCACTATCCTTTAATTATGTTCAATTTGTAACAATGAAAATACATCCTGCATATCAGATATTTACATTATGATTCATAACAATAGCAAACTTACAGTTATGAAGTAGCAACAAAAATATTTTTGTGGGGGTCGGTCACCACCACATGAACTGTATGAAAGGACCGTGGCACGAGGAAGGCTGAGAACCACTACTCCAGGGTATTGACTCAATAGCAGTGAGTTTGCTTGCTTGTGATACTGTCACGATGAGTGGCAATAGACAAGATGGCAGCGGGTGGTAGTAAATATCATCTGCTATTTCTGTGGCAAATAGAAACCTTTATGTTCTCAGCATTAAAGGGGAAGGAGAATCTTTCCTACACAGCAGTAAAAAATACCGATATGTGACCCTCCTACCTATCCTCAGAAGAACACTGGTGGCACCGTGGATAAGCACTGGACTCTGAAACAAAGCTAGCTTGGAAGGACCCCACCGAATGGTCAGTGGGAGAAAGATAGGGCCATCTTTCCCAAGAAAGATTTCCCACCTTGGGAGTACTCTGAGACAGTTTTACTCTGTCCTGCAGTAGCTATGCGTTGGAATTGACTCGAAAATATTGGTTTGGGTTTGGGTTTGGTGAGCTATATTTTATACATTAAATCAGAGTAAAAAGAAATGTTTATTTTAGTCTTGATTTTCTCACCAGCCCCACCCAAAAGTCAAATTCCAAGTTCATTGTCTTAATGAAGAAGCTTATTTGGAATTTCAAAAGCTGGATTTCAATTTTTCTTTCTCTGTTGTTCTTTTTCCTGTTAGTCTTGCAATGCATTCCCTTTGACCCCATCTGCTCCCACCCAGTGTGCCCACTCCCAGACAGATGAGGTGCTGCCTGGGGAAAAGGTCTTTACTCTAGAAACACCTGAATGTGTTCAAATACAACATTCGTCCCCTGAAAGTCTAAGACTTCCTTTTCCAACAAGCTTATCAGGGTGGGTAAGAGCATGGCTTTGAAATCATGAAGTTACTGTTGGAAATTAGAGTCTGGATTTCAGATTCTATTCAGTTATTTGTTGTCTCTTTGTAGGCTTTCTAAAAGAGTTGCTGCTATTAAGTAAAAGAAAACAGGACTGCAAGACAAAAGGGGGACGTTCCAAAGTTACACTCATCAACAGCTACATCATCGGCAGTTCAGTCTCCTCCTCGCAGTTGCTACTCTCAGGGGACTCCTGATGGGTGCTGGTTGCCTTTGATGCAGAAACGCAACCTCCAAGAGGTTACATAATTCGCCAAAGCCACTGCTTGGAAGTGATGGTGCCAGGATGTAACCAAAGATCATCAGATCCAAAATCGACGCTAATTTTAACGCATTTCAGATCGTGAAACTGAAGGTCAGCTGATTGAAGTCACCGGTCCCGGGCCACCCTGCCAGTAAATAGAAACAGCCTGTGCTCCCTGGCCTGCGCTGTGCTGCCTCTCAGCAGTGTGAGCAGGGATCCTGCCATCCGCAGTCACTGCTGCGCTTGCCGCTTGCAGATGCTGAGCAGGCGCTGGGAGCATGGGCGAGCATCCGCAAACGTTAGCGCGGGCGGGGAGTTCAGAAACAGAACAGGAGGCTCTCTGTTCGCACGCGGGAACCCTGAAGCCAAGCCGGGCTCCATGATACGCATTCTTTCTTCTTGTTCCGAATATCCAATCGATGTTTGTTTGTTTGGCCCTACTGCAGAGCCTAAGAGAAGAAAAACGCGAGGGACGCACCGGTGGTGGCAGGCAGAATCGAGTGGGTGTACCAGTTCCTGCAACTGTTCCGAGAAGAAAGGGGTGCTGGCCCCGGCCCAAAACCGGTCCCTGGAGACTTCTGTCGGCAGGAATCCCTGCCTCTCCGCATGCAGAGACGGGGGAAGTGCCTGGCAGATTCAATCACACGGTGACTCAAATGTCACAGCATGACTATAGAGAAAGAATAATAGTGGAAGCATCCCGGCCAATTTTCAACAGAAGGGCTCGGGATAAGGAAGCGTACGAAAATTGCTGAAGGGAATGATAATGACAATAATAAAAACAAATAGCTACCATTTATTGAGCACTTATGTGTCTGGCACTGCGCTATACACTTTACATATCAACCTGATGAAGTACAGTTATTATCCCCATTTTCTGAAGAGGAAACTGAGGCGTGGTGAGGCTGAGGGAGCTGCCCAAGTTCATCCAACTCCTAAAGGATTGAGTGTGGGTATGAACTCAGGTCTCTCTAAGGGAAGTCTGGAGAGCACCTTAACACTTACTGTAATAGTAACTGTATTAGTCTAGGTACTTTGGAGAAACAAATCCACAGCAACTCAC
>NW_022103918.1:9461809-9463058 GCF_000313985.2 Echinops telfairi | reverse complement strand
CCCACATGTGATTATCGGCCAGGCTGGCACAATTAACTAACTCAGTAACCATTTGGTGTTTGGTGCTGCAACAACGGCTTGAAGCACCTCATCTCTTTTCTTCCTCACAAAAGCCTTGTGTATTTGTTGCTCCATTTTACAGATGAGGTATAAAAGCTGGGAGAGCATATGCAAGGTTAGACAATAAGCTAGTGACAGCAAAATTCAACCTCTAGTGGGTTTTAGGCCATGGTGGGATTCAGCCAGTTTGCACTGCTTCGAACTGATACCGAATTCATTGTTGAGTTTGGCAAACTGCTGGTTAAAATGGCCCTTGTCATCAGGGTCCTCTCTCAGGTGGGTGGCTGGGCCGCTGCTCAGGGTGGAAATCACAGATTTGCATTCTTTTTTATAAAGTTCATTCCTGCAACAGCCTATTCATAGCACCCATAGTACAACGGCCCATTCATAGCACCCTCTGTCCATAGGTATAAAATAATAGATGAACAATGCTTGTAACCTTCACTTATTCGTTTTATAAAACTTGTTATGCTTTTGATGGAATGCGACATTTTTATTCCCTTGTGCTTGTTACTTCCATAAACAAATATATAACATAAAGAGGAAAGTGCCAAGCAACCAGGGGTTGATACTCTGTCATTCATTTCAGCTTTGTGTTACTTTCCAGGTTCCCACGAGATCTTGTGAGTGAATTATGCAATTCCTGAAAGTGTTCAAAGAGCTAAAAATATTGTCAGAACAATGGCTGTAAGTTCAGCGGAAGTGGACAGGAGTTTGTCCAAGATGAACATAATATGTTGAGAGAAGAGATATGGGCGATTTCTAATCCATCAAACACAGTGACTGCTGTCTAATTGGCCTACCTGTAAAGGAATGGGATCCTACTCCTACTGTAAGAAGATGGTGAAGGATAAAACATAATGTCACTGATGCTCGGATAAAATCCAAGAATATTGCAAGTGAGGACACCAATCAAGAAGCAATATGAAAAATGTTATTTTTCCATTCCTACTTCTTTTTTCCTTTTCTTTTTTAAAAAAAATCACTTTATTGGGGCTTATACAACTCCTATCACAATCCATACATACATCAATTGTGTAAATCACACTTATACATTTGTTGCCCTCATCACTCTCAAATTCACTTTATGCTTGGGTTCCTGGAATCAGCTCCTCATATTCCTTTTTCCCTCCTCCCTCCCCCTCCTCCCTCCCTCATGAACCCTTAATAATTTATAAATTATTATTTT
>NW_022103918.1:9459984-9461024 GCF_000313985.2 Echinops telfairi | reverse complement strand
AGAGGGGTAGTGGGCAGGAGATGAGTCACTCAGGGTTCAGTGTAGCAATAATGAAACTCACAACCTTCCTTTAGTTCTTAAACACTTCCTCCTCTCAACTATCATGAAAATATATTTTAACAACAGCTATATTGGTTTTAGTCAAGTATTATTTAATATCTTTCATTAATATTTTAAAACTCTTACAATATAACATACTTTTGTTTAGCTCTTTAACATTCATATTTAAGTGTTAACTGTATGAAATATAAATATATTTCAGTATATTTTTAGTATACTTAAAATAGTCATTAGGACAGCAAACCAGTTGTTAAATTATTTGAAGCCAACCATGGGTTCTATGGGAAAGCTCCTTGTGAGGATTCAAGTAACTGCAAAGTTAACACACTTGGTCACTAGAATATCATTTTGGTGGCAATTATACATTAGACATTGTGCATGACTAACTCCTACTAACTCTGATAAACTGCCTGTGTGTCAGGACTACAGGCATTGAAACAAAAGAAGGATGAGTTTCATTGACCCAAGTTCCCTGTGAATGGTGACCCTTCTCTTTCCACAACACTCACCATCCCAACCAATAACAACAGACACAGGCATAATAATTGGAACTCTTCAAATAGAGTGTTCATTCCTTCCCACAGGCCTTTAATCTAACCTCTTCTAATGAGAAGAAAACACAGTAAAATATAAAGGGTAAATAAATAATAATGATCTAGGCAGGCTTTCTCTGGAAAATTATACTAGGAAGGCCAATGAAATCCAGCCCTAAAATGCCAAAGACCGCTTGCTCTCCTTATCCTTACATCTTTCATGTGCGAATAATTCACTGAAAATGAAATAAACATAATATAGATATCTGACTAAATGTTGCTCCTCAGTCATAAAAACAAGAGGCAAATTTAAAACCTAATATAAAATCCAGTTTAATTCCTCAGGTTGGCAACATCCATTTGCCGCCATAATACATTGGCAAGATCATAGAGGTAAGTCACTCTCATGCAGCAATGGCTAAAATGGGCATCCCTACAGCCTCTTTG
>NW_022103918.1:9456004-9457156 GCF_000313985.2 Echinops telfairi | reverse complement strand
ATGTTGCATTCACATCTTGGAGCACTGGGTTGAAGTCTGGTCCCTCTTTCCCTCTGGAAATATAAACAATACCCTCCCCTTGAGTGAGTTAGTGTATGGTTTTACCTCAATAGTTACAGTAGGAATTGAGAAACTGCAATGTGTTACTTGTTGTGAAGTTCTATAAGCCGAACAAACTAAAAGGTCATTTTGATAGCAATCATCTGAGCTTTGCTGGCAAGGAGACCAACTATTTTGGAAGTAAAGCTGATGGATTCAAGAAAGCCAGACTTGACAAGGGTGGCAAGTACCACAAACAAAACATAGGAGCCATTGAAGCTTCACATTTGGTGGCACTCAGAATCACCAGAGCCATCACACCATTGCTGAGGATTTACTGTTGCCAGTAGCCAAAGACATTGTTCAAGTTATGATCAGAGACGAATTTGTTACAAATTTGAGTGCAATTTCCTTATCTAACGACACTGTCTGCAGAAGAATAGGTGACATGTCTGCTGATATTCTTGATCAGGTAATCCAGGAAATTAAATCTGTTCCACTTCCAATACTTAGTATCCAGCTTGCTGAATCTACAGATATTGCAAACTGTTCACCGTTACTGGTTTATGTGAGGTATATTAATGATGGCAACTTTATTTCATTTTTTAAATCATTTTATTGGGGGTTCATACAACGCTTATCACAATCCATACATACATCCAGTTTCTTTTTTGCAAACCTCTTGAAATGACAACTACTGCACCTGGTGTATTTGACACAGTGGGTTCATTTCTGAGAGAGCACAAGATCTCTTGGGAAAAGGTGTGGGTGTTTGCACAGACAGCGCTCCAGCTATGCTAGGATGTCGATCTGGATTTCAACGTTTGGAACTGACTGAGCCAACAAAAGTCATTGGAACTCACTGCATGATTCATCGGCAAATATTAGCAATGAAGATGCTGCCACGAGAGTTACAAGAAGTAACAAAAAGTGTCATAAGTTCTGTCAATTTTGTAAAGGCAAGCACTTGAAACAGTCTACTGTTTTCACAACTGTGCAAGGAGTTGAATACGCTGACCAACGCTCTGCTATTTCTCACTGAAGAGAGATGGTTGTCGAGAGGAAAAATGTTTAAATGTGTTTTTGAGCTTCGTGATGAACTCAAGCATTTTT
>NW_022103918.1:9454161-9455005 GCF_000313985.2 Echinops telfairi | reverse complement strand
AAATAAATATTTCTAATTATTTTAAAAATAATTACATATTATTTTGATGACATCAGTATGCTTTAATTATGTTCAATTTGTAACAATGAAAATATATCCTACATATCAGATATTTACATTACAATTCACAACAGTAGCAAAATCACAATTATGAAGTAGCAATGAAAATAATTTTATGGTTGGGGGGGTTATCAAAATATGAAGAACTGTATTAAAGGGTAGCAGCATCAGGAAGATTGAGAACCACTGTGTTAGATAGTCAATGCTGGATATAGCTGCTTATGTGAAAACATAAGGGAAGAATGAAAATATATGTATTTTATTCCTTGCTTATCAACAGGGTTAGGTCTTAAAGATCAAGTTGTTTTATGAAAATCAGTGTTATATGAAAATGGAGTATGAGGATATCGCATCATTATTATGTAACTGCCAGATTACATCATTAGATGACTGAACAAATTATATCATTATATGTTAGCCATATTGAATTATTACATAAATACCAACCCACTGAGAATCATGACCCAGCCTGAGATATAACCTTAACCATTACCCTTACCTTGCATCTCAGCATTCATTACTGCCACACATACATCATTAATGCACAAAATAATTGGATAGACTTTTTATTGTTGTCATAAATGCAAAATTCCAGAAGATAAATAGTCAATAAATAAGGAGTGAGTATACTTATATATGAATGAAATATCTTTGGAAAGATGCGCAAGGAGGTATTAACTATTTGCTAGTCCTAGGAAGCAGAGTGAGTGTCAAAGGAACAGAAGTGGAAGAACATCATCTACTCCTTTTTTAAACATGTCACCATATCTCCAACTTACAATAT
>NW_022103918.1:9452490-9454061 GCF_000313985.2 Echinops telfairi | reverse complement strand
CAATCCAAGAAATAACCTACTAAGCCACCAGGTCTCATATGACAAGTGCAAGAAAACACAACTATTTTCTTTATATGAATTTATCTTGAATTGGTTGATTGGTTATAAACATGTACACTTTTCTTAATTAAAAAATAACATAATACTGGAGGTCCTAGCTAATAACATAAGACAATGTAAGGACATCAAAGATATCCACCTGGGAAAGGAGGAGGTGAAATTATCATTATTTGCAGATGACATGATTTTGTACATTGAAAATCCCAAAAGCTTCATAACCGGAGTACTGACTGTGATAGAGGAATATGGAAGAGTGGCAGGATACAAGATCAACAAACAGAAGTCAATTGGTATGCTATGTACATCAGACAAGACCATAGAAGAGGAGATCAAGAAGGCAGTACCATTCACAATAGCCAAGAGCAAACTGAAATATCTAGGGATATATCTAACCAAAAAAACAAAAGACCTATACAAGGAACACTACAAGACCCTACTACAGGAAACCAAAAGCGGCCTCCACAAATGGAGGAATATACCATGCTCATGGATCAGAAGACTCAGTATAGTCAAGATGTCTATCCTACCCAGGGCACTTTATAAGTTTAATGCTATCCGATTCAGATACCAACAACCTTTTTCAAAGAACTGGAAAAACTGACCACCAATACCAAGTGGAGAGGGAAGAAGCCCAGAATGAGCAGAGAACTAACTCCTCCACATAGTCAGAGGGACATAGTCAGAGGACTCGCTTTACCTGAGTTTCACATCTACTACAAAGCCACAATGATCAAAACAGCGTGGTACTGGCATAACAACAGATACACCGACCAATGGTAAAGAATAGAAAACCCAGAAATAAAACCATTAGCATATAGACAACCGATCTTTGACAAGGGCCCCCAAAACATCAAGTGGGACAGTGATGCCCTATTTAACAAGTGGTGCTGGAAACGATGGAAATCCACATGTAGAAAAATGAAGCAGGATGTCTACCTCATCCCATGCACAAGAACAAACTCAAGGTGGAAAACAGACCCAACAAACCTAAGAACCTTGGCCCAGGGGTTACGAAGACTAACGGCAATAGGGCAGGGTACACACGTAGGGGAACCTGAAATTGACAAATGGGATTTATTAAGGATAAAACACTTGTGTGCATCAAAAGACTTTACCAAGTGGGTAACAAGGCAACCCACAGACTGGGAGAGGATTTTTAGCAACGACACAACAGACAAAGGGCTTATTATGAAAATATACAGTACCCTCCTTGCCTGCAAAAAGAGGAAAATAGTTAACCCTTTGAAGAAGTGGGAAAAAGAACTGAAAAGAAGTTTACTAGGGAGGAGACCCATATGGCCAATAAACAAGAGAAAATGCTTCCGCTCATTAGCCATCAGAGAAATGCAAATCAAAACAACCATGACACACCATCTAACACCTTTGAGGTTAGCCCAAATCAGAAAATCAGAGAGCAAAATAGTTAACCTTTGAAGAAGTGGGAAAAAGAACTGAAAAGAAGTTTCACTAGGGAGGAGACCCATATGGCCAATAAACAAGAGAAAATGCTT
>NW_022103918.1:9449276-9451713 GCF_000313985.2 Echinops telfairi | reverse complement strand
GAAAACATTGAAATCTAGACTTTAACCTCCATGTCAGCCAAGGGTGCTGAAGACAAAATGGGTACATAAGCAAAAATGTGGTGAAGAAGGCGGATGGTGCCTGGCTATTAAATGATATAGCATCTGGGGTCTTAAAGGCTTGAAGTTACACAAGCTGCCATTCAGCAGTGAAGAAACAAGTCCACATGGAAGAAGCAGACTGCTGGTGTGATCATGAGTAGTCATAGGGACTGGTAATAAGCATCAGCAGACACATAACAAACAAAGACATATTGTTGAGAATGAGTGGGGCTGGAGCAGAGACCCAAAGCCCATCTGTGGACAGTGGCACATTCTCCCCACAGAGGGGCCACAGGGAAGGGATGAGCTTATTTTTGTTTTGTTTTGTTTCTAGAACAATATACAGTCCAGGACAATTTCTCATTAGGGACAGTGATTTTTGAAACCAAACAATATGTGAAAACACATAAGAAAACCCCAAATCCATTGTCCTTGAGTCCATTGGGACTCATATGAACCTAATAGGACAAAAGAGAACTGCCCCCTAACGCTTCCATGGCTGTAAATACTTACAAAAGGGGACAGCGACATCTTTCTCCCACAGAGAGGCTGACAGGTTCAAACTACCAACCTTTTGGTTAGCAGCCAAGCACTTTAATCATGGAAACACAGGGCTTTCTGCACACAATAGTGCTCTGAAATTTGTTCCCCACTGGTCATACTGTGATCTTTCTCCTAAGAATCTGCATCAGACAAAACTCTAAAATTTCACATTCATTTTCATAAACGGCCCTAGAAAGGTTTTTTTATTTTTTAAATGCTTCCAAATGTTAAATGAAGAGCACAGCAGCTGTACCAAGGCATAAGCAGCGCATCCTTAACACGCTCACTCCGTTCTTTATGGAGTGACATTTCCTACAGTCCCAGGGAAATGTGAATAGACAGAAACTAAGTGGATACTAAATCAACAAACAAATAGCTCTCTTTTTTCTGATGTGTGACTATAATGCACAAGAGACCCAAGAAGTTCCCCATTAGAAATGAACATGGCAGAATGAAGCCTGACTGAGTCCCTTGGAAGAAGCCGATCCAGGTACTTAAAGAAGGCTCGCCTAATTAATGACTCAAATCTATACACAATTGGATTCTGACCACATGGACTAAAGATCCTTTAAATAAAACAATAAGGGGTGATGAGGGGGAGGGGAGGCCACTAAAGAAAGGTTACAAGAAAATGCTTCTTGAGCACTGTTTGTATTTAAAGCTGGTTGGGACTAGGAAAAGTAATAAAAGATAAAACCACTTCACAGGGGTCTGGGCAGCACTTCATCTGGAGATAGTTAGGGCAGAAGAACCCAGCAATTCTCAACACTGGCGTTACAACTGTATCCTGGCAGTAGAAACTCATTGCAGTGGCGCTGCAAATGGGCAGCAGATCATTTGAAACTTGATAAAGCTAAACATGTCATTACATTGTATAAATCTGTACCACTCAACGTTTTCTAACAGACTTGGGACATGTCAATGTTTCACTCTGCTGGACACTTGATCTTCATCAACAATTGCCTCAAATCATCTTTGGTTTCAGCAACTGTTATGTCATCTGCAAACCAAAGGTTGTTGATCAGCCTTCTTCAAATCCTGATACCATGTTCTTCTTCAAAAATTCTGTATTCTCAGATTATTTGCTTCATATACAGATTGAGGAAGTATGGAGAAAGGATATAAACTCAACTCTCCTGGTTTTAAAGCAGGCAGTATTCAATTGTTCTGGTCGGAGGACTTCCTCTTAGTCCATATGCAGGTTCCTCATTAGCACAATCAAGTCCTGGAAATCCTATTCGTTACAATGGTATCTATAGTTCATTTTGATCTACACAATCAAATGTTTTTGCATAGTTAGTAAAACACAAGTAAATATCTTTCTGGTTTCTCCACTTTCAGTCAAGATCCATCTGACAGCATTAATGGCATCCCTCATTGGCATCCTCTTCTGAATCCTGCTTGAATTTCGGGCACTTTTCTGTCAATGTACTGCTAGTACCATGTTTTAAAAATGATCTTCAGCAAAATTTTATTTGTTTGATAATTTCCTGATTTCATTAAATCATCTTTCTTTTGAATGGGCACAAGCATGGATCTCTTCCAGTCAGTTGGCCATGTAGCTGCCTTATTAGATTAGTGTATTTTCCCCTTTTCTCTTGAGACTTTCTTCATCGTTCAATATTTTGCCCATATAACCCTTCACAGTCACAACTTAAAGTTTCATGAAAATGCAGTCAATTTAATTTCTACAAATTCCATCTAGTGAGGTTCACATGTGTAGTCAGAATTTATGTTGTTGGGAAAAAAAGTTGCAATGAAGAAGTCATTGGTTTTGCAAAATTCTATGATGCAAACTCCAGCTTCTATCACCAAGGTCAAATTTTCCAACTAC
>NW_022103918.1:9446223-9448340 GCF_000313985.2 Echinops telfairi | reverse complement strand
GAAAACATTGAAATCTAGACTTTAACCTCCATGTCAGCCAAGGGTCTCTGACTGGTTCCACTAGCATAGACTGAAGTCCTGTCTTAGATAACCACCGCCAATATATTCTAGTTTTCCCTTTAATATATGTCTGTGGGAATAATAATAACTTCATAATGAAAGATATAAAAAATTCAGATTGCATGTCCTGCTGACTCATTTTCATTTGCAAATAACAGTCTTATTATATCAAAATTCAGATGTGAGTTTATCTCTAAAACTATTTTTGTAATCTCCCAAATCATATAATAATTTCCAAGTGTTATGGTTATTATCTATATCTATCTTAAAGTTGCCTAAAAACTTAACATCATTAAAATAATAAATAGTATAACATGCTCTGCATCTATTATACACCTACTGTGGTGTCAGGAACAGTGTTAATCTATCTACATTTCTGTAGCAAAAATTATATAAGGAGAAACATTCCACTAGGTTGAGAGATTATTAGAGGTACCTTACAGAAAAGGGTAAAAATTGTAAGAAAATCTGAACATGTCTTTCTTCATGGAGGAGGTAGGGGGGGCACAAGTAACAGTCTCTCTTCTGATTTACAATTCACTCCTTTCCCCTAAACAAGTCCTAAAGATGTCACAGAAATAAGAAAGCCAGTGTGTTTGTTAAATTAACATAATGAGCAAGAAAGTGGCCAGGTTGAAGATCATAAGGAAACATACTAGTAGGAAAAAAAGATTGTCCTTGCTAACCAGGAAATTGGGAGTTTTCCAGAATGCCTTTTGTTTTTCCTCAAGATAATTCCTGAGTCACCACAGTATGACAAACTGACAGATCAATATGACTGCCTGGCCATTCCTGAAAGGTTAGGCAGCAGCCTGCCAGAAGTAGGCAGGGACTAGGAGGTAAGTAGCCTCCAATATCCAAGCCAGTGGGGTAATGGTCAGCAATTGCCTGACCATTCATCCTACCCTACTCCTCTCAATCAAATAAAAAAAACCATTGTGGTTGACATAGTTCTAACTCACAGTGAACTTACAGGACAGACTAGAACTGCTCCACAAGCTTTGCAAAGCTGTAATCTTCACATTGTTCATTTTTAGTGTCTAGGTATTATGCCAAAAAATACACATTCTTTTTTTTTAAACCAGGGAACTTTTTTATTCCAATAGTAAATATTTATTTATTTATTTAAATTAAAAGATCATTTTATTTCCGAAAAGAAATACACATTATTTTTGGATATTCAGAAAATTTAGCCTTACACTTACTCACAGCCCAATAAAATCCAGTTGATTCCTATTCACAGTAACATTATAGGGCAGATAAATGCCTCTTAAGGTCTCCCAACAGGTAATCCTGACAGAAGCAGACTGGCACCTCTTTTTCCTATAGTATAGCTGGTGGGTTTGAACCACTGACCTTTTTGTTAGGAGTCAAGAACTTTAGCCACTGGTCCACAAGGGCTCCCTTGCTCAGAAAGGCAGCCCAATAAATCCCACAAAAACAGCATCTTGAAGATTATGCCCTCTAATCATCATGCAATACAATTTTAAATCAATCCCAAAAACAGATTTTTCAAATCTCAAAGGCCTGGAAACATAGTATCATACTACTGAAACAATTACTACACTTAAGAGGAAATGATAAAAA
The DNA here is from genome assembly GCF_000313985.2 of Echinops telfairi. Lineage (NCBI taxonomy): Eukaryota > Metazoa > Chordata > Mammalia > Afrosoricida > Tenrecidae > Echinops > Echinops telfairi. The sequence goes on along the minus strand of NW_022103918.1, from coordinate 9,446,693 downwards.
CTATGCAATATTTAGTAATATGTATAACAAAACATCAATGATTTGGTACACCATTAAAGCAGTACTTAAAAGGAAAGTAGAGTTTTTAAAGACACTTATCAGAAACCAAGGAAGCATAAAAAGAAATGAGCAATTAAATCAAATCCAAAATAGATCAACAAGTGAGTACAAAGTTTTGTAGAAAGGAAACAATAAAGATAAGGAGGAGAATCAATGACAGAGATAACAAAGCAAATGGGGATGTTAAGAAAACAAAAGCTTGTTCTTTGAAAAGATTAATAAGATAGATAAGGTTCTGATAAAACTGAAGTTGGAGAAAATAAGCAAACAAAAGGAAAATTCAGACTCAATAGATATTTTAATGTACTATAATATTTACTATTTTATAACAGTAAATTCAAAAAACAAGCAAAATATAAGTTCTGGGAAAACTATAAAATGTTGAAAATGGCATCTAAAAAAAAAAAAAA
>NW_022103918.1:9406523-9446123 GCF_000313985.2 Echinops telfairi | reverse complement strand
AAAAAAAAAAAAAAGATTTCAGTTCTGGGGAACTTACCAGATAAAGCTAACAAAATGGTGACAGAAAGAGAACACTGTCTCTTCGTCAAAAACCATGGGTAGTGCTGTCTAGAATACATGAGAGAGCTTCCAAAAGTTTGTGGAATTTTCCATTATCTTTCCTTCAATAGTTTCATTGATATAAAATTCACATATCATACACTTCTGTAGCTAAGTTGCTTTTTCAAAGAGTTGTGTATACATCATCACTATTGGTTCTAGTTCACCCTCCGCCTTTCCACTTTCATTATTTCCTCACCAATTCCCCTCGTCCTCCACCAACCCCATTCTTTAGAGCAGGGGTGTCACGCTCAATTAAAACACGGGCCATTTGGTGCAACACGCAAGATTCATGCGGGCCACCTCACATACAGTAATAGGAACAGATGGGCATACTATCTTGTTGCTATACAACCATTGTGGAAAACTACATGGTGCTACCCTCAAACAACTGGAAATAGAAATCCCATGCAATCCAACAATACCTCTGCTAGGTATGTACCCTAAAGAATAAGAGTCACAGCATAAACAGACATATGTACACCTGTGTCCATTGCAACACTTTTCACAATAGCAAGAAGTTGGCAACAGCCTGAAAGTCCATCTGGAGAAGACTGGAGAAACTTTGGTACGTACACAATGGGGTACGGTGACTCACTTACAAAAATAATGATGAATCCATGAAGACCTCATGCCATGGGTGGACCTGGAGAACCTTATGCTGAATAAAGTCAGTCAAACACAAAAGGACAAATAGTGTATGAGATCACTACTATAAGGATAAACACCAAGACAAAGACCTGCATATCATAGGGACCAGTTTTTGAAGCTACCCAAGAGAGGGAAAGGAAGGTGAAGCTAGAGATGAGAAGATTTACAGATCTTGATTTGGGTGACAGGAAGACTACAGATGCTTATAATACTATGTGCTTATAAGACTAGTCCAAATTTATAATGACTATACCACCAGGGCTCTATGGTAAAATGATACAATCCTTCCTCATACCATTCATGATTTTAGACCATGCAACAATGAACCTTTTTTTTTTTTTTTTTTTTGGCTGTCATTATGAGTCGTTCTCCACCTAGAAGCTGTATCTCTTGTAAGTTCAAGGGCATTCAGTCATGAAGAAAAGAAGATAAACACCTGCTGTTTATGACAAGGGCCACTGCATTGGTTCTGACTCACAGTGCCCTGATGAACACAGAATGAAACACTGTTCAGTGCTGTGCCGCTCTCACAATTGGTACGTTTGGGCCCACGTGGCAGGCTGTGCCAATCCATCCAGTCTTCTTCTTTTTCAGTGACCTTGGACTTTATTTAGCATGCTGTCCTTTTCCTGGGACTTGTTCTTCCTGATAATATGTTCAAAATACATGAGATGAAGTCTTGTCATCTTTAGTTCTAAGGAGCATCTTGGCTTCTCAGGTATATTTGTTTGTTATGTCCATGGTGTATTAATATTCCTCACCAACACCATAATTCAAAGTCAATAATTCTTTTAGGTCTATCTCATTCATTATCCAACTTTTACATACCTATGAGATGACTGAAGATACCATGGCTTAGGTCAGGTAAACCTTAATCCAAAAGGCTTTTTGATTCATTAAAATGATCCATTGCAGCAGATTTGCCCAATGTTACACTTGGTTTTCTGATCACCATTTCCATGATCACCATTGGTTGTGGAACCAAGTAAAATGGCATCCTTGACAACTCCAATATGTTATCCATTTATCATGATGCTGCTTCTTGGTCTCGCTGTGGGAGGTTTTGTTTTCTGTATGTTCAGGTGAAACCTATAGTGACCTCTAGCCTTTGATCCTCAGGGACGGCTTCAAGTCCTCTTGGCTTTCTGCTGCATATAATGGGTTGTGAATGTACGTTCCACCAATCCTGATGTCATGGTCTTCTTCCTACAGTCTAGCCACTCTGATGATTTTTTTTCAGCATAAACTCATCACCATCGAATGGATTCTGACCCGAAAGGACAGGGTAGTACTACTTCTGTGGGTTTCTGAGGCTGTGACTTTTTACAGAAGTAGAAAGCCTCAACTTTCTCCTTAGGAGTGGCTGGTGGTTTCAAACTGGTGACCTTGCAAATTGCAGTCCAACTTATAGTGACTTTGCCACCAGGGCTCTATGGTAAAACAATACAACTCTTACTCATACCTTTCATGATTTTAGACCATGCAGCATCTCCTTGTTCTCTTCAAACAACTGCCTCTTGATCTGTATACAGGTCCTATGCAAGCACAAGGTATATTCCACTCTGGTGGAATAGTGGGTTATGTGTTAAGCGGCTAACACAAAACTAGCTGCTTGAAATTACCAGTCAGTTCATGGAAGAGAGATGAGACTTTCTACTCACATTAAGATTTCCAGTGTCAGAAATCCACAGAGGCGGTTCTACCCTGCCCTACTGGGTCGTTTTGATTTGGAATGGACTCAATGGCGATGTGTTTGGCCAATGTGTTCAATAAAGTGTTCTGGAATCCCCATTCTTCTTAAAGTCACCATAGTTTGTTAAGATCCACACTGTCAAATGTCAGTATCTGATTAGCTATCCATTCACCCACTCAATCAGAGCGCATATAAATAGCTTTCTGGTGTTCTCTGCTTTCATCTAAGATCTATCTGACATCAGTATAATACAATTTACTATGACAGGAATAACAAATCCAGAAGAAGTACTGTCTTATGCATTGTCAAGAAGAACATTTCAAGATCTCTCTTAAAGTACAGTGCTATCTGTGATAGATAATATCTACTCACATACACATAAATTCAGTTAATACAACATTATTCAAATTTACATACCAACCACTAAAATTAGTGATGACTAAATTGAGGAATTCTATCAACTTCTTCAATCTGAAATTGATCAAGCATGCAATCAAGATGCAGTAATAGTCACTGGTGATGGAAATGCAGATGTTGAAAATAAAGAAGAAGAAACAGTAGTTGGGGAAAATGGCCTTGGTGGATGAGAAGCTAGAGATAGAGTGATTGAGGTTTACAAGACCAGAATCTTCAATACATAACACTTTCTTGATCAACATAAATAACAACGATACACATGGACTTCACCAGATGGCACTGGAAACAAATGGAGTATATCTGTGGAAGGAGATGGTGCAGAAGGAGAAGCTCAATACTGACAATTAAAATGTGCCCATGGAATGACTGAAACGGACCATCAATTGTTCATATGTAAGTTCAGGTTAAAGCTGAAGTAAGTTAAAACATCCACAAGTGCCCAAATAAAAAAGACTGATTTTATCCCACCTGAATTGTAAGAACGTCTCAAGAATACCCGCTGCATGGAACACATTGAAGAACTGATGAGATGTGGGAAAACATGGAGTATCATATATGAGGAAAGTGAAAAATCATTTAAAAGACAAGAAAGTAAAAGAAGATCAAAGTGGGTGTCAGAAATAACTCTGAAACTTGCTCTTGAATATAGCACAGCTATAGCACATGGAAGAAATGATAAAGTAAAAGAACATAAAATTTCAAAGGGCAGCTCAAGAAAATAAAGTATTATAAGGAAATTTGCCAAGAACTGGAGATTAGAAAGCCAAATAGAAAGGCACGTTTAGCATATCTAAAGCTAAAAGAACTGAAGAAAAATTCAAGCCTCAAGTTGCAATATTAGAAAGATTCAATGGACAAAATATTGAACAACACAGGAAGCATCAGAAAAAGTTGGAAGGAATATAGTCTCTGTACCAAAAAGAACTAATCAGCATTCCACTACTTCAGGAGGTAGCATATGAGCAAAAGCCAATGGTGCTGACGGAAGAAGGCCAAGTTGCACTGAATGCATTAGCCAGAAATAAGGCTCCAGGGTTTGAAGGAGCACCAATTGAAATGTATCAATTAGCTGATGAAGCACTGGAAGAACTCACTCATTTAACCCACAAATTAGGAAGAAAACTACTTACCCCACTGATTGGAAAAGATCCATTTTTGTACCCATTCCAAAGAAAGGTGATCCAATAGAATGTTCAAAGAACAGAACAATTATTGATGTCACATGCAAGTAAAATTTTGCTGAAGATCACCCAACAATGGTTGCAGCACTCCATTGCATGGAGCAGACCAGGGTTCAAGCCATAATCAGAAGAGGATATGGAACAAAACATATACTTTCTGATGTCAGATGGATCGTGGATGAAATCAGAGAATTTTTACTTGTGCTTTATTGACTATGCAAAGGCATTAGACTGTGTGGATTACAGCAAAGTACAAGTCACATTAAGAAAAATGGGAATTCCAGAATAATCCATTGTGCTCATTTAGAAGGTGAATCATTTGAACAGAATTAGAGAATACTACATACCATATATACTCATGTAGAAGCCGAGTTTTTCAGCACATTTTTAATGCAGGTTTTGTGGTAAAAGCAGGTGCCTCGGCTGGTATTCGAGTCAGCTTATACTCGAGTATATATGGTAGCTCATATCAGGAAAGATGTACCTCAGTCATTGTATCATTTTACCATGATTATTCAAGCTATATGCTGAGCAAATAATTCGAGATGCTAGACTATATAAAGATGAACGCAACATCAGGATCAGAGGAAAGTTTATAAACCGTATGCGATCTGCAGGTGACACAGCCTTGCGTGGCTTTATGTCCAGCCGTGTTCCCAGCTACGTCCTTGGCTTTGAGAGAGCATGGAATCATTTTGCTGGAGTAGAGCATCTCAGTGTGGAAGTCCTCTAAGCTAGGGCTGTGTCTTCAGTTCCAGGACTTTACTCCAGCAAACATTTCCCAGAAGCTCTATGTTGGGGATCTTCATGACCCTGTTTTGCTCAGTGCTCTGTCACTCCTCATCTTTCCTTTTCCATTAGCCTGAGAGAGTGTCTTCTGCTTGCAAGTTAACGAGATCTGTTCTATCTCGAGGTGCTTCTTGTCAACATTTCACCTGTCCCAATACCCAGAGCTGGCTTCAGATTAATCCTTCTCAGAGAGGAAATCTAGGAATAGCATGTTTGCTCTGATTTCCAATCTGTCAAAAACATCCTGTAAGGAAATAAGCATACATATGGCTCATACTTTAAAAGTATGGGGAGTATTATTAGCCAGAAAAAAATTGAACTCCCCCAAAAAGTTGATATAAATATATACTTGGTAGCACCAAATGTGCTTATCAATATCCAAATTGGGATATTGCTTCTTTTCAAATGGACATTAAAAGAATTACATTAAAAATCCATCATATTTGTCAAAGGTGACACAAAGATAAAGAAGAAGCCTGGTACTTGTACAAAGTTCATAGACTCTAGGTAGAATGTATTAGTTAGGGCTCATTAATGTATAACTGGCAGAGCTACGTCTCAAACTGATTTAAAGCCTAAGAGATTTTATGTTTCATGTAATTGAAACATCTAGAAGAAATGCAGGTTTTAGAGGTGGCTTGACTCTGAAATAAAAATGCCAGCATAGTTGAAGTCTTGGTTTCTCATCAGGTTCTCTTTCCTCTGCTCTCAGCTTTATCTTCAAAATTACTGCCAAGGCTGTCATCACTCATTTAATAGGTATATTTTAGGTATCTCTAATGTGCCATAGTCTAATGTGTTAAGTGTTGGGCTTTTAACGGAAAACCATGATCTGTGGGAAAAGACGTAAATCATATGTAAAGAGTTCCAGCCAAGGGAGCAGTTGGTTCTACTCTTTCCTACAGGGTGGCCAGAAGTTGGAATTGACTCTGTATCAGGTATTGGTTTTCATTCTCAGTTGATAAAGAAGTGAACTAGATAAGAGAAATCTTACAGTCTGGTGGAAAGGATGTAGAGTCTGTAGAGGAAATGAATGTATAATTTATTGTCAAATCAATACATGCTCTAAAGAAAAATCAAATAGGGCAAAAGAAAGAGACTGGAAAGCTATGCTGTAAGGTGGTCAAGGAAGTCCTCTCAAGGTGGTCAAGGAAGTCCTCTCAAAAGAAGAAAGTAAAATATTTCATCTGAGAACAATTAATATGAGCGAGGCACCCATGATCAGACTTATGCAAAGACTCTAGAAATAAAGAGTTGGTGTGGCATGCTCTCAGAATAGCAAGTTCCAATCCCAAATTGGGGTTGCTTCTTTTCAAACTGACATTAAAAGAATTACATAAAAAATGTCCATCGTAGGTGTGATAGGTGAGACAAAGATAAAGAAGAAGCCTGGTACTTGTACTAAGTTCGTAGACTCAAGATGGAATGTATTAGTTAGGTCTCATTAGTGTATACCTGGCAGAGCTACATCTCAAACTGCAGCACGTTTGCAAGAGAGCGAGCAGTGTGAGACGAGGAGAGGAGCGACACTCGGGCACCATGGTATGCATGTGGTAGGCTATGGAAGGAATGAAGAACATTATTAGCCTGATGACAAGAGTCACTGGAGGATTCCAAGCAAGGCCATATCTGATGTGTTTTAATAGCACCGCACTGTATATAGAATAGTCTATAGGGGTAAGGATGCAGAAGAAAAGAGGGATATAGTGGGTTGAATAGTGTCCCTTCAAAACATATGTCAAAGTCCTGACCAACCCCTGCACCTATCTATGAACTTTATTTGTAACAAAATGTCTTTGATGATCTAATTTAAATTTTTGAGATCTACCTAGATTTGGAGAATCTGACGGCAGATGCTCTTTTACGAAAAGGCAGAGAACCTCTAGATTAGGGTCGTTAGTCACCCTTTAGGTCTGGAAATGACCTCAAGCCATGTTAGAATAATCCATCATTTTCAAGCAAAAGAGCAGCATTTACCAAAGAACACAGGTCAGAGCGTTAAAAGAGAAGGGAATTGAAAACCCCGAGAGGAAGCAGGACGCGTGGTGGTACAGTGAGTGGATTGCAATGGTGATTTGGAACAAAGTGCGTGTGGCTGTTGGATGTAAATGATAATCTGCTCTGTAAGCCCTCTAACTTGTAATAAAACATTTAAAAGGAGCAAGGTAGTGGCAGCAGCAGATCTGAGGCAGAGAGAGAAAGGAGAGGGCCACCTGAAAATGGAAGTGAGAGATTAAAGGTGCTATATTACAAACTAAGGGTGCCCGGAGCTACCGGATAGTAGAGGCAAGAAGCGATTCTCCTTTGGGGATTGTAGAGGGCATATAGGACACATTGATTTCAGACTTCTGGTGTCCATCACAGAAAAAAACAATAAATTTCTGTTGTTTTAAGTCATCAAGTTTATGCTATTTTGTTAAGGCAGTCCTAGGAAACTATCATAGTATTCAGGTAAGATATACTAGCGGTTTGTATAAGAATGATAGTAGTTCAGAGGATAAGAGTGATTGGTTGGTCTTAAATTTTAGGATAAATATGAAAAAACAGGAATTGGCCCTGTCAGGCATCAGGCATCAAAGAACAAAAAAATCATATCACTGTGAATGAGGGGGAGTGCGGAATGGAGACGCAAAGTCCATCTGTCGGCAACTGGACATCCCCTTACAGAAGGGTCATGGGGAGGAGATGAACAGTCAGGATGCAGTATAGCACCGATGAAACATACAACTTTCCACTAATTCTTTAATGCTTCCTCCCTTCCCCCTCCCCCCAATTATCATGATCCCAATTCTACCTTACAAATCCAGCTAGACCAGAGGATGGACAGAGAGGGACTGGAAACACAGGAACTCCAAGACAGATAAACCCCTCAGGATCAATAATGAGAGTGGAGATACCAGGAGCATAAGGGAAGGTGGGGGAGAAAAGGAGAACCACAGATCACAATGATCCCCCCCCCTCCCTGGGGGATGGACAACAGAAAAGTAGGTGAAGGAAGACATTGGACAGTGCAAGACATGAAAAAAGAATAATAATTTATAAATTATCAAGGGTTCATGAGGGAGGGAAAAATGAGGAGATAAATAGAAAGCAAATGTTTTGAGAATGATGAGGGCAACAAATATACAAATGTGCTTGACACAATGGATGTATGTATAGATTGTGATGAGAGCTATACAAGCCCCCAATAAAATGATTTTTTTTAAACTGCTTCTCTATTTTCATCAGAAAGATTCTCTGCCCACAACATGATGCAGAAGTTCCTAGCTTCACTTGGACTGGACCTTTCTAGTCACACAACCTCCCTGAGCCAGGAGAACACCAACACCATTCATTGCAAGGATTAGGCCTGGGTTGTTCATCTGGAGTAGACACTGTCCCCTCCATCTATTGCATCTTTCCTAAATGAGCCCAAATGTGTCTCAGCCATGTGTCCCTCATTAAGGCAGTCCCTGGCACTCGTGAAAAATAGACCCTATCTCCAGAGGCAAAGGAGGAGAGCCAACCCAGTCACCTCACTGCGGAAGATTTCCACCTGTGTGCTGCAACAAATGGGCTGGAAGACATAAATTCCATCGTTCACCGCATTAGGTCAATGCTCTCAATATCATAATTACCACAGACGACTGTTTTCATTGCTCTTAACCCAGATGCGTTGAGTCTTTGCAACGTAAAGGATTGTTACTGAGACACTGCAGAAGATAGGCTTTGCACATGTCCATGTGGTTGTACACTGGATTTGCCCAATATTATGCTAGTACAATGAGAAGCAATCCAGCCCAATACCTGGTGTTACCAGTATAGTCCTTTGCCCTAAATCAATACAGACCCTGGAGAATACAGTGGGGAAGGGGGGCAGAATCCAGAAGGAGCAAAGAAAATATGTAGCAAATTGAAATAACAAAGTAAATCCGCCCAAATTTTTCACAGAAGTTTCGTTTCTCTGCAAACTTATTTTCACCCTTATCTGGAAACATCCCTAAATTGGCATATTGGGTTTCTCCTATTTGGGGGTTCAAGTTACAGTTTTCACATTTACTCTTTTTATTTGATTTTGACAAAAAGTCCTGTAAACGATCTTCGAGGGCGGTCATCATTACGCCTTTGACAAGCAATAACTTTAGGAGAGAGCAGTCCATCGATTCACCTATGTGAATCCCATTTCTGGGAAGGAAAGGACATATTAAAATTGAGTTCTGCAGAAGTCGACTCTATTGTCTGTTTCAGTAAATTCCACCACTTGTACTCATTCTCCCCCTCTTAAATAGAACTATCACACTGCCATTGTTGCTTTCCATTTAAATTGCCACATTTAAGGAAAACGAGGACAAAATTATGGGGTTTTTTAAACGACGAATATTGAGCGTTTACCTTCTTTCTGAGATGGTGCTGATACTATAATAATATGCTAGAGTATAGGCTTGCCATCTTTGACATATGAAAATAATGCTTCTGACACATTTCATAGAAATAAATGGATTGACACAGTGCATACAACAAGAGGCAGAAACACAACCATTGTGAGGCTGGTACACGACCAGGCAGTGTTTCATTCTGTTGTACTCCAAGTCGCTATGGGTCAGAACTGACTCTACAGTGCCTAACAACTATGACCACATTGCTCCTAGGCAAAGCAGCATAACAGAGTTCAGGAGCATAGTTTAAGGACAAGTCTATAGTACTTGTCTATTAACACAATGGTGTAATAGACTGAATTGTCTAGTCACCAAGATAGTGTTTACATGAATGGAGAGAGAGAGAGAGAGAAAGAGAGAGAGAGAGAGAGAACGAGAACATTGGGGCGGGGGGTGGAGGCATAGTGAAAAAAGTCTTTCACATTGAAATTTGTTCAAATTTGAAACAATCACTACCTAATCACTGAAATGGTAGCTGGATAAACTATAAGGACAAGAGGCCACTAATAGAGGTCAGAATCTGAGGCTTAGATTTCAATCCTGTCAGTCACATTGTGATTGTATAGCGGGTGAATGACTACTAGGTTGAAGATTAATTCTAATTTTTCCCCCACAAAATTAACAAATGATCCAATGTTAGCCATGATTTCTAAGACAGGTTCCTTCCGTGACACCACATTCAGAGATCCATAAAGCAGCCCCTTTTGGATTGATTTCACATTCCTCTAGCAGATCCCACAGTGTTCAAAGGAGTGGAAGCCAGAATTGGCACAGTGGTTTCCAGTATTTTCCTCGTATCTGAGGAGAAGCAGGTTGTAAAGGACTCATCAAATGCTGTCCTCTCAGGAGCAGGAGGTGAGATGCAGGGAAGGGAAGCACTTCCTGCCAGTCTCCACTCCCCCGGCACCATACTTCACGCACCTGCAGTGACCCCCAAACCCTAGAGGCTAGAATCAGCAGGAAGAGAGTACAATTAATATTTGTGAGCAGACAACGTAAAATCTTCAAAGAACATAAGAGCAACGCAGCTTCATGCTTTTTTCGTGGGGAAGAAATCATTAGAATAATTGACTAATGTATGACAAGCCGCAGCTGGTTTGTCTCCTGCTGAAACCTGGGTTTGCCTCGTGCAGAGAAAACCCCAAGAACTTGTTCAAATATGCCACTCATCCCTCTTGTGACAGCTTTCACTGAATAGTCGGGGCAGAGAGGCTCGGAGTGGTGCTTTTACTTTTTATTCCCCCAAGTCATTCTGATTGGAAAAATGGATTTATTTTCAAATAAGTGGATTTTAACTTTTTACCTCAAGTCATAGAGAACTATAGCCTTGGGAGAATGCAACTTCCCTGGAATTAATCGGATTTATGAGGGTGCCACCCAGCCCTTTCCATACTTGGGAAAACACACTGCGAATCTCTGGGAATAGGAAGGCCAAGAGTGGAAAAGTATGCGCAAAATATCCCCAGAGCCACAAAACCAGCGGGAGACGGGAGCCTGGTGGAGAGAGCAAGGCTGTGCTGGCTTCGAAAGGTATGGAGTTGACGATATGAATGAAAAGATGAAAAGGAGGGAAGAGAGAAAGGTGACCATGGGGACTCCCGGCTCATGTCTGAGTTCAAGCACAATACCGAAGATAGCTCATACTTCATGGAGACATTACATTTTGGAGCTGGATTAAGCTCCATTATGAAGGAAGAATAAAAAAATGATTATAATCTCATTCATATGGGGTGGCCAAAATGTGGAGCTGGGAGAGTGGCCGCAGCGCTTCAGTCCAAGGAGCCTTCCCCTGCAGGATTGAAAACGCTGTCACACAGCAGTGCTTCTCACGCAATCTTTGCTTTAAAAGAACTATATAGAACTTCCAACCCATTACACATCGATATTTGTATAAATAACCTTAAAAAGAATTATTAGGAAAATATGTATGTTCTAAGGTATTCCAGCAATGCCGGTTTGCTGTAAGTTTTAAAGCCTCGGTCCTGGTTTCTCTACTTATTTTACTGGAGACCAGTAACAAACAGTTCGAAAATGAGCCTGTTTTCTCTGGATAACACTTGGAAAACCAAAAAAACAAATTCACTGCCAAGGAAGCATTGCTGACTCATAGCAACCTTCTGAGGGATTCTGAGACTATAACTGGTTATGGGAGTAGAAAGACCAATCTTTCTCCCACAGAGCTGCTGCTGGTTTCAAACTGTGACCCATGTGAATCACAGCCCAAAGAGTAACCACTATGCCAACAGGGCTCCCCGCAGTTTGAACAGCACCAGCTTACTTTATAAAGATTATGATTACAGAGAATTACACATGCAATGCATCTCCCAAACTTTGTCATAAGTGGGATTCCATAGAATAGCTTCTTTAAAGGAAGAAATAATGGGCTTCAGCACCAAAGACCCAGAGCAAAGGGCTGAGTATGCCCAACAGAGGTAAAGTTTTAATTGCGTGGTTGAGTGTTGGGACTTGCACATGGGAACTAGTACAAACTTCTTTCAATAGGAGCAACCAGTTACTAGCTGTCGTTGCTGTTAGGTACCATTGAGTCCATTCCAAGTCATAGTTACCCAATAATGCACAACGGGATGAAATACTGCCTGGTTCTGTGCCGTCCTCACGATTGTTCCGAGGCTTGAACCCACGTTTGCAGCCACAGTGCAAATTCTTCTTGTTGAGTGTCTTTCTCCTTCTCACTGTGCCTCCATTCCAGCAAACATGAGGTCTGACTCCAGCGACTGGTCTCTGCCAAGAACATGTCCGAAGGTTGTAAGACAATGTCGCCCCATCCTTGCCTTGAAGGGTCACCTTGGCTGGACTTCTTCCAAGATGGGTCAGTTTGGCTTTTCAGCAGTCTTTGGTCATGTCAACATTCCTCTCCAGCACCACCATTTGAAGGCATCGATTACTCTCCTGTCTTCCTTATTCAATGTCCAACTTCCACATGCAAAGAGGCGATTGACTATACCATGGTTTAGGGCAGGCACACTTAGTCCTCAAAGTAACCAGAATTAGCCAAAAGCAAGTGTCCAGGAATTGAGGGAATATCAACTGAAATGTTTCACTCGGATGAAGCAGCCAAAGCACTTGCTCATCTATGCCAGGACATTTGGAAGACAGCTACTTGGCCAACTGACTGGAAGGGATCCATGTTTGTCCCATTCCAATAAAAAGTAACCCCACAAAATACTAAAACTATGGAACACTATTACTAATATCACATGAAAGTAAAATTTTACTGAAGATCATCCAAAAACAGATGTAGCATTACGTTGACAGGGAGCTGTCAGAGGTTAAGCTGAATTCAGAAGAGAATGTGACAGAAGGGATTCCATTATTGATGTTAGATGGATCTTGGCTCAAAGCAGAGAATAGCAGAAAGAGGTTTACTTTTGTTTTTCAGACTATGCTGGGGCTTTGGCTGTGCGGATCATAACAGACTGGTTGGCCTTGAGGGGAATGGGAAGTCCAGGGCACTTTGTTTTGTTCCAGTGGAGCTTGTGCACAGATGGGCTGGGGATGAGGGGCAGTGGGGTGCAGGGGGGGCCTGCTGTGGAAACAGTGAATACTGCATGGTTTGGAATCAGGAAGTGTGAGTGATTAGGTTGTGTCTGAGTCGGGGTTGACTAGAGAAACAAATTTATAGACACTCATATGCGTATAAGAAATCTTTATATAAAAGAGATATTGTATACTGAGGAAGCATCACAGTCCAGATCAAGTCCATAAGTCCGATATTAGCCCATATGTCTGATACTAGTCCTTAGATGCCTCTTTAGACTCACGCAGCACATGCAATGATGCTGAATGCAGGAAGATCACAGACCAGTGGGTAGAAAGTTTTGTGGAAGCATCTCAATGCTGGTAATGGTCTTTACATGTCTCTCCAGCTCTCTGAGTGTCTCAACAGCAGGAAAGGGAAGGCAGAGAGAGTGGATCTGGCCTCCAATGAGCTATTTCTCTTTTTTGGTGCCTCTAAATGAAGTCATCAAACTGTGACCTGATTGACAGGCTAAACTCCACCCCTTCACTCAAGTTGACAGGAGATTATGCAATTGCCACAGGTTGTGGTCTCTCACCACACTTGTTCAAATCTTTGTGCTGAGCAGATGGTCGGAAAAACTGGATTATATGAGGAGGAGTGTGAGATTGAGATTGGAGAAACAATTTCTGACAACCTTCCATACACAGTTGCTATCTAGTTGACTCTAATGAATGGCAACTGCATGTGTATCAGAGCACAACTGGAATCCCCAAGGTTTCAGTGTCTGGTTTTAGGAAGTAAATGTTTGTCTTTTATCAAAGTGCCTTTGGATAGATTGGAACCTCCAACCTTTCCATTGACAGCCAAGCACATTAACTGCTCCACCCAGGGACTCCAGCAGCAGCAAACATATGACAAAAATGAGTTGAGTGGTGCAAAGATGCCTCAAAGGAGCTAGAATGGGCAAGCAATGAATAGTTAATTGCTGATAGAGAGAAAAGTGCCCATAACAGTAGTTTCCAGGGCAAGAATCAAATACCTCTTGAAGTGGTCTACATGATAGTGTGACACAGTACCTAACCTAGGGTCACAGTCCTTAGACTAGTCTGAACAGTGCCTTCTTTCTCTAGGCTCTGTAGCAACGAAGATGTCGCCTTCAATGCCTGCCTGGAAGCTGAAAAGATGTCCCAGTTCATCACATTTACCCAAGAAGGTAACCGTCATTGGCCTGTATCTATTTTCCTGCTATCTGGAGTCACATGGTGTCTCTTAATTTTACTTATGTGTTTTGAAAGCTTCACAGCTTCTCCGTTTATTAAATCTTCTTTTCCGTCTCTTCCCAGAAGCTCCTCTTTAAAAACACATAAACAGTTCAATGTGAAAATTAGCTGTGGTTGATTCATAATTCATTCTGGAAGAGCAGCTTTTAAAAAGACAGAGGGAATTAAGCTGAGAGTTAGACGTGAAATGTGCATGCCTCCCTCTGCTTTTGAATTAGATGAGTTTAATAGGAATGTGGACATTGAGGCTATGGGCAGTGGATAAAATCTCTTGGTCCTTCTGATACAAAACATTCCAGCTGTGAGCAGGATTCATTTTGGAATACATAAAGGGAATAAGCCTGGACAGGCTTTGAAGCACCATGAAAAAGACGTAGCCTCTGCCTCCCTTCACCGGTCCACCAGGATCTCTTCTGTTGAAACTCTGCTCATTCTCAAAGAAACGCTCCTATCTAAAGTCTCTTATTGTCACCATCTGTGGAAAGGAATTTTGAAATGTTCATTGCTGTCCCTACTGAGGACCCACACTCCCTCCAGACCCTAATGGGAGGAGCTTGCAGTCTGGTTAGCAGATCTTTCTTCAGCCCGGGTGAGGAATCATTAGTTCCAAGTAGAGAACTAACAAATAGAAGAACTATCAGCATTCAACCAACAACAGACCAAAAATATTCCGGGAAAAGGGAAAACAAGCAGATAAATGCTCACAGAAGTCCCTCCAAAGCTAATGGAGAGCTTAAAGTGTTAGTTACGTAGCATTTACATTGTATTCGTTATTTTAAGTAATTTGGAGATGACTTAAAGCACAGTCCACCTTCAGCATCCTTGGATTTGGTTCCAGGAACCCTCATGAATACCAAAATCTTTGACTCTCAAGTCCCTTATATGAAATAGCACAGTATCTGCATATGCACAGTCTATGCACAACCTCCTGTAAATTTTAAAACATCTCTAGATTACTTATAATACTTAATCAAATGTAAAAATATCACTTTGCGCTCCCTCTTAGCCTTTGAGAGAGTGCCGTGAATATGTAACTGTGTATATGTATGTCTATATATATATATATTATTTTCCCTTGAATGTTTTCAATCTGTGGTGAGTTTAATTTACAGAAGTGGAACCTCTGGATATACAGGGTTGTCTTCACTAGCAAAAAAGAAAACCCAAAGCAAGTTTGGCTAAATAGAATTCTTTTATAGGAAGGGATGCAGAAAAGAAGGTAAAAGGAATGTCAAAACAGGTGATTTTAAAGATACTTTCAGCAATTCATCTTTGTAAAAATTTTAATAGTTTTATTAACATATAGCTCACCTATCATACATCTTGATAGTTTAAACATATTAACAAGCATCACCATAAACCATTTTAGAAAATTTTCTTCTCTGTGCTAGCTATTATTAGCTCCCCATTTCTTCCCAAACTCCCTGCCATGACTGCACGAAGTGATCAGTCCACTTACTGACCCTGTAGATTTGCCTGTCTTGGATTTTATATGCAGAACGACATACAAAAATAAGAAAACAACCCAATAACAATAACAAAATAAAACTTAGAAACCCCCACAGAAGAGATAACATAAAATAATAAAGACTAGAACATTTTAAAATGGGTCAAATGGGAGAACAAACGATAAGGCACTAAATTTTAACCAAACGATGTCTGCATTGGTCCACTTTCCAGTGGGTTCTCTTTGATATCAATATTATTCACATCTTTGTCAATAGTCGGTGGGGATTCACAGGCGGCTTAATCCAAATGGATACCCTGCAAATGGATTTTGAGTTTCTACTGTTATCCATAGTCTTCTGCAAATGGGGTGTTCAGAATGTAAGCTCTTTCCCTTATCCCATCTTAGATTTTATTATTTACAATCGTTTAGATCACACAAGCTGATGTGCTTCTTCCAGGTGTACTTACTTAGCTATCAGTTAAATGACTAGTTGTTTTAAACAAGCCTTTAAGACCCCAGATGCTATATTTTCTAAGAGCTGGACACCATCTAATTTCTTCACCACATATTGCTTTAGCACCCATTTCTTCAGTGATCTCTTCATGAGGGCGAGCATTGAGTAAAACCACAACATAAGAATTAATTGCTCTTAGGATAGGGCTACAATTAAGTGCGCGCTCAAAAACCTATTCATGTGTCTGTGGTTTATGTATGTCCCTGGTCCACATTAGAGAAATCATTATCCTTTCATTAGGGAACATACAAATCACCCCCAAAAAGGATAGGATAATTCTATTGGTAATATAATTAATTTAACCACTTTATAAAATTCCAAATGCTATTTAGAAAAGGAAATTATACATGTATGGGACAACTTTTTAGACCAAAATACACGGATTATCAACATGTACAGATCAAAAACTCAAGTAACTACATATCCTGTACACAAACAATGAGCATTGAAGATAGGGTAAAACTTTCAATAACGTTCATTCACAAATGCAGAACCATGTCTTCTAAATGAAGGTGTGTCATAAAAAAGAAAGAGGGCATGAAAATAGCCAATACATGGTAGTCCCAAGAAGCTATTCACTGGACAGCCTCAAAGCAAGAAATCCAAACCAATGTCCAATGACTTCCAATCAATACCATTGGAATAGTAATCATCTGATTATTCTCACATTAGGGAATTACAGTCTTAAATCTAAAGTAGTATTTCAGTTCCTTAGATCTACAAGTGAGTTTAAGGTAAAAGCACAGTTCACTTAGTGGGGTTTCCAAATCAAACCTTCTGGTATGATCAATGAAGGGTGTTGTGCACCTTGAAAGCTCAGCGTCTAATGCCCTGGTTGTGTATAGCATTTGCCCTGAGTCTGAATCAGGCTGAATAGACACTAGGTCAAAAGCGATCAATTACCATAATATCAGACATATCTGTCCCTTGAGAGTCTATATAAGTAATGTTGAGAATGTTTCCCAATAGCAGGTGGTCCCACCAGATTTACCCACTTTCCAAGCATACCACTTTCCAAAGACAGTCCAGCCCCTTCCTCAGCCTCTGAACTTGAATTTCCATTAAGGTTCACTGAGCACCCTTGTAGGAGTATCTGTTGATTTGGGGTCACCATAAAACAATGTTATATGATAGGAACTGTTTGATCTTCTTCTTCTTCTTCTTCAACTGCTATGCATGAAGTAGTTTCTGACAAGCTTATTTTATTTTAAAAGAAGTTCAAAATTATTTTGGAAGACAAAATCAATAATTAAGAACAAGAACAGCTCCTGTAAGTGGTTGATACTTTAATTTTAGTTCAGAAAAATCATCCAAAGGGATGATAACCCTGGGACATATTGTCCAGAGTCTGTGTTGCTAGTAACCCCCAGAAGCATGTTGCAAAGACTTGCCTATGACGTCGGAGGGCAGCCTGGTCCTCAGTACTGCAAACAGACTCAGTGACTGAGAACAGCATGGGCGCCCTCATGGAGCACATTTATGTCTCTGCCATTGCTAACTCTTGGGTTTAAAATACTTCAAAGATTGGATTCTGCTCTGAGTAGTATATCTGATCCCTATCATATAAATTTTTAATGTTTAAGATTTAATAAAGCAATCACTTTTTCACCTTGTGCATACCTTCCCAAAATTTCCACATCTAGTCCATGTCTCCTTATTCTCTTCAATTCACTAGGATTTTTTTTAAAGAAGAAAAAAACCTTTTTAACTTCTTCATACATAGGGTCTGCCGTCTCATTTGATGACACTATCATTCCCAAGAGTTACGGTGTTCAGATATTTAAATACACACACATAATGTTTTTACTTAGCTTTGTATACGCTAGTAATCTACTAATAGTGTCACAAACGTACATATGGACCCAGCTAAGAAAAGCATATCACCCTATGGAGGCCTCTTTCTGTCTGCCATTACTAACTCTAGGGATTTCATTTATTTAAAAGATTGCTGCTATGTTCATTCCAGCATCATTCACAACAGCAGAAATATGGAAACAAGCTAAGGCCAAATCACCATATGAATTGCTAAACAAATTCTGATATACATTTGGCTTATATAGATGGACTTCAAGAAGATGGTGGGAAAATGGAGTAAAATGATACCAAAAATTTTCTACAAACTTCATGAAGTTCTCATACACAGTGGGATGCTATGCAGCTATTGAAAATAATGATGAGCTCTTAAAACATTTTAGAATATGGATGAATCTGGATGACACAGCCATGTAATATAAGGACAATGTATATATGAGGGTAAGTTTAAAAGTATTGCTACTAGGATTCCAATTCATACACACATATGTTTATTCTGGACAAAATATGTTTAAGCATGTCTTTGTGACCCATAGATGGCTAGAGACAATAATATTGTAATATTAGGGTGTCTTTAAGAGCAAATTTTAGTCAAAACAGAAGTTCCCTTCCAAGGAGATCAGCTGGGCCAGTTAAATTCAGGGCAGAGATGTCAGGTCGGAAGATTATGTTGACCATTTCTTGAGATTTCCCAGGGGAAATCATAATAGATTTTATGAAAGGATGCAGAACAATCACGGGGATTTATTCAGAAGAAATTTTATGAAAATTGAAAATGGCACTGATGATAAAAAGGTGAGGAAATGTGTGCCAATCATGTGTCCCCATCATACCAATACACTTGTGTCCCCATCATACCAATACACTTGCTCACTTTTCTAGGGTAACCAGGCCTATCCTATAAGAATTTAATTAGACCTTATTCTGGTTCTGATCATCATGGAGAGAAATAAGGCTGGGAAAAAAACATAAAGCAAGAGCTTTGGGACCAATTCTACTTTTAATCATATAGGACCACGTAAGAATGATGTGTCTCTGTCTTTGTCTGCTTTAAGATATAACACAGAGCAAACCAAGAGAGAAAGAGTGGACCGCATCCTGGCCCACCAAGCCCTGAGGATGATATTCCTGCTGGGAACAGCCAATGCAGAGAGGACCATAGGGCCAGCTTCCCACAGATACAGCAGCCCCTCACTGACTCATAGTGTCCCAGGGGACAACACTGGCGACACAGTGCAGGAATTGTGCCTGATCTGACCCCCTTCCACACTTGGGTGACACAAGAAGGGCAACAACAGAACAGCACAAGAGAGGAAAGCAATGAAGTTCCCAAGAATCCTAAATTTAGACTTGGAGGGCAGGGCTTGGGACCTCATCAAACTTGATTGGAAAGCACTCATCGAGGTCAACAGATAACCCTGGAACAATTTATAGACTTTTTTTTTTCTTGTCTATCTATATAAGATATGCAGGATAAACTATTCAGAAGTGAAAGCAATGGGATCAATGGTTCCAGGGACACACGGAAGAGGGGGAGGTGAGGGAAAGGAAGTGGGGAGCCAACAACAAACACCAGGACAAGGGAACAACAAGTGATCCTAAAATTGATAGCAAGGAGGGAGTAGAATGCCTGTGGGTGGTTGATCAAGCGCAATGTAGCTGAGAGGAATTACTGAAAGCTAGATGAAGGTCAAATATGATAGTGGTACAAGAGGAAAGTAAAAGGAAATAGAGGAAATAAAGGGAGGTAAAGAAAATTAATAGAGGTATAAATACAGGCATGTACATGTGTAAATATATTTATATATAACAATAGGGACATAGATCTATGTACATATATTATATGTTAAGCATTAAGGTAGCATACAGACATTAGGCCTCTACTGAAGTACTCCCTCAGTGCAAGAACACTTTGTTCTAATAACCTGGTATTCTGTGTGCTCACCTTCCCGACATGATGGCTGAAGACAAAATGGGTGTATAAGTAAATATGGTGAAGAAAGCTGATGATGCCTGGCTATCAAAAGATATGACATCTGGGGTCTTAAAGGCTTGAAGATAAACAAGCAGCCATCTAGCTGGCAAGCAACAAAGTCCATATGGAAGAAGCACACCATCCTATGTGATCATGAGGTGTTGACAGGATCAGGAATCAGAAGACCCAAAACAAACACCATATTGATGTGAACAAGGGGGTCAGAATGGAGACCCCAAAGTACGTCTGTAGACACTTGGACATCCTCACAGAAGGGTCACAAGGAAGGGATGAGGCAGGGTGCCACATAGCACCGATGAAACAGGTAACTTTCCTCTAGTTCTTTAATGCTTCCCCCGCCCCCCACTGTCAAACCCCAGTTCTACCTTACAAATCCGGCTAGACCAGAGCATGTACACTAGTACAGATAAGAGCTCTTGACACACAGAACCCAGGACAGATAAATCCCTCAGGAACAATAATGGGAGTAGTGATACCATGAGGGTAGGGGGGAAGGCAGAGGAAGAAAAAGGGAACTGGTCGCATTGATCTACGTATAACTCCTCACCCCCTACCCAGGGTGCCAAACAATAGAAACATGGGTGAAGGGAGACAGTGGATGATGTAAGATATGAAAATAATTTATAATTTATCAAGGGTTCATGAGGATGAGAGGGTGGGGGAGGAAGGGTAAAAATGAGGAGCTGATAACAACGGCTCAAGTAGAAAGAAAATGTTTTGAAAAGGATGATGGCAACATATGTACAAATGTGTTTGACACAATGGATGTATGGATTGCTATAAGAGTTGTAAAAGCCCCAAATAAAATTTTTTTTAAAAAGAATTTAATTGGGAAGACCTATCCCAGGGGGGGATAGGAACACCTATCTAATTAGGAAGACCTATCTACAACCCTGATCTTTCCCTTTTAGACTTCATTCTGCTTTTAAAGTGCAAAGAAAACTTAAAAGGAACACAATTTTAGTTCTTCAAGGGTGCCAAAATGGCCCCTTTGACCTGGTGTAGATCAAAGAAAGCAGAATTCTTAAGGGAAATATTAAACTAAACAACAACAACAAAAAAACCCCACTGCCATATAGTTGATTCCAACTATCATTTGTGCCTTTTGCTATCATAACTGAGAAATTATTACTTACCTCAAGGTCATAAAGGTTTTCTCTTTGGCTTTTACATTTAAGTCTTCAATCTGTGTTGAATTAATTCTTGGGTATAGCATGAAGGAGAGAAGTAGAGGTCCAACCGCATCCTTTTGCATGTGAATATCAAGTTGCCCCAGTACTATTTGTTGACGAGATGACTCTTCTCACAGTGAAATATCTTAAGTGTCCCCTATGCTACAATGTTGTAATGATAAATTAAGAATGCATAAAAATATTGTTTATGAGCATGGCCTATAGGCAAATATAAAATAGTAAGTTGTATATCTTAGAGTATATATGCTTTAATAAAATAAATATACATAGAGAAGTTCATCTCTGTATACTAAAATAACAGTATTGTCTCAAAACATTGTTTCCTTTGATCTAGGTGACAGGAAAGGATATTGAGAAATTGGAGGGAGAATGACTCATAGAAAGAGGGTCTGCCCCCCCAAAAAATCTTCTTATGCAAATCAGACAAACACCTGCTTGAAGAAATATCATGTACAGTAATCTTGCACCCCCCTCCAGTTGACCCTGATTCCTGGAATTAGCTAAAAATACAATACTCCATCCAAAAATGTACTCAACTACCCCCTTGACTACTCCTATTAAACCCTGTAGTCTGCACAGAGAGGGTCTTTTGACCCAGGTCAGATGCCTCTCTCGTGGGTCCTCCAATAAGCCTATCTTCAGCTGTTGAACTGTTCTGTCTTTCCTACTACATACATTCCAACAGACATTATCTGAACTACTAAAATAGTTCTGTCAAAGTAAAAGACCTAGATTACAAGGAATCAGGAGGACTCATAAATGAATGGAGGAAGATAAGACTCAATCTCTGGTGAGAGTTGAACAGCTAGTGTGGTAGTTATATAATCTGTTGTCAATTTGAGAGGATTAAGAGTGAAGGGGTGGAGTTCAGCCTGTCAATCAGGTCGTAGCTTGACCTCATTTGGAGGCGCTAAGGAGATAAATAGCTTGTTGGGGGGCAGGACACACACACAGTCCCTGCAAGACATTCTCATTGACAAGCCACATGGAGACAGGCTGATGGCAATCAGAGCCTCGGAGCTGGAGAAGCCATGTGGAGACCACTGCCAGGACTGAGATGCTCACAGCACCACTGGATCCACAAGACTTTCCATGCACTGGCCTGTGATCTTCCTGCATTCGGCGTCATTGAATGATTTTCATGAGTCTGAAGAGGAATTATACATTGGTATCAGACATATGGCCTAATATTGATCTGAACTGGGCTGGGATGTTTTCTCAATATTCAATTGCTCTTGTCTATAGAGCTCTTTCTTATACACATTTGAGTGTCCACTGTCACTGAGTCAATTCCAACCATAGTGACCTTATAAGACAGAGTAGAACAGCCTCCTTTGGGTTTTTGAGAATTCAGATCTTTGTAGAAGTAGACAGCCTCATCTCACTCCCAAGAAGTCAGCTGGTGGTTTAGAACTGCTCATTTTGTCGTTTGCAGCTTGGTGCAAAGCCCACCACACTACCAGGGCTCTGACTTCATAAATCAAGCTGCCTCAAGTCAAGGCCACATAAACCTTAAGCATATGGCAACCAAACGGGAACAGGGTCATTGATTATGCTTCCTTTAGAATTCCGGAAAACTATTCCTATTGGTCTACTCAGTTACCGCTGAGCCAAGAAAAACTCTGAAGATTTGTGATATTAGCTAGTGGAATACAAATCCTTTGAGCCAATAACTAAGCTCCCTTCCCTCGCTACAGTTCCTTTTTCTGGTGTTAATTTTCTGAACAAATAGAATTGGGGAAAGAAATGAGTACTCTGTTAAAGACTTGTTAAGTCCTTGTTTTTTTAAGTAGCCTTGGTACAAAACTCTCAGCTACAAAAGGAAAAAAATTAAGAACTTTAATTAAGGTTTCAGAAATCCAAGTGCAAAATAATCCCTAAGAACATTATCTCATCCTCGTCTACATTAAAATTCATCTGCCACTTGTGGACCCACTTAAACCGTCTTTTAAGATCTCCTTGTCATCTATCTCCATCTGCTTGGCTCGTCTAGTTTTACAACTTCTACAAACATGAAAACTTCATGAATTTGGAGTCCCAGTTAAGTTGCTCATTAAAACTGATCCTATCAATAATGAGATAAACTGCTTGATGCCTAAATCAATGGCAAGGGGAACTAAAGTAACTTCAACAGGGACTGCGGAGACATTTCCAAAGCTATTTATTAGATTAGATTAACACAGTGGCTGCAAAAATGGTCTTAACTATAACAACTGGAAGGATAGCACCATACCAGGCAATATTTAGTTCTTACAGGTGTAATACTGCCCAGTCAGAGCCAAATGGATGGCACCTAACATTTGCTGATAATTTTATTGCATCACCTTAAAGCTTTTGAGTCTGAAAATTATATTATGTTTATTCAACAAAATATTCTTTTTCATAGAAAACAAGTGCTACAATACCTAGGTAAGAATGTAGAGTCATAATTTCTATAATGTGATGTCAAGTGGCTTAGATAAATAGATGGCAGAGAGGTTAAAAAGTGTAGGATATGTACGAAATGTTTCACGTAAAATTGACATCATATTTATAGAATAGTCAAACATAGGTATCCTCTACTTTTTGAGAGTTTGTTCTATGGCACTTTGCTCTTATGGAAGATCTATATTAGTAGTATGTGTCTTCATGAAGAAAAAGGAATCCCATGTTCTATGACACTTTGCTCTTATGGAAGATCTATATTAGTAGTATGTGTCTTCATGAAGAAAAAGGAATCCAAAAGAATGTTCACTTGTATGAAGAAGGGTGGAGAGTGAAACTGGCAGTCACAGTTTTGCAGCAGGCATAAATGAGGCAGCCCAAAACCAGCAACCCTGTAAGACATGGTGAAACTGTCTCTTTTGGTTTCCGAGCAAATAAATGTTGAACAAAGTAGACAACCTCATCTTTCTCCCAGCTGGTGGGTTCGATCTGTAGGCCTTGTGGTTAGCTGTACAGTACATACCCCATTATGCTGCCAAGGAATCAACTCTCACGGCACTGTTTGTATCAGAAAACTCGAAATCACTGAGGGTTTTATTTACACAACCAGGGCAATGAGTGGCAGCACCACGCTCCCTTTCTGGGAACTAACTTGGTATCATGCTGCCACCGCTTTGAATTATGTCTGTGTATAGTCTATGCTAGTACTATTTTAGGCCGTATGCATTATTTGGTATGATTTGGTAGGTTATTGTTTGGGTATGAGAACACTCAAAATTGCTCCCATACGAATTAATGATCATTGCTTCTGTACTTTATTTAGGCCTTGGAAAAGTTTCATATGACCACTCTACTTGTGGAAACCTGTATTGATAATGATATATGGTTCAACCTAATCGACCAGGAGTATCTGGATCAAGGTTTCTCCCTTGTGGCACTAGGTAGGCCACTCATCACAAAGAATTGGACACAATTCTTTGTTGTGAGTACTGTTCTGTAAATGGAAGATGTTTATCAGCATCCTGACCTAACCTACTAGATATTAATAGCATTTGCAGTTGCCTATTGACTTCAGAGATTGCTTAACGTCCTTTGGAGGCAAAAGCATCTCTAATTGAGAAGTATTTATCTAAATGAAGAATATTGAGATCGGGGTACTTTTTTTCAACATTTCTGTGGGTTTTTTTTCATATGAAAAATGTTTGAGATACTGAATAAAATTGTGGCTCAGTTCAAGTACTTCATATGACTCTTTCTAGCTAGAGTCTTTGTAACTTCGGCAAGCTGATGGGGTATTACCGTTGCTGTAGTTTAGTGCCAGTCAGCCAGTTCTGACTCATAGTCACCTGTGTCCAACAGAAGAAACAAAAGAACGGAACCCTGCCCAGTCCTGTGCCAGCCTCAGGGTGATGCTTATACTTCATCCCGCCGATGTGCCAGTCCATCTTGTTGAGGGTTTTCCTCTTTTTTCTCTATCCCTCCACTTTATCAAGCGGACATCCTTTTCCAGAGACTGCTCTCTCTTGGTAACATACCCAAAGTATGCGAGATAAAGTCCCATCATCCTTGCCTCTAAGGATCATTCTGGCCATACTTCTTTGAAGACAGCTTTGTTTGTTCTTTTGGCGGACCATGGTACTTTCACTATTCTTCACCAATACCATAATTCAAATGCATAGCTGTTTCTTCAGTCTTCCTTATTCAGTGTCAAACTTTCACCCATTTATGAAGTAATTGAAAATACCACAGCTTGGGTGAGGCACACCTTAGTCCTAAAAGTAACATCCTTGCTTGAAACACTTTGCAAGAGGTCATGTAACTATTTCTGGAGTGTTATATACCTTGCCTTTCAGCCAAGATTCATCTGACATCAGCAATAATATACTTTGTCCGATGACCTCTTCTGAATCTGACCTGAACATCTGACTTCTCCCTTTCCATGTACTGCTCTAACCTTCCTGTGATCATCTTTGGCAAAATTGTACTTGCATGTGATATCGATGATGTTCTATGATTTGTACATTCAGTTGGGTCACCTTTCTTTGGAATGGGTACAAATATAAAATACAAATATAAATCTCTTCCAGTCAGTGGGCCAAGGAAACCGTCTTCCAAATTTCCTGGCATGGATGAATGAGTGCTTCCAGTGCTTTATCAGCTTGTGGAAACATCTCAGTTCGTATTCCATTAGTTCCTGGAGACTTGATGTTGGCTAACAATTTCAATGCAACTTGAACTTTGCCCACTGTTTCTTGTTCTTATACTACCTCTAGAAATATATGAATGTTAACTAGTTCTTTTTTGGTATGGTGACTCTGTGCATTCTTTCCATCTTCTTTGGATGCTTTCTGCCTTGTTCAACATTTTGCCCATACACTCTTGAAATATGGCCACATGAGGCTTTGTTTTATTTTATTAGTTCTTCAGTTTAAGATATGTTGGGTGTGTTCTTCCTTTTTGGTTTTCTAACTCTAGGTCTTAGAACATTTCATTTTAATACTTTATTTTGTCTCCTTGAGCTGAGCTTTGAACACTTTTTCCAGGTCTTTGGCTTCATCGTTTCTCCTATTTTCCTTAGCTACTCTGTGATTAAGAGCAAGTTTCAGAGCCCCTTCTGACATCCACTTTGATATTTTCTTTCCTTCTGGTCTTTTTAATGACCTTTCCCTTTATGGGGTCTTCTGTCATGAGTGTTCAGTGTTCCAAATCTTTTCTTGAGATGTTCTTGAAATTCAGGTAGAATATGCTCAAGGGTGTATTTTGTCTCTTGCAAACTTGTTTTACTTTTCTTCAGGTTCGCCCTGAACTTACATATTAGCAACTGATGGCTGTTCCATAGTCAGCCACTGGCCTGGTTTTAGCTGCTGATATTGAGCTTCTCCATCGTGTCTTCCCACAGACGTCATCGATTTAATCTCATTGCATCTCATCAACAAACTTTTACATTTGTTGCAAAAAAGGTATTTGCAATGAAGAATTTTTTGGTCTTGCAAAATTCTATCATGTGAACTCCAGCTTCGTTTCTACCACAAGAACATATTTTCCAACTATTGTTCCTCCTACTTTGTTTCCAACTTTTTTGTTGTTTCTCCTGTGGAATTTTTACAAAATATTCTCATGGTCATATCTGTGTGTGACAAGGGTGCCACGGAGACGCCAAAGCCATATCTCTTCCTAACGTTCTGTACACAGAGAAGGACTCATCAGAGGAGAGAAAGCAAATGAATGTCTTGAAGAAAAGGGTGATGTAATGAAGAAAAGGGTGACGTAAGGCTTTGGAGTTCAGTGGGGGCGGGGAGAAGTATAAAACCAAAGTGAGAATATATCAAGATAACCGGGCTTGTATAAGGAACCAGGGAATGGGGTGCAAATACAACAGGAGAAATAACCAAAGGCATTCTTAAAACAGCACATTTCACATGTTTGCCTTTGGAAGGGGGACTGTTAGATGTCTCTCGTGTGGAAGACCCTACCTCAGATAGAAATAGACAAAATATTTTTACTTCTTCCTAATGCAATAATGGATGCACATTAATTGGGTACACTCTAATACATTAATGGATGAACAATGTTTTTACTTCATTCTAATGTATTAATTAGTGCACATCTATTTATGGGTACACACAATTCCATGTGCAGTGTCCTCCAGTGGAATTTCTGTAAAAGTGGTAGGATACCAAGGGCTCAAGTAGAAAGCAAATGTTTTGAGAATGATGATGGCAATAAATGTACAAATGTGCTTGACAAGATGTATGTATGGATGGATTGTGACAAGAGTTGTATGAGGCCCCAATAAAATGTTTTTTTTTTTAAGAAATAGTAGAATAGAGGAGAAATAAGTTGAACTATGGAGACATGTATGGTCCAGGAAATCATTCACAGGACAATAGAAAAAGAGTGTAGACTTGTGCTCTTATCCCACCTTTTGCCATGTTCTAACTGTATGCTACTAGAAATTTGCTTTTCATTACTCAGCAATGAAGTGGAAATAAGAAGAAGAATATCCATTTCAGAGTCTGTTGTGAGGCACAAATAAGGGGAAAGTGCATAAGTGCATTACAAGGTTTAAAATGTTCCACATAAGGCAACGATCACAATGATCGACACGTAACTACCACCACCACCCCCAGGGGGACGAACAACAGAAACAATGGGGGAAGGGAGACAGCGGTCAGTGTAAGATATGAAAATAATAATAATTTATAATTTATCAAGGGGTCAGGAGGCGGGGGTGAGGGAAAAAAGAGGAGCTGATATCACATGCTTGATAGAAAGTAAATGTTTAGAAAATAATGGTGGCAACATACAAATATGCTTGACACACTTGATGTATGTATTGCTGTAAGAGCTGTAAGTGCCCCCAATGAAATGATCTTTTAATTTTAAAAAAATAGGTACTCTTGCATATATAAGAGCACTGATGATTTAAGTATTGGGTATCTAACCACAATGTCAGCAGTGTGAACTCACTAACCATCCCTCAGGAGAAAGATAGGACATGGTGGTTAGATTTATATTAACTTGCACCTGTGTGAAAGTGTAGGGGTCGAGTCCAAACTATGAGTCAGGTCACAGCCTCATGATGCCTCCACGGGGATGTGGCCTTTTTATAAGTGAGACACTGAGACTTTCTCTTTCCTCTGGTCCTTTTCCCTCTCTGCTTGATGGGACTCTGTGTCTGCCTCCATGGGCAGCCCCATATGGGCTGCTGACCCTGAAAGCCAAACTCTGAGCTGTCTGTAGCCTGCCATGTTCCCACCAACCTTGGATCCACACCACCCTGCACCCACTACTCTCTGCTTCCCCTGATTCTTGCCTCGCCTTTCTGGGTCACTGGCCTGCAGCTGCCTGAGGCTGAAGAAGGCTCCAACAGACAGGGACCCATGGACGTGAGTTGGACTTGACTGAGGTTTTTTATATAAAATTATTTCTTGATATAAAATCCTTTCTTATGTATATATGAATGTCACTTGTTTTGATTCTCTAGACAACTCACCTGACACATGAGGCTTTCTGCTCCATAAAGGTTTACAGCCTCAGAACCCAGGGTGAGCAGTTCTAGTCTGTCTTATAGAGTCCAAATGAGACCAAATTGATTTGACGGGAGGGAGTCTGGCTTGACTTGGTTGCGTCTATAGCTGCTTTCCCTTAGCACAGGGCAAGCAATGCTCCCGTTTTACTCAGGAAGAATCCCTCTATATTCCTGCTGGACTGTCAGTTTAATATTTCATACTTTTTCTGAACATCAGCAAGAAAAAAAATGAAGAAGAGAAAGCAAATATAATGAGGTGCCAGGAAGATCCCCAAAACAAATAGCAAGGCTCTTTAAAGAAGAAGAAAAGACCATTTTCCTGTTCAAAACTCCAGATAGCTTCCCTCTTTAGGGAAAGATAAGCGAGCTGAAACTATATGCCCTGGCAACAAATCCATAAATTACAACAATTACCTGTTTCTTTTGGATATTGGATCTGCTAATTATCCACCAAAGTTTAGATTGGACAGCTGCTACCTGACTTCGTTTAGTATCCAATATGGAATGCTTTTGGCAGAGAATTGGTTTCTTTTTCCCACCAGGAAAATGGAAAATAAATTGGAAGACTTTACTAAGTATTAGTAACACATTAAAAATATAGCTTTAGGTGTTTGAATCTTGGATTGATGGTTAAGGTTTAACCATGGGGCCAGTGGTGAGTGCTGCTATAGCAGTCCTGGTGGAAAGGGGAGTAAGATAGAACATTTCAGTGAGGACTAGAAATGCTAGCAGGTTAAAGGATAACTTGTGTGTTTAACAAAATCTGCATCTAATTTTGGCATGTATGTGAGGGAGACATCTGGAAGTTGGGTGTTGGTGTTGAAATTACAAGTAGCATCTGTTCATCCTTAGTTTTACCCCTTAAATAAGAGGAAAACCACATTTCATTGCAAATATCTGGGGTAAATGCATAGATGAAAATACGACATGCTCTATTCAATACCCAAGTGCAAAAGAATCTATAATAATTTTCTAATTTTAGTTCTAAGTTCTTTTTGCATCTACTAACAGATAGGATTGAAAGATACTTTCATTCTCTATATAAATTATGATTTATGGAAACATCAAGTATAAATATTAAATTGTCTTCTTTTAACCAATTCATTAAAAACTAGTAAAAGCTAAGTAACTTGGAGACTTGATTCAGCAAATTCTCAGTAGTCCATGCACAAGTTAGTCCATCAATTTTTTAAAAATCCTAAACATATTAAGCATAATTCAACTGTGCACACTACCTCCAGCAACAGCAAATGGAAGCAGAGTTCTCACCACTGTGTGTAAATAATTACTTTTGGTGCATGTCAGCTATGGGAATTCTCTTATCAATCATGGAAAATACTGATTCCCCTGAACAATACCTTTAACACAAAAAGGTAGTCTTGTCCACCGATGTCAAAACAATTGGCTTATTGCCTAAAAGTACATTTCTTGTATCAAAAAGGAAACAGTTCCTTCACTTCTTACCAAACCTCTGCTAGCAGAAGACTAAGGAACAAAGAAAAGGTAGAAGTTTCAACAGGAATGGTGTTTGGGCAACTACCTACAAACTGGCAAAACAACAAGAAAACATAAAATGTCCTTAAGAGGCCCGACTGTCCTTCCCTCCCTCTCTCATTTCCTCTCCGTTTCCTTTCTTCTTCCTCTTCTATCATGTCACTTCTTTATTTCACAATTCTTTTATTTGGGGATATTTTAAAAATTAACAGTGTATTTTAAATTCCAAGAATCAATTTTCAACTAACGATAGCATGTTAGAGTTTTAGTGTTTTAATATAGTATTTAGTATAATGTCTCTTCATCCTTTTAGAATTGAAGAAAGTAAGGGTTGGAAAGAGTCCCATTCTGCAAGCTTGTTGCATACAAATGATTGAGTATATGTCATAATGAATGTTGAGTTATTTTAATTTTGTGTTCAGAATTTTTATCTCTATGTGTACAATTGAATATTTTAATTTTTTTGATTTGACATTTACTAGCGAATTCACATTTGTTTTAACAAAAATATTTAGAGTGAGGGTTGATTCTTCCCTCCTTCCCAAGCCCACTATATTCCTCACCCCGCCCAGCTCAGGTAACCAATGGAAATAGACTTGTCTGGATTCCTTACATAACTATCTCCTGTGTCTCCACCCCTCTAATGAAAGTATTTACAGCATAGATATTTATTTGTTATTTTTTTCTTGTTTTCTCTAATGTTTAATCATAAATAACACAATTTTGACTCTTTCATGTTTGCTTTTATTATCCAGTGCAATATCAATGGACATCCTACATGCATGCACACAGTGAAATAATGTATATGTGCATACGTATGAATATACCATTTTATATTAAGGGACAGATAACAAAATCCATGTTGGGGTTTTTTCCCAGCATGGTATAAAAGAAATATCACTTTTCCTTTTTGTTTGTTTGTTGACTGATTTGCCTACTGTCTCCAAGTGTATCCACCTTAACAAATAAACATACATACACACATACATCTATTTTGTGTAATTCCACTTTTAATAATCACATAACATAAATATACATACCCAGAGAATGCCACTCTTTTTGCCTTCCTACCAGCACAGACACACATACGCACTATTCAATTTATCAGAAATCATGATTTGCTGGTGTAAAATTATATTTCAAAAAAATTAAAAGCATGACTCATAGAAATTTAGAATAAGAATATACAAAAGACATTCCTTTAAATAATATAGGAACCAGCTAGAGGGCAAAGCTGCCTTAAAGATAGAATTCAAGAAACAGAAGTTTATACAGTCAGTTAGGAAAGGAATGTGAACATGGGTTGGCCAAATTAGAGATGAGACCAGTTAATATTCTACTACAGGGAACTGAAACCACAACCTTTGGGACATTTCATGCCTGTAAGAAATAATGTGATTCTAACAGACCAAAATTTACAAGTGGACAAGTAACTTCACAGTGTCTGTTGTCTTAATCAATTGTAAATTGTAAGCAAAATCAAGGAAATCTCTTCAACTAGGCCTATTAAGTTATGTGACAGTGAAAGACATGTCGTTGTCCTTTTGTCTACTTCCTATTTTGAATAATTTTTACACAAGGCTGGCTTCAAGAGACTATGGAACTGTGCCAAGCTTGAGTCACACACTAAGAAAATTTAGAGATTCTTTACAATCACCACTTCACGTTGTTCCTCCTCCTGTGAGTCACGATGACACCTCCAGACCTATCTCATGAGCCACTTAATTATCTTAAGCAAAACTTCTGCCAGTTCCTTTAAAGCCATGGACTGTTCTGTCATTGAGAATGGACATGAAAAGTAATTGCTCTAAACCTTTTACATAGAAAGCCTTCATATACCTGATGAATTTATTATTACTTCAAATTTAATAGCTGTAATGGTTTTATAAATTAGTGTTAATTAGCACTTTTCAGTGGCCAACATAAAAGAACAGACCAATACAGGTTTAAATTTCAAAATTGCACTGACCCACTTCATTTTTATAGTAAAGAATGAATGTTCAGATTCTTTTAATGTGTAGATGTAATGGTTTTGGCTTTTCTTTTCTTTGCCACATTAAAAGAATTAAATCAAATATTACTTCTCATGTCCAAGGAAGGGTTTAAAGATTAGGCATTCCACACTTTTGAAGAAAGGTATTTTAAGGTCACTAATAATTTGGCCTTTGTGTTTAATGGGCTGTCAAAGATTCTACTGTAAAAAGGAGAAAGAGATAACAAATTAAAGTAAGAGAGGTAGGGAAGCGAAATGCCTTAGATTGGAAGGGAATTAAGAGGCAGAAGTCCCCTAACCCCTCGCTGCAGTGCCATCAAGGAAGAAGCCAGCCTCCAGAGGGATGCTACGATGACTGTCCTAAGAAAGTAAAACACATGCACTATGATTGTCGGCTTTGGAAAAACGTCCCCTACTCTGAAAAGATACCAGATCAGAGAATTTCCCGGTGTCAAGGGACCACAACATATTTGAACAATAAAAATGTAAGCAGTTGCCATGACAAACTAGAAATCAAAGACCTTTCTGTTCTTTTTCAGACAGCACATAATCACTCTAAATCCAATGTAACTAAGAGGACGAAAGGAAAAGTGTGTGAGGGGGAGGGGGGAAAAGAAAGGAAAGGTAGAGACATGATAGAATGTGCTACCTACATGACAGGAGGGGACATGCAATTCATAGACAACATTGTGTTGAATTATTTGGCTTTTACACACTTATGATTCTATACAAATCTATCTCATTTTGTCCAGGTGAAGATGCTGGATCTCAATACTTAGCCTCAATAGTAAAAAGCAATCAGAAATAATCAACTTCAGCATTTGGTACTTGGCCCCAAATTATATCTTCCTTTCTTTTTTTACAGTGAGGAATTACATGAGTCTCATTAGCTTAAGGTGTATTTTAATGGCGGTAAAAGAAGCATCACAGTTGAGTGGAATAGCACCAAATTACAAGTCAGGGGACCATGACCTTAATACTATAATTGATGCATCATATAAATTGGGGGAAATTACTAATTAACTATTCTCATTAACAAAATATCATTTCTCTAAGCACAATGCCTCAAACAGTTTGGGTTTTGGCTTTTATTTTTTGGTGCCACACACAATACCATTTTCTGTTAGATTGTACAGTTTAACAGGTAAATGTGATTGGCTATCCAGAATATTGAAAAGTTTTATATATTTATCATTTATGAGCTATCACACTTCTAAGGGAGCTGTATATTTAAGTGTATATGGTTTATTCAAATCTAAAATATTTTTCATAAGCTTCTCATTTTCAATATGTATGCAAAGAAGAAATTTAGATGAAAAGAAATGTATACTAGAGAATTCTAATGAACATTCTGAGAATGAGATGCAAATCTTTGTTCCTACCTATCTATGAGACCCAAAGAACTAATAAAATCCGTCAAATACTTGTTCGATGGGATTGACTTTTGACATGTGACACTAAAATGTTTATCCTAAAGAGGAAAGAGCACTGAGATCAAAGATTACCAAACGCATACCACTACATTCAGATGAAAATATAATAGGTCATCGATACTAACAAGTCAAAGCAATATTGAAGGAAAACAGCAAAGTAGGAGGCTTCATGTGTCCTCATCACAGAGTATATTTTATGGGCACAATAACCAAAACAGAGTGATACTGACTCAATGGCAGGCATAGAGACAAATGGGAAAGAATGGAAAACCCAAAAGGAAATCAATTCATCTATGAGCAACAAAGTGTCTAAGTCTATTGAGTAAGGGAGAAAATGTCCCTTTAACATGTGGTAAATATCTATTTTCAGAAAAAGTTAACAAGATTCATATGTCACATTATACCCACCTCCACTCCCCCACCAAAAAGAACAATCTCCAAATATATTAAAATCAGTATGTTAATGTTAAAACTATAAAGTTCCTAGGAAAAAACCTCTGAAACCATTTTTTCCCCAGAAACTGACTGTCAAATATACCTACAAATCCAGACAATGAAAGACAAAGTAGACAACGAGGGCTTCCTAAATATTAAACATTTAATACTCATTAATCACCACTTGTCTGTTTGCTTGTCATACTATAGTGGCTTGTGTATTGCTATAATGCTGGAGGCTATGTTACTTGTATTTTCAAATACTAGTAGGGTCACCCAAAGTGAATAGGTTTCAGCAACACATCCAGACTAAGAACAAACTAGGATGAGGTATTGGCTGTATGCTTCAGAGGAATTAACCACTGAAAACTTTATGAATAGCATCAAAATATTGGTAGATACTGAAAACATCAAGAATAGCAATGGAATATTGGTAGACATAGTTCCAAAAGATGAGCTTCTCAGGACAGAAGACACTCAAATTATGACTGAGAAAGAGCTGCCTTCTTAAAATAGAATTGATTATGACATAAATGGAGTAACCCCTGTAGGATCAAAGCCCTTGGGACCTTCAAATGCTGATAAAGCACAACTCAGAAAAAGAACAAACAGCTTTGGGGACTTCTGGGAAGATTGCGACTGAGCAACACATACTAGAGGGACTCCACAGAAATCAGCGCAGCAGAGTTCCTAAGAGGGAAATTCCACACTGCCGGGTCACAGGAGGAGCATGACAAAGATAAGTAGGCACAGATGCACAAGGTTTTAGGGCCTGGGGGCTTTTGGCTTACCACAGTGGAGGCTGGCTAGAGTTTAACCATATCCCCGCCACTGTATCAGTTTGGGCTTGGATCACTTGGAGCCAGCGCAGGGGTTTTATGTCAACCACAGATTGCCATCACCTCGGGGCAGGGATTAAACTCTTGCAACCACACAGGCAGGGATCGGGGCTCATTTATATTGTTACTTTTGTTTCACTGTCTTCTCTCTCTCTCACCACAGTCCCGGCAAGCTTAGGGGTTTTTCTTCTTCTTTTTTCTCTTTTTCTCTTACACACAACTGCCAACCTCCAGACCACTCCCCTTAGCCTAGGGCATTTAAATGGGCCCTCCACCCAGCTGCAGTGTAATCCAAGGCTGTGGAAAGCCTGCCCACCCTGCACTAGGGGATATCCTCCCCAATTTCTTCTGGGGAAGTTGGGACCACCCACCTATCCTCTGCAGTGCTTAACACGTGGCTGGGGAAGTCCCTCCCACCTTCTTTGGGGGAAATCCTGCCTGCATGACTGGGGGAGCTCCAACACATCTTCTGTGATTCCACGTGACTGAGGGAACTTCCTCCTGCCTGATGTAGTGCCCCACACGGCCTACAGCAGGTTGGTCAACACCAGCCAATGCTCCACGCTGCTGCAGGAACCTCTACCCAACCTCCGCAGCAATCTACCTGACCAGGGCAATACTGCCCACCATTCACTGTGCTCTACACCAAACCGGCAACCCCCCAGCCTCTGTGGTACTCTTGTTGCAGCAGGCACCACCACAACCCTCTGCAGGGCCCCAGGTTGCCTTGGAACACACCACCACAGCTTCTTGTGAGATCACCCAGTACAGCACCATCCTTGTGGGTCCACAACAACCCAACTAGTGTACCCTAAGAGGACCATCCAACTTGCCCTCCAAATAACAGATTACTTGTTGACTAGGGAAAGAGTGAAGCCACAGGAGAATAAAGCAGTAGGCCAATTCCATAGTGCAACTAGCTGCAGGCAGCTCAAAGAAGCATTCTTATAAGTCTCCCAGAGAGAGCCAGTGTTCTTAAACTCCCTGGAAAAAGGCAACTGGATCCTCTATAATAACGCAATGCAAAAAGCAATCAGCCTCAATGACCTCAATGAAAAAGCAGGAGAAGCAAAAGGCAATGACAGAAGATGTCCTGAACCTAACGACATGGATAGAAGAAGCAGACCTTGATCTTCCACAGCAAGAAATTTTCACAATGCTGCTTGGAGTCATACAGGATATGAGGGAAACAATACAGAAAAAGGATGGAAAGATAGAGGATATAAAGTCCATACACCAAGGAAAATACAAGATACTTGCAGACTCGTGGACTTCACCAATTGACTGGAGGAGGCAGAGAACTGCATCAGTGACCTAGAAGACAGCCAAGCAGATTTTAACAAACGTGAACAAATATCTAATAAGCTCATCAGAGAAGCCGAAGAAAACCTAAGAGCTATGTCTGATACTATGAAGAGGAATAACATCAGAATAATTGGATAACCGGAAGAAGACACAACAAAGAAGTCATCTGCAGAAATAGTGAGAGAATTCTTGAAGAAAAATTTCCCCAGCTTAATGAATGAAAATCAGACAAACATTCAGGAGGCTGAAACAACACCAACTAGACTGAAACCCCAGAAAGAAGTCACCAAAGCACATAATATTTAAACTCTCCAACTTGAAGAAAATGAGAAAATCATGAGAGCAGCTAGGGAAAAGCAAGCAATCTCATATAAAGGTTCCCAAATAAGAATATGCTCAGACCTATCAGCAGAAACTATGAAGAAGAGGAGAGAGTGGAGTAACATATTCCAAAAATTGAAGGAAAACAATGCAAACCCAAGAATACTCTACCCAGCCAAATTATCTGTAAGGATAGATGGAGAAGTAAGAATCTTCCCAGTCAAGGAAAAACTCAAAGAATACATTAAAAGAAACCCAGGTCTACAAAAGATCTTTACCGACCCAGTATGGGCAGAAGAACAGCACTCAGCGTCCACAAACAAGAGACCACCGGTGACATAGAACAACTCTACCCAGAGGGCAACAAAGAGAAAACAACCCCAAGATAGAATTGGCTTAAGGGTAGAAAGAAGTCAAGAATCACACACACACCACTGATAAGAAAGGGAGGTAGGAAAACACCCAACACAAAAGGTATAAGATGATATTACAGAGTCCACGGGTGGAGGTAGTAACCCCAAGAATCAATGGGCTGAACTCATGCATTAAAAGACTGAGGCTACTAGACTGCCTTAGAAAACGCAACCCATTAAACTGCTGCCTACAGGAGACACATCTCAAGATTATAGACAAAAAAATAGGCTGAGAATTAAAGGCTGGCGAAAAGCATACCAATCAAACAGCAATTCAAAGAAAGCAGAGGTAGCAATCCTAATCTCAGATAAAATTAACCTCAAAGTGCAAACCATAAAAAGAGAAAAGGAGGAACACTACATAATGCTCAAGGGAATGGTAGACAAAGAACCAATAAGCATTTTAACATACATTCCCCAAATGGAAGACCTGCTAAATATGTCAACCAAATTCTCCAAAAGATGGAAAAAGAAATCACAGGCTCAACAATTATAATGGGTGATTTCAATACACCACTCTCTGAGAAAGATAGAACACAGGGAAAGAAACTCAACAGGGAGGCTAGAGATCTAAACACTACAATTAGATAATTTGACCTGACAGATATTTACAGAGCTCTTCATCCAAATACAAATATATTCACATTCTTTTCAATCCCACATGACATATGTTCAAAGATAGAGCACATGCTGGGGCATAAGGCGAATTTGAATAAATTTAAGCGCATTGATATCATACAGACCTCTCTCTCTAACCACTGTGCCATAAGGCTGCAAATCAACAAAACGAAGATGAAGAAAACAAGGGCAAACAATTGGAGGATGAATAATTCTCTATTGCAAAAGGAGTATGTACTGGTCCAGATCAGAGATGAAATCAGAAAATTTCTAAAAACCAATGAGAATGAGAACATGAGTACCAAATCTTGTGGTACATAGCAAAGGCAGTTATCAGAGGAAGTTTCCAAGCAATACATGCATGCTTGAAAAAGGAAGAGAGACTTATGTTTGATATGATAGCACAAAATTTACAGCAACTAAAGCAGAATCAAGAGGACAATCCTACTAATAGGAAAAGAAAATAAATAATAAAAATCAGGATTGAGATACAGGAAAGGGAGAATAAGAAAACTGGAGAAAATTAATGCTGTTAAAATTGGTTCTTTGAAAGGATAAACTGAATCGACAGACCACTGGCAAGCTTAACCAAAGAAAGGAAGGAACAAATTTCAATAGCAAGGATGAGGGATGAAAGAGGGGACATTACAACAGACCCTAATTAAATCAAAATGATAATTACACAGTAATACAAAGGATTGTACTCCAATGAATTCAACAACTTGGAAGACATGGAAAAATTCTTGGAAAATACTCCATCCCTAAACTGTCCCTGATGAACATCAGAAATCTCAACAGACCCATAGCAATAGAAGAAATAGGCAAGGTTATCAAGAGATTACCAACCAAAAAATATCCCCTCGACCTGATGGTGTCACTGAGGAATTCTACCAAGTATTCAGGGAAGAACTGACACCAACCCTAAACAAACTATTCCAGAACATAGAAAAAGACAGCAAACTCCCAAACTCCTTCTATGAAGCTAGTATAATTCTCATACCAAAACTGGGCAGGGATACCACAAGAACTGAGGGCTACTGGCCAATATCCTTAATGAACATTAATGAAAAAAATCCTTAAGAAAATACTGACCAATAGAATACAAAAGTATATAAAACGAATAATTCACCATAACCAAGTGGGATTCACACCAGGGATACAGGGATGGTTCAATGTATGAGAGATCATTAGTATCATTCATCATATTGACATGAAAAACTATAAAAACCACGATAGATGCAGAAAAAGCATTAGAAAACATCCAACACTAATTCATGTTTAAGGCAGTGGAGAAGATAGAAATGGAAGGAAAATTCCTCAAGATAATACAAACTGTTTATAAAAAACCAACAGCCAAAGTGGTAGTCAATGGAGAAAAGAAGTACACAATCCCACTGAAAAAGGGGACCAGACAAGGATGCCACTTGTACCCACTCTTATTTAGCATTTTACTGGAGGTTTTAACAAATGGCATAAGGCAAAGAAATACATCAAATGTATTATTAACCTGGGGAAGGAAGAGGTGGCATTATCATTATTCACAGATAATATGATTTTATATATGGAAAATCCCAAAAGCTCCACAAGAGAAATACTGGAAGCAATAGAGGAATATGGCAGAGTGGCAGGATAGAAGATCAACAAACAGAAGTCTATGGAACTGCTATACACATTGGATAAGACCACAGAAGAAATAAAAAAGGTGGTACCCTTCACAATACCCAAGCACAAATGGAAATATCTAGGGATATACCTGAGCAAAAGAACAAAAGATTCATATGAGGAAAACTACAGAACTGTATTACAAGAAACCAAGACTAACCTCATCAAATGGAAGAATACCTCATGCTCATGGATTGGAAGACTTAATATAGTAAAGATGTCAGTTCTGTTCAAGGCACCATATGTTTAAGGCAATCCCATTACAATTAACCCCATCTTTCTTCATAGAAATGGAAAAACTGATTACCAATTTCATATGGAAGTTGCCCAGAATTAGCAGAGAACTCCTCAAGAAGAAAGACAGTGTGAGAGGGCTTGCTTTACCTGACTTTAGTAAATAAATTACAGCCACAGTGGTCAAAACCGCATGGTATAATGACAGCTTCTCAGACCAATGGAAAAGAACTTAAAATCCAGAAATAAAATCATCAGCATACAGAGAATTGATCGTTGATAAGGTCCCAAAAAATATCCAATGGGAAACAGATGCCCTCTTCAACAAATGGTGCTGAAAAAATGGATATTTACCTGCAGAAAAATGAAGCAAGAACCTTACCTCATTCCATGCACAAGAATAAACTCAAGGTGGATCACAGACCT
>NW_022103918.1:9404002-9406193 GCF_000313985.2 Echinops telfairi | reverse complement strand
AAAAAAACTAATTACCCACTGAGGAGGTGGCCAAGGGACCTGGACAGAAGTGGGACAGGGGCAGAAATCTGAATGGTCAGTAAACATATGAGAAAATGTTCCAGATCGTTAGCCATAAGAGAAATGCAAATTAAAACAACATTGAGATAAAACCTTTCATCC
Source organism: Echinops telfairi (assembly GCF_000313985.2). Classification (NCBI taxonomy): domain Eukaryota; kingdom Metazoa; phylum Chordata; class Mammalia; order Afrosoricida; family Tenrecidae; genus Echinops; species Echinops telfairi. Next base: position 9,406,031 of record NW_022103918.1, on the reverse strand, counting down.
TCAAACATAGCCCAATTCAAACAATCAGAAAGCAACAAATGGAGTGTCTGGGGTGAGATAGGAACTCTCATCCACTGCTGGTGGACCTGTAGGTAAGTCAGCCACTATTGAAATCAATTTGGCGATATATAAAAGAGATCAAAATGGAGCTACCATACGACAAAGCAATCACCCTGGGCATATAGTCAGAAGAGGCAAGAAACAAACTGCGGTCAGACATCTGTGCTCCAATCTTCATCGCAGCACAGTTCATAATTGCAAGGAGTTGGAAACAACCCAAATTTCCATCAACAGGTGAAGGGATTAAAAAATTGTGGTACATACATGCAGTGGAGTACTATGCATCCCTAAGAAGCAGTGATGAACACATGAAGCACCTCACTGCATGGGAAGAACTGGAGGAAATTATGCTAAGCAAAGTAAGCCAATCACAAAAGGACAAGTACAACATGAGTCCACTGAGGTAAGCTTAAACAAACAAACAAAAAATGCAAAAGGGGGATAGGGAAAAAGCTACTGTATACAAATATTCCTAGGGTGAGGTCCAAGTAGTATGGCAGGGGCCAGGCCTAATCCAGGGATAATATGGTAGGGATACAAAAGGAGAGGAAAAAAAGGAAAAGCAAAGACATGGGTAGCGGGGGGGATAAGACACTAACCCATAGGGGAGGGTATCGTTTACATCTCCACAGGGAAAGAGGGACCAGAATTCAACCTAGTTCTCCAAGATTTGAATGCAACATACCAGCATGAAGCGGGAACAAATAGAGAGGTCTGAGGGGCCATCCCCACTCCCAACCACGTAGACAGTCCCCATTCCCCCCAGAAGAATGTACTTCAGAGGACAACACTGAAGCTACAGCTCAGTGAGAGGGACATGCCTGATCAGAGCACACAGGAGCAAATGAAGGGGGAAGAAGAGAGAGTCAAGCACATCCTTGCCCACCAAGCCTTGAGGACCATATCCCCGCTCAGAGCAGCCAGTGCACAGAGAGGACTATATGGCCGGACCCATTATAAGACATGACATCCCTCACTGACCCATAACCCTACAGAGAACAACACTGGAGACACAGTGCAGGAATTGCGCCTGATCTGACCCCACCACACCGAGGTGAAACACTAAGGGTGTGCAACAGAACAGCAAGGGGAGCAGAGCAAGGAAGTCCTGAGGGAGTACCAAAAATAGACTTTGGGGCCAGGGCATGGCATCCCATCAGACTCTACCAGAAAACACTCCTAAAGGTCAACAAGCATACCTTGAGCCATTTATAGGCTTTTCTCTTTTTTTGTCATTGGTTTGTTGTTGTTGTTGTTGTTGTTTTGTTTCTTTTGTTATTTTGTTTGCTCTGTCTTGTTTCTGTGCATATTATTATCTCTGCCGGTCTATCTAGATAAGTGGGATAAACAATAGGAAGGAGAAAACAATGGGACTGATGGTTCTAGTGGGACATAAGAAATGGGGAGGCAGAGGAAAGGAAGTGAGTATTAACAAATCCAGGGACAAGGGAACAACATGTTTTCCAAAATTGATGGCAAGGAGGGAGTAGGAGGCCTGGCAGAGCTTGATCAAGGGCATTGTAACCGAGATGAATTACTGAAACCCAAATAAAGACTGAACATGATAGTGGGACAAGAGGAAATAAAAGGAAATAGAGGAAAGAACTAGGAGGCAAAGGGCTTTTGTATGTATATGCATATGTAAATATATTTATATGTGGCAATAGGGAAATATATCTATGTGCATATATTTATACATTTAGTATTTGGGTAGCAGATGGACATTGGGCTTCTACTCAAGTACGCCTTCAATGCAAGAACACTTTGTTCTATTAAATCGACATTCCATAATGCTCACCTTCCTTACACGATCACTGAAGACAAAGCAGGTGCATAATCAAATGTGAAGAAAGCTGATAGTGCCTGGCTATAAAAAATATAACACCTGGGGTCTTAAAGGTTTAAAGATAAACAAGCAGCCATCTAGTTGAGAACCAACAAAGCCCACATGGAAGAAGTACACCAGCCT
>NW_022103918.1:9399658-9402126 GCF_000313985.2 Echinops telfairi | reverse complement strand
TGTAAAGCACATTTGTACATCATTCTCAAAACATTTTCTCTCCACTTAAACCCCCGACATTAGGTCCTCATTTTTCCCCTCCCTCCCGCTACAACACAAAAAATTGTAGTCAAATGTGTACTTCTCCACATGAAATAAAATTGACTACATATGTGTGAAAAGACAATGGAGAATGTCAGTATCAATAGGTAAAACCAGGCCTGACTGGGAACAGAAAAAAATGCTCATATGTAAGTTCCGGTTGAAGCTGAAGAAAATTAAAACAAGTCTACCAGAACCCACTATGACTTTGAGTATATCTCATCTGAATTTCAAGAACATCTCTAGAAGAAATTGGAGACATTGAATACTAACAACAGAAAACCTAATGAGCTGTGGGATGATATGAAGAACATCCTACACGAGGAAAGTAAAAGGCCTTTAAAAAGACAGGAAAGAAAGAAAAGATCAAAGTGGATATAAGAAGAAACTCTGGAATTTGCTTTTAATCACAAAGTAGCTAAGGCAAAAGGGATAAATGATGAAGTCAAAGAGCTGAACAAAAAACTTCAAAGGGCAGTTGAGAGGACAAAATAAAATATAATAACAAAATATGCAAAGTTCAGGAGGAAAAGAACACTCAACATGCCATAAACTGAAAGAACTAAAGAAAAACTTCAGGTCTCGAGCTGTAAAATTGGAAGATTCTATTAGTGTTCATGGAAGCAGCAATCAAGAGACCAAAGGATCCACTGCCTTGGGGAAATCTGCTGCACAAGACCACTTTAAAATGTAAATAAATATGTTACTTTGAGAACTAATGTGTGCCTGACTCAAGCCATGGTGCATTCCATCGCCTCATATGGATGTTAGATGTTAAATAAGGAAGACTGAAGAAAAATCAATGCATTTGAATTATGGTTCTGGCAAAGAATATTGAAATTATCATAGACTGCCAAACGGAAAAACAAATCTGTCTTGGAAGAAGTACAGTCAGGATGATCCTGAGAAACAAGAATACTGAAACTTTATCTCAGTCCTTTAAAAAGGGCATGATAGATAAGGCAAAGTAAAAATGGAATACTCTGGAGAAGATAGATTGACCCAGTGCTGCATTGACGAGTTCAAACATAACAAAAAATAACAGGATGATGCAGGACCAGGGATGGTTTGTTCTGTTGTACACAGACATGGTCACTATGAGTCCAAACCAACTCAATGGTGGCTAGCAACTAATGCTTATCAAAAGACTTTATCCAAAAAATAAAAAGAGAAACCACCGAGCTCGGAAAACTCTGAAAACAACATATTATAGTTCTAATCTCTAAAACACATAGAACACTCGAATAACTCATCACCTCAAAGACAAATAATCCCAACAGAAATGACAAAGGCCGTGAAAGATACTGCCCCAAAGAGAACTTTCCCAAGCAGCTGAGAAGCATATGAAAAGATCCACAATCATTAGCCAGTGGAGAGATACAAATCAACCTACAATGAGATACCATCTCAATTCTGCAAAAAATGTCACTGAACAGAAAGCAACAAGTGCTGATGAGGTGGGGAGATTGGAGTTTGGCAGAATTCTAAAACAGTACAACCATTAGGGGAAATGGCATAACATTCTCTCAAATAGCTAGAAATAAAATAACTTATGATCAAGCAATGTATGAGAGTAAATTAAAAAATATTGCTACAAAATTATAAAACTTTTATTAAACAAAAATATCAAAATGTGAAGATTCTGTTTCTTGACATCTCCTCCATCTCCATCTATACACTTCCGTAGACTTCTGAAGGCAGTGGTTCCAGCTCTGTAAGTCTTCCTCGAAGAATTCAACACTCTTCAAATTACACAAGGAGCTCAAACAGTGTTCCTTTTAAAGATTCTTTGAATTGGTGTATCCATGGAAGTCTCAATCATCAACATCACAGCTATTTGTTGGATGGGGCAAGATTTCCAATGAAAATCTCTTTTTCAAGGATGATTGGCCTTTAGGAGTGTTTTCCATTTCAGTCTGTTGGGGCACCACGCCCTACAAGCTTTTCTTTCTTGTTGTGTTTTAATTTGTTCTTTGTCCGTGGTTTGTTGTTGTTGTTGTTTTGTTGTATATTGTTGTTTAGTTTTGTTCTGTCTTGCTTTTGTGCATATTAGTATATCCTCAGGTCTGTCTAAATAAGATAGACTGGATGAACAATCTGGAGGAGAAAACAACGGGACCGACAGTTCCAAGGGACATGGGAGAGGGAGAGGTGAGAGAAAAGGAGGTAGTGTTAACAAACCCAGGGACAAGGGAACAACAAGTGATCCAAATTGGTGGTGAGGTGGGTCTGGGAGGACTGATAGGGCATGATCAGGGGGAATGTAACAAAGAGGAATTGCTAAAACCCTGGTGGGGACTGAGCATGATAGTGGGATAGGAGGAAAGTCAAGGGAAATAGAGGAAAGAGCTGGGAGGCAAAGGGCATTTATAGAGGTCTAGATAAAG
>NW_022103918.1:9395722-9398637 GCF_000313985.2 Echinops telfairi | reverse complement strand
ATGATCCGAATTCTACCTTGCAAGTCTGGCTAGACCAGAGGATGTGCACCGGTACAGATAGGAACTGGAAACACAGGGAATCCAGGGTGGATGATTCCTTTAGGACCAGTGGTGTGAGTGGCGATACTGGGATGGTAGAGGGAGAGTGGGTTGGAAAGAGGGAACCGATTAGAAGGATCTATATGTGACCCCCTCCCTGGGGGACAGACAACAGAAAAGTGAGTGAAGGGAGACGTTGGACAGGGCAAGATATGACAAAATAATAATTTATAAAATATCAAGGGCTCATGAGGGAGGTGGGAGTGGGGCGGAAGGGGAAAAAATGAGGACCTGATGCCGGGGTGGGGGGGGTGGGGGCTTAAGTGGAGAGCAAATGTTTTGAGAATGACGAGGGCTATGAATGTACAAATGTGCTTTACACAATTGATGTATGTATGGATTGTAATAAGAGTCATATGAGCCCCTAATAAAATGATTCAAAAATAATTTTAAAAATTTTTTTAATCTTTTTTTTTTCAATGTTTTAATCTTTAAAATTTTTAATATAATTTTATTGGGGGCTCTTACAGCTCTTATAACAATCCATACTTCAACTATGTCAAGCATATTTGTACATATGCTACCATCATTACTTTCTAAACATTTACATTCTATTTGACCCCTGGGCATCAGCTTCTCTTTATAACCTCCCACCTCCCTTCCATCCTTGTGACCCCTTGATAACTTATAAATTATTATTATTTTCATATCTTGTAGGACAACCCTTGCTGCCACAGATGAGTAATCAGGTAGGCTGTCATGAAGGGAAGGAAAAAATATCCTGAGCACCACTTTCTTGGCAATTTTGTCACCAATGTAGTTTTCAATTTTGTTCAAACTTCTTCAAACCCCCATGATTGCCCTGTGCCTTTCAATAAAATCTGCAAAGAATGCCTCCTTTTAAAAATCCCCATAACCGTCAAAATTGGCCTCCTTGTCTTAAATGTAAATGGCACAGGACTTACCTCAGGAGCCAGTTTTGCTTGAACCTTGATCTCCATAGTGTATTGATAAATTCAAGATGTGTCCCTGGTTATGATTCATTCTCAAAACTGTCTACAGAAAGACTAATAATAATAATGATTTGGGTCATGGATAAAGGACTGATGGAACGATCAGCTGTTGAGCATTTGCATGCAATGCTTTTGACATCCATCAGGTAAAAAGCTGCTGAGACCAAGGTGATCACTTAAACTTGATAATGTCAACCCACATGAGACCTCAACTTCAGTAGCATCTCATCAATCATAATTCTACATTTTTCCCCACCAGATTCTACACATCAGCCATGGTTTCTTCATTTATCAAGATTGAACATCTTCCTTCCCACTCGGCTCACTTTTAAGTTCTACCCGACCTCCCTTAACATATTTGATCCCTCTAAAAACTGTCTTTTTATTTTTAATGTGGGGCAGCATTTCCAAAAATTTGCTGCAAACCTTCAATAACTGGCCAAGATGTCCACTAAAATTAGTGAAAATTTTCATATTAGCCCTGATTTCAAAAGTGTTTTTCTTCTCTCGATGCCACTGAAAGTGTGCTGTATTAAAGGCACTCCTACAAGATGAAGATACGTGCATTACTAAAAGAATCTGCCTGCATCAATCCATTAATCATAGAGACATACTTAAACATATTTCATTCAGAATAAACCTAGGTATCTGTGAACTAGAACCCAAGTAGTCATATTATATTTTTTCCTACCCACACACACACTAGAAATCTAATGACAGTGGCAAGAATATATATGTATGTCTCCCACAGTAAGATGGCCAACTGAAAATGCACAACTGCGCATCTCTATATCCTCCAGGACAAAAACAGCAGGAAGAGCAGGGTGGTCTCAGATCTTCCAGAAAGGGTTAAGTTAAATGAATCAAAATTCCTTCTTCCCTAAGATTGTGGTGTTGAGCAGTGCGAAGGAGGAAGATAACTGGCTCCCAACATTTTACCTCTACCCCACAAGCTCCTGATCATCCACATCACTGGGCCCCCTTGGGGCTTCCTGTGGCCTCAGCTACCAGGTTGGAGAACAGACTTCAGTGGTGCCAGCGACCAGACCTCTCTACTCACCGGAGGTAGTTTATTGTGCCAACCTGGCCGATAAACACAAGTGGGGTTAATTGAAGGGTGCAGGGATAAATGGCTCAGTGAGCCTCACCTTTCTAGTTCTCGGGTCTCTTGCTTTCTGATAGTCAGACCAGGGTGCAGTTGCCTTAGCCAGTTCCCTGCTTCAGCTGACAAAGTTCACTTCCTGCAAGACATCCCCAAGGAGAACCACATGAACCTACCCTAATGCAGCCCAGGGTGCTGGAGCACCCCTGTGGAGACCCCTGCCAGCACTGAGATACTAACACATTCACTGACTTGGCTTTCCTCCTGCAGTCGACGTCATTACGTCTGGTTTGTGAGATGGAGGAGGACTTTGTAGATCGGTGTCAGACATATGGGTTAATGTTGGACTTGTGGCCTTGGACATCACTGGGTTGGGATGTTTTCTTGATGTGCACTAAACCTTTATATAAAACTCTCTCTTATACATGAGTTTCTGTGGAGTTGTTTCTCTAATGTACCCAGACTAACACATCGCCCATGCTGCATGAGCAACCAGGCTAGAGGGCCAACTGCCTTGGCACCAGCACCCAGGCCTCTGCTCCCACCAGCCAGAGGCCAGAACCTGGGGCAGCCCCCACAGCTCCAGCAAAGAGTCCCCAGTGCACTTCTGCACCATAAGGTCCACAGGGCCAACCCATGACCACCCTAGGCTCACACCTGGCACAAGGGGCTCTGTTCTGACAGATGGACTATCGCTACAAAGCTCAAGGACCAAGGAAAAAATCCTGACTTTTTTTTTCCTCTTTAGTTCCCCACCACCA
>NW_022103918.1:9387229-9395622 GCF_000313985.2 Echinops telfairi | reverse complement strand
ACCCCCGCTTTCTCCTTATCAAATGCTATTTTCCCCCTTGCTCTCTTTTTCTTTTAAAATACCCTTTTTCTTTGTCTTTCTCTTTGTCTATTTCCACTTCATTTCCTTATTTTCCTCTTTTCTTCTGGTTCCTTTCCTTTTTTGGTTTCTATTATTCTTTTTTAGACCACCTAACATAATCAACTATGGTCACACAATTCGGCAGCCCACCAAACACGAACAGCTACACCACTGTGCCACATCCACTATGTCAAGCACATTTATGCATATGTTGCCATCATCATTTTCAAAACATTTTCTTTCCACTTGATCCCTTGGTATCAACTCCTTTCCCCCCTGCCCCCAACTTTGTGAACCCTTATTAAATTATAAATTATTATTGTTTTCATATCTTATACTCTCTGCCGTCTCCCTTCACCCACATTTCTGTTGTCCCCCCTCCTGGGGGGGTTGTTATACGTGGATCCTTGTGATCGGTTCCCCCTTTTTCCCCCTTCTCTCCCCACCTTGCCCCTACCTGCATGGTATCACTACTCCCATTACTGTTCCAGGGGTCGAGGAGAAGTAATATGTCCTGGATTCCATGTGTAGAGAGGTCTTAGAATTTTAAACCTGATAGAGACTACACTAATTTAATATTAATTCCCTTCTTAGCTCATAGAGATGAATTTTTGCCATTTTAAAATAGACCTTCATACCATACAGCCTCAGTGATGCTGATACAAACATGATGAAAATAATCCACCCAAAAAGAACGAAAAGAAAGTGCTTGAGTCAATATTATTGTAATTGCAATTAATCAAGTCTAGCATTCCAGTAGGTGTCCTAAACCATATTATTGTTTTTAAGCAATAAAATCTTACCAATCACTTGACTACACTATTATTAAATTCACATTGAGAGCTCAGGCTACTGTTTTCCTGCAAGCATTATTGAGTTTGAAATTTTTTTAAAAATAGAAAATTATACAGGCCTCACTGATGTATATAACTTTCCATAGTGTGTATTTGACAAGCTGAAATTTTTAGACTAAGCTAGGAGTTGAGTAAAAATATAACTAACTGTTTTCTTACTTTTTCCCCTATGACTATTTAAATTATCTGAAAATTAATCTTCAACTTTTGAATTCTTTCCCCTACTGAAGATGCACATATGTAACTAAAAATTATTTATCTTTCATTTGAAGAAATACAGAAGGAAAAATGATGAAAAAAATTCTAACCTAAGGCAGCTATAACTCATAATCCTACCTCATTTCCTTTATCCTGCATTACAACCAGAATAATTGAATCTATTCCCAAAGGTTCAATTTAGAAAGTTATTTCTCATTTATAAGAACAAATTAAAACAGCATTAAAATACTTTAATAAACTATGCAAAATTAAATTTTGGGTACATAACTGGTAACATCTGAAAATATGTTTATTCTACACTCAATTTTACATTGGAAATGTATCTGAAAATCATATTTCCTAATATTGAAGGTGGTTCCAGTTAAGCATTCAGACCTCTCAAATATAATAAACTAGAGGCAGCTATCATCTGGCTATGAAACTTCTATCATGTGTTGTCATTTTACATTTGTATTCAAAGCAAAAAAGCAAAATTAACTGGTTCCTCATTGTGAGAATTTGATTGTGGGTCACCTTGAGTAGGCCAGATTCTGATTAGTTAAGCAGTTGGGCTCCCCATAATGTGGTCTCACAATGTAATCGGCTCCATGTGGGGTTCTACGGTGTGGAAAAGTCAACCAGTACTGGGAATATTAGGGTGCAGGACAACTCCTTATTCAGGGCATAAGCGTAAGGATGTTTCCTCAGGGACATGGCCTGCTTCATTATGTAAGTGGGGAGCTTCTTTGTTTCTTGCTCATTTGGCTCCTGCACCTGGCTCATCAACTCTGGTTCTTTGTACTTGAACCAATGACCTGCCATATTGCCTATCAACCCTGGAAGTCATCAGAGCCTACCATCTAACCTGCTGACATTGGATTCATTTGCTTCTGCATCTGCCAGTCTTTATCTTCTGATTCATAAACCTGAATTCTGGTTTGTCTTTCTGCTTCCTGTTCATCAGCCCTAGCAGCTGCACAAGTCAGGAAAAACCTACAGCGTTACATCCGACCAACAAACCTGACCAAACTGGACTTACTCCCATCTACAATTATGTGAGCCACTGTATGGACGTAAATATCTTCTTTCCTTCCTATACATGTAAAAAGCTTTCCCTTATGTATAAAATATAGGTTTTGCTTCTCTAGAGAACTCGGCCTAACACATTATACTCTCAAATATTATAAATACACCTACTCTTCACTTATCAGCTATCTCATCTGACATTTTACATTTACAAAATAGTTTACACATTTACTGACTATTTTATACATTAATAATTTACATCTAGCAATATCAAATGCCGAGATGTCAGGCAGGAGCAACACTGGCTGTTATGGTTAAGAGTATGTGTCAACTTACTGGGCCCTGGTTCTCGGTGGTTTGGTAGTTTTATAATAATGTAATTTGGCAATTATATAATGGTGTCACTTGCTAGTTATACAATGATGTAGTCATCTTCCATTTTGTGATCTGATATGGTCATTCTTCATTTCCCCATAATACTGATTTTCCACATAACATTATTTTTGAATAACAGGCTAAGCTTTGAAATCTTATCAATAAATAAGGAGTGAGGGCACTATGTTCTTTACAGCGGGGTGTGTGTGTGTGTGTGTGTGTGTGTGTTATAAATCATTTTATTGGGGGCTCGTACAACTCTTATCACAATCCATACATATATCCATTTTGTCAAGCACATTTATACATATTTTACTTGAGCCCTTGGTATCAGCTCCTCATCCCCCCCCCCACCTCCCCTCACTCCCTTCCTCCCTCATGAACCCTTGATAATTTTTAAATTATTATTGTTTCATGTCTTATACTGTCCAATGTCTCCCTTTACCCCCTTGTCTGTTGTCCATCCCCCTGGGAAGGAGTTATAGGTAGATCATTGTGATTGGTTCCCTCTTTCTCCCCCCACCTTCCCCTTACTCTCCTAGTATGGCTACTCTCAATTGGTCCCAAAGAGTTTATCTGTTCTGTATTCCCCGTGTTTCCAGCTCTTACCTGTACTCCTGTACATACTCTAGCCTAGTCAGATTTTTAAGGTAGAATTGGGATCATTATTGTGGGGGGAGAGGGGAGAGGAAGCATTAAAGAATCAGAGGAAAGCTGTATGTTTCATTGGTGCTATACTGCACCTTGACTGGCCCGTCTTCTCCCCACGACCCTTCTATAAGGGGATGTCCTATTGCTTACAGATTGGCTTTGGGCCTCCACTCCACACTCCCCATCATTCACATTATGATTTTTGCTCTGGATCTTAGATGCCTGATACCTGATCCCATCAACACCTCATGATCACACAGGCTGGTGTGCTTCTTCCATGTGAGCTTTTTTTGCTTCTCAGCTAGATGGCCACTTATTTATCTTCAAGCCTATAAGACCCCAGATGCTATATCTTTTGATAGCAGGGCACTATCAGCTTTCCTCACCGCATTTGCTTATGTGCCAGCTTTGTCGGGAAGGTGAGCAACTCAGAATGTTGGATTATTAGAACAAACTGTTCTTGTGTTAAGGGAGTACTTGAGTAGAGGTCCAATGTCCATCTTACAGCTATATATTAATCAAACCCACAGTAATTCTATGAAGTGGTTGTTTATTGTTACTATCCACGTTTTACAGATCAGAAAACCGAGGCTTAATGAGATAAAGTAATTTGCTTAAAATCATACAAAAACAAATGATTCATCTCTATGCTAGATATTTTGGGGTGAAAAATCATCCATGTATCTTCAAAGAGCTTATACCATGTGAAGGACATCAGAGAATCGATCAAATAATAGCTGAGAACTCCTTTATGAGAACAAATATTGATTCATAATTGAGTATTGAAGTAGTCAACCTAAAGGTTACATGTTTTAAATATTATTATGGTTGGGATACATTGGAAAAATAGAAATAGATAAAATCCAAATTGTGTTCCCTGTGTAGGCAACCTTATAGAATTCCTTATGGAATTTTCCTCCTTAATAAAGCTAAGCCTCTTGAGTTGAGGACCACATTACATCTTGTTTTGTATATCCAATGCTTGTCACAATGACAGGCATATCGTAGGTTCTCGGGAACTCTTGTTGAGCTGAATTGAGTAAGCCTTAATTAAATTGTGTTAAGTTAAATTGCATTGGTGGCCTTTTAAAATCTTTATAAGGGAAAATGTGGCTGGAATGAATAAGTGACATAATGAAGTCCAGTAGTCTGGTAACTCATAATTCTGTCAGCTCACTTCATTGCTCAATTTGGCAAAAATTGTATATTAGTTATATTTTATGTATTAAAGATTACAACAAACTTAGCAGTTTTAAACAAAACATTTACAATCTTCCAGTTTTCTGTGAGTCAGAGACCCAGGTGCAGCTTTTCTGGGTGCTCGGCTTCATGGTCTCTCACTTTTAAGCTATGTGACACTTTGGAAGGATTTGTGTGGGCTGGGCTCTCATCTGAAGCTTCGATGGAAAGGAATCTATTTCCAAACTCACCCAGTTACTGGGATTCAGGTTCTTCCAGGTTGTCAGACTGATGGCCTCAGCCCCATGTTCCCTGGGCCTCACCATTTTCACTCTCATTGCCATCAAGTCCATTTCAGCACACAGAGACCCTACAGGAAAAGATAGAACTGCCTCTAGGGATTTCCAAGCATGTAACTGTTTACGGGAATAAAAACCACATATTTCTCCCACAGAGGACCTAGTGGATTTGAACTGCTGACCTTGTAGGCACTATCCCAGTGCATAACCCACTACACCACTCGGGCTCCTGGACTTCACCATATGGTGGCTAATTTCATCTAATTAAGAAAAAATAAGAGTCAATATGGAAAGCCTACTAGCAAGAAGGAAAGTTGTCTAACCATGGAAATAATATCCCATCACCTTTGTTATGGTCTATTGGTTAGTAGTAAGCTGTAGGTCCTTCTGACATTCAAGGGGAGAGGACTAGTAAGAGTCAAAGACAAGTGGGGGCCATCTTAGAGTTCACTAACCATAATCACTCTCAGAAATAGACTTGGGCTTTCAGCTATATTGTCCTTGTAGCTACAAGTGATAGGACTTTTTTATAAGTCATAAAAAATTTCAAATCCATCATGGGAAACTTCAGATGAGAATGTAAACCCTTAACTCATTACATTATTTCCTATGTTTTCCATCACAGAAACAGCCAACCAATCCTAATACATTCCTAAAGCAAAACACTTTAAGCTAATAAATATTGGGTAGCCCAGATCCTTACTTCTATTGGCACTTGATTAACAGGTGTCTAAAGGAGGGATTGTTAGTAATTGTTTGCCACTTCACATACTATGGGTAACCAGTGCCCTGTGACTACTAGGAATAGAGTCATTAGTGCTTTTACATTGAATCAAGATCGAGAAACAATTCAAAAAATAAATGAAACAGAACCAATTTAAAGAACATCCGTAAGATTCTCTTTATGTGGAACCACTCAGTACCAAATTGCATATTAGTGTGGGTTCAGACAGAGAAGAAATAGCAGTACAAGATCTCTATCTCTATCTTATATCTCTGTTAATGGATTTGTTTCAGGGAACTAGCATTCATGATACAATGGTGGAACTTGGGTGAACGTGTCTAAGGAAATTGTGTCCTCACCTAAGCTTGAAGTACATAGATAGGTCCACAGGGCAGACATTTAAGAAGGAAAGAGCACAAGCAGGCTAGAAAATATATTAATGGGTTGTATGGAACCCATGTCACTGACATTAGTAACCTATAGAAGTCAGGGTTCATCAGTGAATCAAAACACCTATACCTGCTAATGGTATTCTGCATATTTCACAGGCACAAGATGAGTTAGCATGTCAACAAAGGCTCACGTGTCCTATGCAATAACTGCTAATTCCCTGCCACCTTATATGTCTCACAAGAATCTCCTTTGTGATCACCCAAACCAGAAACAGACAAGAAAGGGAATACTGGAAACTTAGTACAGTCGATCCAAGTTGACACTTCCACAAAGCCTTCGGAGCTAAAGACTCTGATAACTATGTAATCCAACCCAGTCATCAAGTCAAGTTTTACTCATAGTGACCCTACAGGGAAAAGTAGATGACTTCTTAGGGTATCAGAGACTATAAATCTCTATAGGAATAGAGACCTCATCTTTCTCCCATGGAGTGGCTGGTGGGTTTTAAATATGGATCTTCTGATGAGCACCTCAGTTACTTAATACGCTGGACTACTGGAGCTGAATTATTTCATTAAGTGATTTGTAAGTCATTTTTCATGATTTTTAATCAAGGATCTCTCCCATCCTCCCCATAACACAAGAATAAAATATTCGGGAGGAAGGTCAGCAGTCAGACATGCATGACCACATTTTTCCCTTTTAGAAACAGAATTTTAGGATGGACTGGAAATGCACAGTGTGATAAAGTAGCTATGAGGACCCAGGACATTCAAGCTGATAGTCTTTTCCTGGGGATACCTTCATAAAAACAAATCTGAAAACCCCCTCCACCAAAATAGCTGGAAAGGGTGGAGAGAAATTGGAACCCTATTCCAATGCTCAAGGGTTGGGGGGGGGTGTAAATATGTACAAAATCATTGTGAAAAGTGATATGATGCTACCTCAAACTGGGATTCGAAATTCCATCTGACCCAGCAATCCCGCTGCTGTGCATATACCCTAAAGAAGTAGGAGACATAGCATGAACAGACATATGCACTTATGCACTCCCATGTTAATCACAGCACTGTTCACAAGAGCAAGAAGTTAGAAACAGCCCAGCTACCCATCAAAAGAAGAATGAATAGAGAAACTGTGGTATATGCACAAAGTGACATACTGTACATACTCATGTATAAGCTGAGTTTTTCCAGCACATTTTTAATGCAGTTTTTGTGGTAAAATTAGGTCCCTTGGCTGATATTTGGGTTGGCTTATACTCAAGTACATGGGTACTGAAAATCAACAATGAAACCATGAGGCATCTCATGGCTTAGGTGGAGCTGGAGTACATTGTGCTGAGTGAAGTTAGTCAATTACCAAGGAACAAATATTGTATGAGACCGTGACTGTAAAGATAAGAACCAAAATAAAGACTTGCATATCAAAGAGAACAGACTTCGAAGGTTCCCAAGGGAGTGAAAGCCCAGGGGAAGGGGGAGGGGATGAAACAACAGACTAGAAGGTTGACAGGTATTGATTTGGGTGAAAGGGAGGCTGGAGATCCACAGGAGAAATCACGGGAAGGAAAATGAGGGCCTGGGTTTGATGAGTGGTTTGAACTGTTGAACGTAGAGTTTCTGGTCTGAACTATAAACCTCCCACCTAGTTCACAATAAACAAACATTCATTTCAAAAATAAATTGTTTTCTTTGACGAGTCTCGCGTTGTGTTGCGTGCAGTCAGGCACAGAGTCAATGCTTCTGATGTTAGTGGCACAGCTCTCTGCATCACTGGGTTAGCCAGCTACTAGAATTATATTTAACATTGTGTGAACAATATGACAATTTTTATGAATGCCTTTTAAACTTATCTCCTTAACATAACTGTCATGAATATAACCCTTGGGATCTGTAATACATGAACAATTAATTAGAGGGGATTCATTTTATAATATGAATATGTATTGACATTTCCTCAGAGCTAGGAAAGGAAATATCTGAAATGTTATTTTTTAAAATCCTCCAATTCCTTAAAGTTAAATTATGTCAAAGACTATCCACTATGCTTAAGATCAAGAAACTAATTCCATCACTGTAATAGGACTATTATATCAATTACATCCAATGTATATCATTTATGTATCACCTGACTTGGGAATTCAAACAATTTAAAAGACAAAAAAAATTAATAGTTGAAGCAAGGAAACAAAACAATCATATGAGTTGAACTAATAATTGACAAATAAAAAATAAATTCAAAATATTTTGATTGAGCTGTACTAGTTCTCTTCTTAAGACTATTTATGCATATTCTATGTGACCAATGTGCTGGAAAAACTCATTGCATCTAAAGGCTAATTTCAATTCTCTAACATTTTAAGACAGTGGCTTTTTCAAAATTTCCCATGATAACTTACAGGGAGAAACACACATATATGCACATACAAATGTAACTTTAAAAACATATATTTCTAAGTATTACATTGTTTTTAAAAATTAGAACGTCCTTCCTCTAGTTCTTTAATGCTTCCTTCCCCGCACTATCATGATCGCAATTCTACATTACAAATCTGGCTAGACCAGAGGATGTACACTGGTACAGATAGGAACTGGAGACACAGGAAATCCAAGACAGATGACCCCTTCATGA
>NW_022103918.1:9385101-9386145 GCF_000313985.2 Echinops telfairi | reverse complement strand
GCTATAAGTTGGAATATAATCAATGACAGTGAGTTGAGTGTGAGTGACTGTTTCATGAGAATTTTTCTTCAATGCAGTATGTAGGCTGAAGACATCGAATCAGATGTGTTTCGGATGGTGGGTTTATTTTTGACAATTTACAAGCTTGTAGTCATTGCAGTTTGAAAAACTTTGCAACCTAATGATCACAAGTAACTGCCCTCTGCTACAAAAATATCTTATTGCAGGATTCATAATTTAGAAATTTGGTTCTACCTCAGTTTCTTATCCTCTGACCTAGGGAAATCAATTTGTGAGATGTGACTCAGCAGGAACTGCTTTGAAGTATGGGACAAAGAAACGCTGACCTACAATGATACTCTGCTCATTCTTACACCTGAACACGCACAAAAAAATAGAGGCACACCTAAAAAGTACATGGAAAAAAATAAAGAAGAAGATGTAAGCACGAAACACATACACAAGAAACTAGCAGAGGTTAAATTGTGACTGTCCCAAGTCATGGAATTGTTCATTGTTCCGTCTGTATGCGAAAGCTGGACAAGGAACAAGGACGACGGAAGAAGAATCGGTGCATTTCATTATGAAGAAGGTCGAATATAGCGAGGACTGCCAGAATGAGGAACAAGTACAGCCGTATTGACCTGCAGACACTAGGAGGACAAGATGTGGACTTTTGTTCTATAGTCATATGAGCAGGAGGGACTGGTCACTTGAGAGAGAAAAAAGTCATACTGGGTCAAGTAGAAGGTCAGCACACACACACACACACACACACACACACACACACACACACACACGGAAGATCTTCAATGAGATGAGGTGACACAGCGGCTGTAGGAACGGCCTCCGGCACGGCAGCAGTTGAGAGACCAGGTGAGATAAGGCCCGGCCTCCCTCTGCTGGGCGCAGGGTCAGTCCGCGTCACCGCTGACAGCAGCGCTTACAGAAACTAAAATTAGTAAGAAAATAGCTGCTATTTCTACCTTTGACTGAACCACAATGATTAAGTGACATGAATTCTTCAAAGGTTCCTGTAAATAA
>NW_022103918.1:9378833-9380649 GCF_000313985.2 Echinops telfairi | reverse complement strand
TTGTTTTCTCCTCCAGATTGTTCATCCAGCCTATCTTATTTAGACAGACCTGCGGAGATAATAACACGCACAAAAACAAGACAGAGAAAAACCAAGCAACAATATACAACAAAATAACAACAACGACAAACCACTGACAAAGAACAAATCAAAACACAACGAGAAAGAAAAGCTTGTAGTTACTTCAAGGATCGTTTGTTGGCCTTTAGGAGTGTTTTCCAGTCCAGTTTGTTGGTGTACCTCGCCCTGGCCCCAAAGTCCACCTTCAGCATTCCCTGGAGACCTTGCCACTCCATTCCCTTGCTGTTCCGCTGCACTCCCCCAGCCACTAGGGTTTCTTAAGCAATCACATTGAGACCAGAATAAAACAGAGAGTATAGTCTATCATTTGATTTTTTAAATTCCCACCACATAATGCCTCCTTCCCTACTGTATCTAATTTCTTTTGGGGTATTAGGTCTCCCGTTCAGTGAAGTGGTAAATCCAAGTTCTTATCTCTTGCCAAGTGAGCCAAACAGGCAAATTTTCCATGCCATGGAAGCTTAAGAAGAGAGGAAGAATGGTGCCTATGTGGCCTAAACTTGTCTAATTGTATGGCCTCTCTTCTGGGATTCTGACACTTGCCCAGAACAGAGGAAGCTCCTGGATCTGATTCATCTCAAAGGTGCATCTTGAGCAGACGATTCCTAAGGTTCTTACATCCTGCCTCGCTGAGCATTCACTCCCACATAGGATGCCCAGCAACCAGGAAGTCACACCATGTACAGGAGTGTGCAGATATGGTTCAGACAATTAATATGCCTTCCCTAAAGTCACTGGAGTCTCCTGCTCCTCGGGCATAGGCAGAGTGAGAAAGTACAGAGATGGTAACACTCCCGCGGGAAAGCGTCTGTAATGGGGGATGAGAGCCCCAGAATTCCAGTCTTCTGTAAGACAATTTGGGGGGGTATTCTGTTTGCTTCTCTGAAGTTCAAGTAGAATCAAGCCACAACTGCCTACAGCAGCAACCATGACCTTACTCAGATATCCTTGCAGTTGGCACACCTCCTTCTCTCGTTCACTCCAACCATCCTCTCACTCGAGCTTCCTGGGAGCATCCCCCCATCAGCCTTTGATTCTGAGTTGAGGGAAACCCAAACTGAGGCATACCCATAAACAGTCATCCCAACAACCTAGCAGGGTGTATGTCATTTCCCTCAATTTACAGATAAGAAAAGCTCAGAAGGATTAATTTGACCACTCAATTTGACCATTCAAGTAGTAGAATAGATAATACTTGAACTCTTCATATTTCTGATTTTTAAAATAACCCTCTTTTCACCAGTATGTGGAACTATTTCACCAGTATGTGGAACTAACTAGGTATAGAACGTATCAGCTGGGTGACTACTGAGATGTTAGTCTGTCAATTGTACTGGATGTAGTTGGTTCCCTACTTGCACGTGTTTCTTTAAATGATCCTACAAACAGAATATCATACTCGTTTGGTTAATACTTTCAACAGTGAGAGGATAAAAGTCTTGTGTACATAATTTTAAGAAGGTAGTTTAATCAGAAGCTCAATGCAGACTCAGCAGCAACTTGTTTATTTGGGGGTGAGTCAGGGAGGGTAGTCTAATTTAAAGTTTGTACATCTGTGTGTTGACAACCTGACGGTTTCTTTTAGACTTTCGGACTAGAGAAGATAGAGAATTGGCTTTAACCAGAGTGCGGATCTGCCAAATTAGACATTGAGAGAAGCAAGGTAGAAGAGAATGTTTGCAAGGAACTGATTAGCCATACAATTTAAGCTCTGAAATAAGTATTTTTAAAATGT
>NW_022103918.1:9374598-9378014 GCF_000313985.2 Echinops telfairi | reverse complement strand
ACAAGGGGAACAAATAGGGCATTAAAATCCACAATGAGGAGGATGTGCAGATCCTGGGGCTGTTGAAGCAACAGCAATCGAGCTGAGAGGAACTACAAAAAGGCAGAAGAAGGGTAAGCGTAATGGTGGGGCAGAAGGAAGGGAAAGGGAAGGAGAGGAATGATCCAGGAAGTAAAGTTATGGATAGAAGTGTAAACATAGGTATGCACATATGTAAATATATTAATTCATAAAAACAGAGGTATTGCTGCCCTTCCCCCCAGAAGAATTTACTTCAGAGGACAGCACTGTAGCTACAGCTCAGGGAGAAGGACATGTCTGATCAGAGCACACAGGATCAAATGAAGGGGGAGGAAGAGAGAGTGCCGCACATCCTGGCCCACCAAGCCTTGAGGATGATATCCCTGCTCAGAGCAGACAATCCACAGAGAGGACCATATGGCCCCACTACAAGACACGACATCCCTCACTGACCCATAGCCCTATGGGGGACATTACTGGAGATACAGTGTGGGAATTGCGCTTGATTTTACCCCCCAGCCCAAGGAAAACACTAAGGGTGTGCAACAGAACAGCAAGGGGAGCAGAGCAAGGAAGTCCCGAGGGAATACCAAAAATAGACTTTGGGGGCAGGGCATGGCACTCCATCAGACTCCACTGGAAAACATTCTTAAAGGTCAAGAAACAGACCTTGAACTATTTACAGGCTTTCTTTTTTTTATCGTTGCTTTGTTATTGTTGTGGTTGTTGTTTTGTTTTGTTGCTTTATTTTGCTTTGTCTTGTTTTTGTGCATATTATTATCTCTGCAGGTCTATCTAGATAAGATAGGCTAGACAAACAATCCGGAGAAGAAAACAATGGGATCAACGGTTTCAGGGGGGCATGGGTAAGGGGGAAGTGTGGGAAAGGAAGTGGTGTTAACAAACCCAGGGACAAGGGAACAACAAGTGATCCAAAATCAGTGGTAACAGCCCTGGTAGGGATTGATCAAGGGCAATGTAACCAAGAGGAATTACTGAAACCTAAATGAAGGCTGAATATGATAGTTGGACAAGAGGAAAGTAAAAGGATATAGAGGAAAGAACTAGGAGGCAAAGGGCATTTATAGAGGTCTAAATGCAGGCATGTGCATATGTAAATATATTTATATGTAACGATGGGGAAATAAACCTATGTGCAGATATTTATAGGTTTAGTATTCAGGTTGCAGATGGACCTCCACTCAAGTACTCCCTCAATGCAAGAACACTTTGTTCTATTAAATTGGCATTCCATGATGCTCACCTTCCTGATATAATCGCTGAAGGCAAAGCGGGTACATAAGCAGATGTGGTGAAGAAAGCTGATGGTGCCTGGCTATCAAAAGATATAGCGTCTGCGGTCTTAAAGGCTTGAAGGAAAACAAGCGGCCATCTAGCTGTGAAGCAAGAAAACCCACATAGAAGAAGCACACTAGCCTGTGTGATCACGAGGTGTCAAAGGAATCAGGTATCAGGCATCATCAGAACAAAAAAATCATATCATTGCGAATGAGGGGAAGTGCAGATTGGGGACCCAATACCTATCTGTATGAAATTGGACATCCCTTTACAGAAGGGTCATGGGCAGGAGATGAGCCAGTCAGGGTGCAGTGTAGCAATGATAAAACATAAAACTTTCCTCTAGTTCTTAAATGTCCCCCGCCTCCCATAATGATCCCAGTTCTACTTTGCAAATCTGGCTAGACCAGAGGATGTACACTGGTACAGATAGGAACGGGAAACACAGAGAATCCAGGGAAGATGATCCCTTCAGGAACAGTGTGGTAGTGGCAATACCAGGAAGGTGGAGGGAAGGTGGGATAGAAAGGGGGAACTGATTACTAGGATCTACAGATAACCTCCTCCCTGGGGGACAGACAACATAAAAGTGGGTGAAGGGAGATGTCAGACAGTGTAAGACATGACAAAACAATAATTTAAAAATTATCAAAGGTTCATGAGGGACGGAGTGACGAGGAGGTAGGGGGAGAAGATGAAGAGCTGATACCAAGGGCTCAAGTAGAAAGAAAATGTTTTGACTACGATGATGGCAACAAATATACAAATGTGTTTGACACAATGGATAGATGTATGGATTGTGATAAGAGTTGTACGAACCCCCAGTAAAATGATTTAAAAAATAGAGTTATTGGCCTTTGTACATATATTTATAAGGTAATGCATTAAGGAGGTGGACCGACTTTAGTTCTCTGCTCAAGCCCTCCCTTAATGCAAGAATACTTTGTACTAACAACCTGGCATTCCATGATGCTCACTCTCTCAACATGGTCACTGAAGACAAAATGGGTGCATAAGCAAATGTGGTAAAGAAAGCTGATGTTACTTGGCTATTAAAAGATATAGCATCTGGGGTCTTAAAGACTCGAAGTTAAACAAGTGGTCATCTAGCACAGAAGCACCAATCCCACAGGGAAGAAGCACACCAACCTGTGTGATCATGAGTGTTGACAGGATCAGGTAACAGGCATCATAAGACCCAAATAAAACCCCCCAAAAAACATATATTTGAGAACAAGGGGGGTTGGAGCAGAGCCCTAAAACCCATCTGTAGAAAATAGGACATCCCCTCACAGAAGGATCGCAAGGAAGGGATGAATCAATCAGGGCCCAGTAGCACAAAAGAAACACACAATATTGCTCTGGTTCTTTGAGGCTGCCTCACCCCCACTATCATGATCCCAGTTCTGCCTTTCAGTTCTGGCTAGACTGGAGCATGTACACTGGTACAGAGAAGAGGTCATGAAACATGGAATCCAGGTCAGATAAACCCTTCAGGAACAGAAATGTTTAGGTGGAAGATGGGGAGAGAAAGGGGAGGTAGAGGGAACTGATCACAATGATGGACGCATAACACCCCTCCTAGGTGGGTGAACAATAGAAATGTGGGTGATGAAAGATAGCAGTTGGTCCAAATATTGAAAATAATAAAAATTTATAATTTATCAAGGGTTCACAAGGGTGGGAGGGTGGGGGGAAAGAGAAGCAGATGCCAACGGCTCAAATAAAAAGTAAAAGTTTAGAAAATGGTGATGACAACATATGTACAAGTATGCTTGATACAATTGATGTATAGATTGTTGTAAGAGCTGTACAAGCCCCCATTTTTCAAAACATGTGGGGATATGGGGTGGCATAGAGTCAGTATCTAACCTCCTCTAACTTCACAGCAAGGTGAGGAAAAACACCATCATTAGCATTAGCTACCTGTGTTAGACAAGGTTCTTTGGAGAAACAAAACCAGGACACTTATGATTTTAGAAAGAGAGATGATGATGATATAGATAGATAGATGATAGATGATAGATAGATAGATAGATAGATAGATAGATAGATAGATAGATAGATAGATACAACATAAGAAATAAACAGCTAAT
>NW_022103918.1:9372559-9374280 GCF_000313985.2 Echinops telfairi | reverse complement strand
TGGGTTGGGTGTCCCACAGGTAGTGTAGCTCTCAAGTTGAGGCAGAGAACTAGGTAAGGTAGCTGCACACAGATCCGATCATCAGAGAGCAAGAGACACAAAGGCGAGGCTCGTTGAGCAATTTATCTCCCTGACCTTCAATTAAACTGCAACCTTATTAATCTTACATGTGTTTATTGGCCAGGTTGGCACAATAAACCTACCTATCACACTTACCAAGGCCAATTCTTAGGAGATAGGAGTTAGATATACCTCCAACCTCCATCCAATCGTTTTGGCAATACTGACATTAAGTGTCCCTCTGATCGCACTCTCTACTTCTCCACTTGGTTTGAAAGTTTATTGCAAAGGCCATAAAGAACTCATGGGCAAGATTTACCATTATGGGGTGTATTGGGAGAATTTAACAGGATACCATTGTGCATGATTCAATTATTCAGAGAAGAAAGCCTCTTCTCAGCTGGAATTGAGGCAACCTTTCTCTGGTCCTTGGTGTATCAGCCACAGGGCCACATGGCCTCTACCCAACTTGGACAACATTACAAAACTCTTTTAGGGTTGCCAATAAATGTCCAAATGCATGCCACTCCACCATAAACCTCAGCGTACAGTCATTCAGCAACAACTCTGTGGTTAGCAAACCAAGTCCCCTAATCAAGTGACTGGAAAAAGAATCAAGCTTAACCTTAGAGAAAGAATACATTCCAATATTTAGGCTATTTTGATACCAACTGATAGAGTAGAACTGCTCCAGTAGACTCTAACTCTGTAATCTTCACTGGAGGACATAACTTCATCTTTCTCCCATGGAGCAACAGATGGGTTTGAACTATTGACTTTGTGGTTAACAGCCCAATGTGTAACCCACTATGCCACCAGGGATCCTTTAGATAAAATGACATAATTATATTATTCCTATGCAAACATTCAAGGCAAATAGTAGTACTGAGTCTGTGAATATTAGGGGAGAGGTACGGATTGGGAGGAGTAGGTTGTGGGATACCATGTTTATCCCCAAAGGCCTAAAAAGTCAGAGATACATTTTCTCACCTCTCTTATATAAAGTGTTCCTACTGATCCCTATTGTCACCACCCTAAAGTTTATGCTCACCAGTATCGCTCTATTACATCTCTTTTGATTAAGAGTATTGTTTCATTTATTTGAGATTTGGTTTTGGTTTTGTTGTTGGGGTGACAAGTAACAGAGAGCCATTGTAAGTAACTTAAATTTTAAAAAGAAAAGAAATTATTCTAAAGGTCTAAGAGTATCACAGCAGAAAACATCATGGCAACCTACTAAGGAGTGTTTTCTATGTGTGTGGGTGAGAGAGAAAGAGAGAGAGACTGAGAAACTTCTTGGCTTCTTGCTATATATTTGCTATCTACTTCAGTTTTATCTCTGTGAATTAGCATGTTATGCTTAAAAGAACACCCTCATATGTTAATAAGAAATTCTTCATCTGAGGTCCCAATATCCAGGAAAGGTTTAATGCCTAAGTAGCTGATCACTTAAAGCTTGTGATGTATTGCAACATCATATAAAAATGGGACCATCCGCATGTGCAGGACTGGGGAGAGGGTCATTTCCAAGAGGTGTGTTGCAGGCTCAGGTACCAACTCAAGCATTGCCTACTACTAGAACATTGTTTCAAAGAAGAACTCCTCATGGTCATGAAATAACACCTTTCCAAAGAGCCCTGGTGGTGTAGTGGTTACAAATT
>NW_022103918.1:9353728-9371389 GCF_000313985.2 Echinops telfairi | reverse complement strand
ATTTTTTTCTCAGTTATTTCTTGTGGTGTAAGAAAATATTTTTTTCTCAGTTATTTTTTCTTTATAATTATGGTGTTCTAATGTTTGTCTTTATGAAATTGACTAAACTTGCTGAGCATAGTGTCTTCCAAATCCATCCAGGTCATGAGGTGTTTCAGTTTCATTGTTGGGTTTTAGAAACTCAAAAAACTCATGGCCATGGAGTCAAGTCTGACTCACAGTGAGCCCTGGGGGTGTCTGAAACTGTAACTGTTTACGAGAATAGAAAAGCCATTCTTTCTCCCAGGAAGCTGCTGGGGGTTTTGAACAGCTGACCATGCGGATCACAGCCCAACTCCTAAACACTACACCACCAGGGCCCCAACTTGTGTTTCAGAGATGTATAATATTCCATTGGGTGTCTATCCCAGAGTTTATCTATCCACTCCTTTGCAGATAGCCTTTTTGGTTGTTTCTGTCATTTTGCTAATTATACAAAGCACTTTAATAAAAACAAATCTGCATATATCTTTGTTTTTGCTCTTTATGTCTATGGGGTATGTATTAAGTAGAGAGATTGCAGGACTATACGGTATTTCTATTCACTTTTGTTTAACAAATTGCCACACTGTTTTCCATAGTGATTATACAGGTCTCTAATCCCACCGCTGGTGTCCAATCTCTCCATGTCCTTTCCAGCATCGGGAATTTTCTGTTTTTGTTTTTTATTAATTTTTGCTATCAGTGTCAGTGTGAGGTGGTGTCTCATCATTGTTTTATTTTGAATTTCTCTTATAGTTAATGCTCTTGAGCATTTTTCATATGATTTTTGGCTGCCTGGGTATCATCTTCAGTGAATTGGTTATTTATGTCTTCTGTTCAATTTTGATTGGATAATTTGTGTTTTTTCTTATTAAAGTGTTGTAGTTTTCTATAGATATTTTTAGGTTAGCCCTTTATCTGAGTATATAATTGCCAACATTTTTCCTCATTCTATGGCTCTCCTTTTACTCGTTTGATGTATGTAAATTTCATATTTTAGAAAGTAAAAATTCCATTATATTTTACTTCCATTTTCCACATTTTTGATGCCCCCTTCCTATGCTTATGCAACATTTAATGTATTAAAATATTTCCTTTCACTGACTTAGAGTAGACATATTCTGAATATTTACAAATGTCATGTTTTTGTATGTGTGCAGCATGTATTCCCTTTGTGTTGTATGTGTGTATGTGGGTTACCAACTTTATCTAATTAATTTACCTCAGAGAGGTTAAGGTATATTTCACATTTATCCACTTAAACTTTTCTTGAACAAACCCAAGAACTGTATCTTAATTGAATTAGCCTTTTCCTTTCCTATGTTTCCAAAACATTTAATGAAATCTAATTTTCTGAATTATAGTAATAGTTTTCATCCCTTTACAAGTTACTTATAAATATCTGTAAGATAAAAGAAAGAGACAGAGGCCCTCATATAGCTAAAGCCAAATGACAGCACAGAATCACAGCACGAGATGAAAACTGAGCTCACAAGGGAATCTTCATATGATCAACTGTTATGTCTATGTTTAAGGCCTTGTTCCCTTCCTGATTCTCTATTTCCCTGGTGACATAATGGTGTTTAACTACTGGGGTGGCTACTAACTCCACCAACCACTCCCCAAGAAGAAGAAGAGGTAGTTTGCTTCAATGAAGATGTGCACTCTGGGAAATCCCATGGGACAGTTCTACTCTGTCCTACAGGGTCACAATGAATTGGAATCGAAGCCTGGCAGTGGGTTTTGGTGTCTCTCTCTGCGTCTTCTCAGTGATCTGCCCCAATGCCTTGCTCCTCTTCCCCCACCTTTTTCACTCTTTTGCTAATTGTGATTATATTTTCTCTTGTATATCTCTGGAAGCTATTTAAACAGCATTTGGCATGGTAGGCAAGCTCATGTTTTTCTGGGGGATGACTCAGGGACCACAATCCAATATGCTGATGCACAACAGATATCCAATGATCCGTGGGCTCCAAAACTTCCCCTCATTTTGTGCCTCGATTTGGCTTTTTCACAAAATATCTGGAGGAAATAAGACGGAATAACAGCTTCAGAACACCAGTCCAGCCTGGTGGCGCTTTCTGTTTATTTGCTTTTTCTCCCCACACAAATTGGTCATGTGTCACTGCCTTGTGGGTGCTAGGCAGAATGGAGGGTGTAGGTGTTTCTAACATTTTTATAACATCCTCAACTTGGGTAACATGTTTCCATCCTATTTATTGGGGAGAAAATTACTTGTCCTCAGGCTATTTGAATAATTTTGCATTCATGTTACTAAGTGGGACAAATTACCACAGGGAATTTCTTAATTCATAGTCATTTTCATTTACAGTGTATTTCTGTTTTATTCATTGTTATCTTGAAAAGTGAGGTCTAGTAGCCTTAACCCGGATTTGGAAAAAACCTGAATTTTTTCGAGCATTTCTTCAAATAGTTAAGGTCATGATTCCTTACAAACACAACCTTCAACCTCTCCTAGAAAAGCTTTCAAGGGGTGCATTTCTTGGTATCCCCTCTTCACACTGTGTGTTGCCAAACACACAGTAGGTTCTCTTTAAATAGAACCCTGCCTCATTACAGTTAGATCACTTGTGTTGTCTGCCTGTTCTGGACACCGCAGATCGGATACCATGTGAGAGCCAAACCAATCAGGACTCACTGGGCTGTCACTTGAGGCTTTTGTCTTGTAAGAGTTATATGAGCAGCAAGACCCATAAGAGATGTGGACCAAAGTATACATTTTGTCTGTCTGTATATTTGTATATAATTTTCATAATTGTACCTGTGTTTGCTTGTATGCATATGCATGTACATAAACTTTCTACCCATAGCCACACTATTCATAGCTGACACTATTTGCTTTCCCCAAGTTTGACATGTAAAGTAGATCAACACTATGAAGAGCAAATTTGTGAGCCACAAAAAAACACGAGGGAGGGAGAAGGGCCCGAACGAAGTTCTTAGAGTGAAAAAATTTACAGCCGTGCTTTATGTTGTCTAAAGATAAATTCCAGTCCTGTCATTGGGGAGGAGGACAAAAACAACCTGAGTGAGAGAGAAGAAGGAATGGGAAGATATAGGGAGAGGTTATGTGAAAGGAAAAGAGAAAAAAAACAATCAAGGAGCCTCTATCCCACGAATGGGAGGATGCGGGCCTTCTTCTGTTCCTGGACATTCAAGAAATTGACATAAGGGAGGAAATCAGATGACCCTCTTTTCCCTCACCCTCACATCCATCCCCACATTCAGTCTCATCCCTTGGTAAGCACCACTTCACACTGTCCCTCTACATACTTTCTCCAGGTAGCACTGACCTTGCTTGCTGCCTCTCCCCTGGTGATCAGTTACCTCTCAGCTAGGCTCTCAGCTCCAGGTGTGCCCCGCAGTTCACAGTCTGCCCTTCACCTAGAAATGAGAATGAATCATCAAAAGCAAGCATCTAACCTTGTCTTCCCCATCCATCAGTGTCAAAATAAAATCCACCCTCCTTATTCCAATATGTGAAACGCTGCAATTTCTCTTTCCCTGCCTCTCCAACCTCCTTTCTTGCCTTGAGGTGGGAGCAGGCACCTATTTAAGGTGTGGCAAGTGTCCCATGTTACCTGGGCACCACTTGCAGCAGGGGGTGGATGAGTGGGAGTGGGGGGAGGGAGCATGGGCAGAGACTGCCCCATTGAGTAGGTTCATTAACATCCTAGGTTCATTGCCAGCTGTGAGAGATCGTTCAACAAGTTAAAGCTGGCACTTTCATATCTGAGTGCTCTCCTGGGTCAAGGCAGACTGTATCACCTTGCAGTGCGGACTAGAGAGGAGAACCTTGTTTGGGGGGTGGGGGGTGGGATGGGGGTGAGTTTGAGCACATCTCAGACCGATTTTCATCAGAGAACACAAGGAAGGTGCCGATGTAATTTTCTTGTAGTGCCACAAGGTGTTAAGCAAAAGGTTTAGGAGCTTGACTTCAGCTTTTGAGCTGAGTTGAGGATAGTTATCTAAAAGATGGATGCCAGATGTTTAGGCAGGGCACCATCGCAGGGTTTGCCATAGGCTCTCTTCTTCAATCAGCCGCTGGGCAGGAGTGAGGCAGTGAATTCGATCATTCTCAGTGCTTCAGTACTTGTGAACTACTCGTGTTGAGAGGATCACACCCCTCCGCTCACACCTAGCTGCCTCCCTGTTCACTGGGGTTATGGCCCAGGACGCCTTCCCCGCCTCTCCACCGGCTCTCGCCTTCACTCAGGCAACTCCCTGAAGTCCCAGCCCCCAAAGCGGGGTGTCACGGCAGAGGAAGGAGAGGCACCAGGGAAGATTCGTTTCTGTGCAGAATAAAAATGGAAGTGTTTGAAGAGCACCCTTTTATGTGATATCCCCCTTGTCTGGGGTCCTGCTTTCTCCTTTGCATCAATTGCGCTCTCCTTGAAAGGCCTCCACCCACGGGGAAGGAAGCAAAGCTGGGGTGTTCTCGAGCTGTCCCCCACGAGAGACCAGCCACGTCCACAGCCTTTCCTGACGGGCAGCTGTCCTGTTTTCTCTGCGGAGCCTAAGAGCGCAAACCTCCACCCTCAGCCTGACAACCTGTCTCCCTGTTGAAAAAGAGTTCAAGGTAGCACTTGAGACCAAACGTGTCATTTTCCTTGTCAAAATGAAGGCTGTAAATTTTAAACCTAATGCTTAATGTATCCAGATATTGAACACAGGGACTTTTATCCTCAGCTTAATGGTCTGTCTAAAAACATCAAAAAAGATTACTAAACACTCTGGTGCACAGAGGTCCTGTAAAATCACACGAGGCACTCCCCCCACACCCCAGCTCCTCCAACGTTTAAAAAATTTATTGGAAAACACTTATGCAATATATGAACTCCTTTTTTCCCTTAGCCTGAGATACTAAGTCTATGTGCTTGATTGCCGGGGGCGTGGGGGTGGGGGTAGTAAGAAAAGCAATAGGATAAGATGAAATTTTATTAGATTACAATCTAAAATTTTAATAGCATTTCTGCTTCTGGGAATGCAGGACAACGTTATTCAGCATCTTCTGAAGCAAGGGAAATGCAAAAGCCTGGTTCCCACCCCCCACCTCTGCTACCACCAGCACCTCCACCCGCCCCTTTAATATAACGTGACAATAAAGAATAGCAGGGATCCTTTCGTGCGTTTGCTTGTTTTAATTCCAGTATTTGTACAAACCTGACTAGAATGGAAAGACGGGAGAAAGAAAGTGACGCAGTGAAAAGTGGTTGGAAAAGTAGTTATTTTCTTTACTAAAAGTACGTGCAGTGCTAAGATTTTAGAATTTGGAGAAGTTAGGACACTGTACCCTAAGAGCCGTGTCAAAATTGAGGTGTTTTCTCCCAGCTGCCAGCAAACATTAATCTGAGGTTGAATAATCCATTCTGTAATCAGAGGGTCTGCAGAACAGCCAGGTGACCAAATATGCTTTGAGGGTCCTATTGACATCATCCTAAAAGTTCTTTGTTGACATAAAATAGAATCTTTATTGCCTCTGGGCTAAACGGAAATGGGGGGGCGGGGTTTGTTGTAGTTTGTTTGTTTGCATATAATCATTATCTTTCTGCCCAGAGAAAATGGTTAAGCATGAAGTCTATAGGGATGGGGACTACTTGCTTTGTTTGTGTTGAATCTGAGACACGGTGCTGCTCATTCCTGCCTATTCTAGGGAACAGGGTTAATAATTAGGGGAACAAGATGTTTGGGGAAATGGAAAGTTTCCAAGTTTCTCCTGAATTCAAAATCTCCAATATTTTTAAAGCACTATGGATTCCCAGATGGTAATAGTACCATTTGCTTTAGCAGCCCTGAGTCATTTTCTGATGCATCAGCTTCACACATGAAAATAATGTCATTAGAGGCCCCCCATTTGAGGTCCTTACTTTAATGCCCCACCATTTCAATGTATGGCTGGACTATCTACAATGCAGCAGCCTCATTAAGGGTTCCTCCTGGGCTAGAGTAGCATCTAATGGGTTAATGAGGCTGGTCAGTCTCAGCCTGTTAGCAGTTGCTTAAGCAGCAGGCTGGGGAAAGCTCTGTTGATTTTCCTCCTTCACTGCTGAGTGACGAAGGGCAAGGTATATGCTAGAAGTCTAGTAAGGCCACAACCTGTACACGGATAGGGAAAATTCAAGTCAATTCATGCTCTATGGGTCAACAATTCCTCTATGATACCTGATCTAAGAAAAAAGTTCATATATTTACAGGATCTGAGGGGCTAAACCCAGAGGATTTGAGAGGTTAGTCACAGATGTTCCTCTTTGCTGGAAAATTAAGACTATCAAAGTGGCTCTTGGATCTGGTGGATGGTTGTGTATTTCTTGATCGATGCTATTACTGCTTTCAACAATTATATATAAAGAGGCTTCAAGAAGTTCATGGAAAGATTGAGTGAAAAGATAGTTGGATTTTCCCACAGAGTTTTTGAAGCTCCCTTACATTCTCATAACTGGCAGCTTTGGATCTGTGGACTCATTTTGAGATACAGTGTCCAAAGGGAGGGTGGGTTGGAAAGGGGGAACTGATTACAAGGATCTACATATAGCCCCCTTCCAAGGGCACAGACAACAGAAAAGTGGGTGGAGGGAGACATCAGACAGTACAAGACATGACAAAATAATAATTTGTAAATTATCAAGAGTTCATGAGGGAGGGGGGAGCAGGGAGGGAGGGGGAAAATGAGGAGCTGATGCCAGGGGCTTGGGTGGAGAGTGGATGTTTTGAGAACGATGAGGGCAATGAATGTACAAATGTGCTTTATACAATTGATGTATGTATGGATTGTGATAAGAGTTGTATGAGCCCCTAATACGATAAAGAAAACATAGAAAAAAGAAGAATGTTTTCAAAGGTGAAATAATATTAATATGAAATGAAAGCCCTTTACATCATAGCCATTCATTGATTTATGCCCCTGAAACTTGTCCTTCATTTGGTTTCACTATGTGAAAGACTTACCTGGAGGCTTTGCTAGAAGATGCTTGGACCCATTTCTTGAGATTCTAAGTCAACAGGTCTGTGATGGGGTCTGAGAATTTGCATTTCTACAAAGTCCCCAGATGATGATGATGTTGCAGGTCCACAGACCACACTTTGATCATCACTGATGCAGGTAGGGGAGCTCTGGCAGCAGGGTATGTGTTGGGCTGTTAACGGCAAGGCCAGCAGTTTGAATCCACTAGCCCAGGCGTCCTCAAACTACAGCCCACGGGCCACATGTGGCCCACTGAGGACATTTATCCGGCCTGCCGGGTGTTTTTGCCTCATTTGTTTTTTACTTAAAAATAAGATATGTGCAGTGTGCATAGGAATTTGTTCACAGTTTTTTTTTAAAACTGTAGTCCGGCCCTCCAACGGGTCTGAGGGACAGTGAACTGACCCCCTGTTTAAAAAGTTTGGGGACCCCTGCCCTAGCCATTCTAGGGGAGAAAGGTGAAGCTTTCTGCTCCTATAAAGATTTAGAGCCTTAGAACCCCAAAGGGAAAGTTTTACCCCACCCTACAGGGACACTGAGTGTGAGTCAACTCAGTGTGATAGTTGTAGAATATCATTTCCTAAATACTCCCTTTTGCTGGATCCCCCCCCCCCATGTTTCCGTGACCCCTAATGTGACATGCTATAGGACTCAGTCTTGGTGTTACAGTGGGCTGTGAGTTGAGCCGCAAACTGGAAGGTCAGCCCTTCCAACACCAGCCCCTCTGTAGGAGAAAGATCAGAGTTTCTGTTCTGTTTCCTGCCTTGGAAACCTAAACGGGCAATTCTGTTATGTCTAGAGGGGAAATTCTACTGTGTCATTGACTTGATGACGGTGAGTTGGGTTTGGGTTTTAGAAGGCTCACCCTACAGCTCCCCTCCCTCTCTGCCTTAGCTATCTCCTCCAGCTACATGACACTCCACGGTGTCTATAACGTGCCTTGAAAGCAACCAACCCCAAAGCACATCTCTCCCTGCACTCCTGCCTGGGTATCTACATTCCCTACTCTCCTTTCAACTTTAAAACCTGATTCTTGCCAATGTGTTCTGATCTCAGCCGTGGTACCGATACTTTATAAAATTATTCAGACTGAGTCACTCCTTCGCTATTTGCTTCTCATGTCCTACTCCAACCCATCAGTAAAACCCGGTGGCTCTCCTTTCAAAATAAATCCAGACTCTGACCTTCGCTGGCCAAGGGACCATGCTCGCTTGCCAACTAACCTCCCGGTGTATCTCCTTGTCTCCCAGCTCACTAGTCACACAGAGAAAAAAATAACAGTCCTTTAAAATTCAAGTCAATGCTCCTCACTTCTCTGCTCAAAATCCTGACCATGTAGGTCAACAGAAAGCTAGAGTTCTTACAGTACTCGGTCCACTTGACCGTACCACATTCCTCCATACGTCTCCTACCTCATAGGGTAGTGATTTCCTCTCTTTCACACAGGATAGCCATACAAGCTACCTTGCTGTGCCTTTACACACAAAATCCATTCATGCCTCAGAGCCTTTGTTCCCGCTGAAATAAGTCTTCTGCCCCAAATGCTATTGCCCTGGTTATCTGCAGGGATCACTCCTTCATTTTGTCCAGGGGTCTACTCAGATTTTTATTGGAGGGCTTCCCTGGCTTCTCCTCTAAGGAAGCAGTTTCCCTAACCTGAGTCACTCTAGCCACTGAAACGCCTTCACCCTTTTCGCCTGGGCACTTATCATCCCTACTGCTTTGCTATTTATGTATTTGGTCATCGTTTGCCTCTTCCCACCATCGTGACAAATTTGGGAGGGGAGAAACTTTTAGTCTAAGCACTGCTATAACTCTAATGCTTCACTACAGGAAAAGCTCAGCAAATACTTGGAACTCCTCTGGTGCTGTCAGGTAAGCCTTGGTCTACCAACCTCAATGTCAGCTGTTCAAACCCACCCGCCGCTGCTCTGGAGAAAGCCAAGGCTGTCTGTTCCCATAAAGGCTTACCGATTCAGAAACCCTATATAGGGTCACTGAGTCGGAATCTGATCTGATGGCAGTAGGCTTGGTTTGGGGTGGTGGGATATAATTTAGGAGTCCCTGGTTGGTGCAAATAATGAGGACACTTGCTACTAATATGACTCCATTCAGAAGCATCTTGGAAGAAAGTAGTCTCCTCCCAAAGGCTCAGCCGTTGACAACTCTGGGGAGGGCAGCATTTCTCTCATCCACGTGGGGCACCTTGAACAGGACCAACTTAACAGCAATTGGTTAGATGAAGAACCTGATTAAAATTGGGCTCTCAACAAGGATGGATTCATGATTTTTTTTTTCTCTCCCCAGAAATGATCGGTTATTCTTCTTGGCCTTTAAGACAGAGCATTTTTGCAATATTTACTTTAAGAGGATGATTTAGTAAATCCCAGTTTTCCAAAACCCCAGTAGCACTAGGTTTCATTTCACACTCCCAATACATTCTGTGAATTCCCTCATTATGTCCTCTTCTCTGGCATCCATTTTCCCTGGAGCCCACAATTCCAAGAAACATTATTTGGGGGGAACGCCACCTTTCAAAGTGGCCCCAGACTCAGAAGGAACTTCTGTATCTACTTTTCAAGCTGATTGGTCACAGGTGGTCACAATGCTGGACAAAGAATGCACGTTCTTAAACACTGTGGCAACTGTACAGAGTAATAGTGCCTGTTTGAAATGCTCCACACTAATTAAAGGCGCTCACCGGTTCTCGCACTTGATAAATACAAGAGATGGCAAAAGTCTGGGAGTTAGGTAAAGGAACCAGTATTAAAATAGCCTTGGAAAAACCCACTGAAGTACACAGCAGCCATTCATCTCTTACACTGAACAATTGTATTGGTCCTTCAAATGACTTCTCTCACTAACTTTCCACCCAACTCAATTTAATCTAACTCAATTTAGGTTTAAATGCTTATACTCCAGGCTCTGCTGTCTTTGAGCTTTTAGAAGAATAATGACATTGATAGTTGAACCTGTGGACCATGTTGCATGTTTGCTAATCTTATTGGTTGGCTGGAAACTTGCGATGGAAAGCAACTATTAAAAAAATAAATGCATGTGGAGATTAGAGTCCACATTTTGAAATGTCAGTAAATACAGTATTTAGATGACAGATCATAATGACTTGTAAAAGGCAGCCATATGTGTATCAAGCTCTCAGTCTTCCTGATTTTTTCCTGAAAAAAAAGTCTTTAATTTTTAGATCTGTAGAAAACTACACAAAATGAGAACTATCTTTCAAAAAAATTTTTTGAGGAATTTACAGTAAAATCAGACGTCCTCAGACCATTTATTTCTCTCTTTCAAAGAGAAACCAGGGGCCATTTCAGCTCATACACGACTGTCATATCACAACATTTAAGAAAGAGAAATCAAGGAGAGAGCGTTAGAGTCAGCTCCTTACTCTTTAATGTACTGTTTCGCTACCTAACAGTGCCTAAAGGTAGTCTGCCGGTGTACTTTCACAAATGCCACCATTAACAGAATTTTATATGCCTGGGTCGCATTACTTTTATCCCAGAGAATTCTGACAACATTGTGCGAACAACAGATTTGAGGCTGCATCCCTGAAAGTCAGCCACTTCTGGGGCGGAGAGGTGGTGCCTGACATAGTAACAGGACAGGTAGGACAGTTTCAAACACAGAAGAAAGGCGAATGATGGTCCTTCTGAAAACTGCCGGAGATGTGAAATGTCTTCAGAGAGAGAAACCAAAGCCACCAACACTAGGCTGGTGGAGGGTTTTCTCTGGAGACAGAGCCTCTGTTTAAAAGTGATTAAGTACTTAATGGTCATCACAGACCTAGAAATTTTATGGTCCCATATACATAAGCTGCATCTCTAAATGCGCTGTAATTATATCTCAGGCATAAGCTTTCTTTTGTTCGGGTGCCAGTTTGTAAGAGATCTTTACATGAACAAAAGCTCTTGTCTGTACAATAAACATCTTTCTTTGGGAAAGGCATGCGGTATACTTTTGGGATGCCAAATCACACAATAGAGGAAACCAAATAATTCCAGCGAGGTTTGATGAGCACTCAGCGAATCCTACAACAATTCTAGTCATCTGTCAATCAGGAAGTATCTAATAAAGAACTGTGTGGCATTGCTACTGTCTCTTACCTGCGACTGTTCCTTTTGATTCACTTGAGATTTTAAAAAATATATAATGAACGTATTCAATAATTGTTTGAATTGCTGTCTGCGTTCTGTCATAAACGGTTTATGGATAACCATCAACTAGTTCTGCTCATCAGTCTAACAAGTTCAGTGTAGTTCTCAGAGCAGAGATGACGATTCATTTAACAGCTCTTGGCAGGAAAATTTGTTGCATGCCACAACTTTACAAAGAACATTAAAATCAATGACAATTTATAAACCAAAGGCTGGGAATTATGCTTTGGATTCCCATAATTCATCAGAATAAAGCTGTCAGATACCTTTTATTATAAATTAATAGCATGTTGTCTAAGAGCACCGTGGTACAGATGTTTTGCCAGTTCAGTACTGACATCTAGTGGGCATTGAAAAATGTTCCCCCTTCTCTGGACTTGATTTCTTGTCTCGCTCCCCCCCCCCCATTCCAAAAATCGTTGGTTGTTGCTGTATCAGTTATAAAATCTTTATCACACAAGACAGTGTATTTGAGTTTTTGCATTTGTGTTTGCATTAGCCAACATGTCACCCATTTAAACTTTTAGTGGCAATATGTATGCTTGATATGATTTAAAACCCAGGCACTTAACGATACCTTCCTCTTAAATTTTGCTTCTATAATAAATTTCAAACTGCTTGATATTTATCATAATTGGTGATGTAATTACTTCAATTCTCTATTATTAGATTAACTATATTAGAATATCAAATTGCCAACTCCAGTGTTCTTATAGAGAAATAGAAGTACTTATGTAGTTCTAAATAAGCATTTTACTTTGTCTGCTTTTGACTAAAAGTTAGAATTTGACTCAATTGTTTTGAATTTTTTCCCAGTTTAATGTGACTTAACAATGTCTGTGTTAGTCTAGGTACTTTAGAAAAACAAATCCACAGAAACTCATATGTATAAGAGAGTTTTATATAAAGGGTGAGTGCACATCAAGAAAACATCCCAACCCAGTGCTGCCCAAGCCCACAAGTCCAATATTAACCCATATGTCCAACACCAATTGACAAAGTCCTCCTCCAGCTCACAAAACACACACTATGATGCCAACTGTAGGAGGAAAGCTGAGTCAGTGAATGTGTAAACATCTCAGCGCACATGGCTGCTCCAGCACCCAGGACTGCATCAGGGTAGGTCCATATGGCTTCTCCTTGGGAAGGTCTTGCAGGAAGTGAGCCTGGTAAGCTGAAGCAGGGAACTGGCTAAGGCAGCTGCACCCTGCTCCGACCATCAGAAAGCAAGAGATCCGAAAACTAGAAAGGCGAAGCTCACTGAGCCATTTATGCCTCTGCCCTTCAATTAACCCCACATGTGTTTATTGGCCAGGTTGGCACAATAAACTAACTACTTCAATGTCCAAGGAGCCCTAGTGATGCAGTAGTTAAGTCAGCCATTCCACCAACCTCTCCTGGTTCTGTAAAGACTCTCCTAGGAAACCTGACAGCCCAAGTCTATTCTGTTCTATAGGGTTTACTAGGAATTGGAATCAACTCAACAGTCATGGGGTTTGGGTTTGGGATTACTGTTCAATGTTCTGAGAAAAAAAGTAGACTGCTTAAATGCATGTGGTGGATTTTGTTTTCTTCAACAGAGTTTTCAGATTGGTATACACAATAACGTTTTATGGTCATTAACATATTAAAAACCGAAACCCACCCTGAATGTATGCTGGCAAACTCCCAGGTACATGGGCTTGGCAAGGACACCACAGTGGAGTTTGATAGGGTGCTTTTATGCCCCAGGAAAGAAACAAATCTGGCACTCTCTAAGCATTCCAGGATACATGATCTGGTCCCATGCTGAATGTGATTTTCCCGGGGGTGGGGAGGTAAGGAGGGGGTCTTAAGAAAGTCTCTTCCAGGTCTTTTGTAATTTAGAGTAACTGAAAATGAAAAAGGAACAATAAAACTCTTGTTTACGGCTAACCTACTTTTGTGTCTGGCATTGTGATAGGCATAAGATATGAAAACTTTATTAGGTCAGCAATCAAAATAATGAGTTTAGTTTTTTTATGCCTTCCTGCGAACACAAAGACATGCTCTAGAACAAGCTTCAAGCAGAACTTTAGAGGAGAGAAGAAATATTATCGCATATAACTTGATCCTCACTGGGAGACAACTGGTGAAAACCAGTCATCATCTGCCCCTTTCCACTTTACCGAACAACGAAAGGATGAAA
Source organism: Echinops telfairi (assembly GCF_000313985.2). Classification (NCBI taxonomy): domain Eukaryota; kingdom Metazoa; phylum Chordata; class Mammalia; order Afrosoricida; family Tenrecidae; genus Echinops; species Echinops telfairi. The sequence continues at coordinate 9,358,047 of NW_022103918.1, read as the reverse complement.
CTGGTAGATGAAACTACCGTATGCATTGTGCAACGTTTATAAAACAACTTTAGCTCCTTTAGTATCAGTGCATTGCAATTATTTCATAAGGCCTATGTGATTGTCGTGAAGGTGAACAAATAGAACACCATATCCTCCCACAACACAGAGAAATCAGCTTCAGGGGGGCTTTGTGTGAAAGTGGGCAATAAACCTGCTTAATGCATAAGCACATGGGTTTTAAAAAAATAGAATAATTAAATTTTTAAAAAATCTTCATGTGTGTCTTGTTAAAGAAGATTTACACTCCTAGTTTCAACCTCCAAATCTATATTCTTAACACTTCCTTTTTAAAGATGCCTGCTCAAGACTTTAAGATAAAGACAGTGCAAGAATAAGGATAACTGGATAGCATTTTATCAATTATCACAGCCTCCCCCTGGGCTGTTTCTCATAGTATTAAAAGACAAATGAGCTACCTTCTTTTGTCATCAATAAATGTTAACTCTCCAATCATTCAAAACCCTATATCCTCATTTATTCTACTGACCTACACAAACTCCCTCTATCTCATGATATTTCAATTGTCCCCACTGATGGAAAAATCCACAAATGCAGAAATGCCCCTGTCACATCCAGTCCTAAACGCAATAGAAAATGGAAGTCCATGAAGACCAGATTTGGGACCCAGACCGAGAGAAAAGACCTCCAACACTGAGCTCAAAACTCAAAAACACACTGCCATCGAGTCAGCTCGGACTCACTGTGACCCTATGGGACAGAGTAGAATGGCCCCTGTGGGTTTCTGAGATGCTAACTTTTTAGAAAAAAAATAGTAGAAAGCCTCATCTTTCTCACAAGGATCAGCAGTTCACATGTAACGCAAAATGCCACTAGACCTCTTTAAACACTGAACAGTGTATCAAATCGAAAGCTAAAAGCTTTGGAGGATATTTTAAGGTATAAATAGGCTAAGTCTGGGTTGGGGTGAGAAAGCTCTTAATGTGTTGAGGACAAGAAGCTGATTGACACAGGGACAGTGTTCTTGCTGTAACTACAACTGTCATTAAAGTCTCTCCTTCCTTTCCATTACTCCACTAGGGTATGACTGAAATAAAATCATTGCATCTGACAGCACCTCAGAAACACCTAGTCTAACTCCTCTACCACAGACAAGGAAGGGAGCCTCAGGGGAGTTAGAAGGAAAAGAGGCTGCTAACAAAATTACTATCATCGTGCAATGGAGCAGGCGATCACCAGAGACTGTAGGAAGCCCTCAAGTCCTAGGACTCTGGGTGGAGAGGTAAGGCTAGGAGTAAGGACTAGGAGACAGTTAAAGGAAGAGAGAAGACATGGACTCACAGAACAGGGGTCGTGCAGAGAGGAAAGTCCTGGGTGCAGGAACGGTCAGGAGTAAGGACATCTCCAGGTGCCCAAGACCAGAGCCAGGCTTTCTATCAGAACTCAAGTAGGCAAGTAAGAAAAATGAAACAAAAGTAGAACAAAGCAGATGATGGAGAAATAAGATATCTACAAAGGGAAAAAAGGACAGAAAAGCTCATGATCAAAAGTAAGACCCCAGCCCCACTTTCCACTGCTTGCATGGATCATCTGAAATTAGTATAATTCTAATGCAGGCTGAGAGCTTTCATGCAGTTCTGTGAAGGCAAAATTCAGCATCAGCTGAACTAACATTGCAGGAATAAGCTGGTGGCCAGGGTACCTGCGTAAGGTGATATGCATAAAGGCATTAGGTAATAAAAGCATCAAGAGAATAGATCTTAATAAAACCTAGGTTAATCTAAGGCCTTACAAATATCTGAAACTTTGAATTAAGAGGATTTGTGATGTATACACATGCACAAATTAAAGTTTGTGATGCACACACATACAGAGACAGCCTATGTTCATTCACTTTTATTATTTCCTCTTCAGCTTTCAGTAATTTTCCTGTTTGCTAATAGTCTTTCCACCACCATTTTCCAATGCATTTTAAAATTTCTGGGAAAATCCACATCTTTTATTTATTTTCCAACCTTGTTTATAAAAAAGTCTACCTAAAATGTCATTTCCTAAAGAGCTAGGATACATATTTATTTAGTAAATATTTGTACTTCTTGTGAGTCAGCCTAAGTTCTCCATGTTCAGCTAGGATCTCACGACAAAGATGGTGATGGGTTCAAATAGGTCTCTTTTCCAGATGAGAATTTTTAATCTTAAGGTTTGGGATTTTATCAAACACATAGGTAGCATCTTAAAAATATATCCAAAAAAGTGTAAAATTCCAAAGTGGTTAGTTAAATGATGAAAAAAATAAAATTATATAGGACTTTTTAACCAAATCACTTCAGGTTAATCAGTTAATAACAGGAGAAAGGGAGCTTGGTGGTATATAAATTAATGTATTTAACCAATGTTTTATAGTTAATTTACTTCACTGAAGTTCCCCTTTCAATATGCCACTAAGAATTTTATCTTTGAATTTCAAAAGAAAAAGCCCCACAATTATTTGGAGAAATGGGTGGAGGTGGGGAGCTGATTGAAAATGCCAACAGCTCTCTGTGTATTCCTTTTGATATTTTATCAGTAAGGTTTTATTAGTTACACAAGAAGCACATGTTGATGTTATGTGATAGTCCCAAGCAGAGATATCAATGACTGTAACTGATGAAATAACTAAATATCAACAGTCAAAGGACCTCCAAGATGGTAAAAAAGAACATCACAGAGGGGGGAAAATGAGTTGCGGGCCAACGTGTAAACAAGAATTCGACTCTGTTTATTTCTTCCTTCCTTCAGATATATTGGAGAATTGCTTTGTGCCTTCTACCTCTCATCGTCCAATTTAATATCTTCCTGTTTTTTACAAAGAGTTTATGCAACTCATTGGAATATTTCCAAGAAGAGAAAATGGGGAAGAAAGGAACAAAGAAAGAACGGAATTCACAGAAATGTAGGGCTTCTTCCATAATAATGTTCTTGGGGGGAAATTTCCAAAACCTCTAATACTGTTTCAAATTTCTATTATTCTGAGATTACAAATGTCCTTAAAATAATGATTTTTGAGTATTAAACCCTTTATTCTTCCCTCAAACCAATATATCCGAGAAAGATGTTTTAGGAGCTGCTGTGTTGGCTCTGACGTAGAGCAGCCCTGTGTACACCCCCTGGTCCTGCAACGTCATCACAGTCCTTGCTCCACCTGAACCCATTGTTAGAACCACCACGCAGTACAGCTCAATGAAGGGCCTTCTCTTTTCTACTGACCTTCCACTTCACCAAGCACGATCGTCTTCTCCAAGGACTGGTCCCTCCTGAAAACAAGTCCAAAGAATGTGAGACAACTGGCCTTCCTCATTTCCAAGGAGCATCCTGGCTGCAATGCTTCCAAGACAGATATTTGTTCTTCTGGCAGTCCAGGGCATCTTCAATATTTTTCACCATAATTCAAAGGCATCTTCCTTATTCATTGCCCAGCATTCACAGGGGTATGTGGTGATTGAAAACACCATGGGTTTAGTTAGACACACCTTAGTCCTCAGAGTGACATCCTTGTTTCTTAACATTTTAAAAGAAAAATTTTGTTTAAAAAAAAAAAGTCCAATACAATATGCCACTTAAATTTCTAGACTTCTGCTTCCATGGGCATTGACTGTGAACCCAAGTAAAATGAAATCCTTTGCAACGCCAATATTTTCTCAGAGGGAGAACAGTACACATTACCCTGAACTCTTATGTTTATTTTTCAATCTTCACTTGATCTCCTTCAGAGAATGTGAAGTCAATCAAGTTAATTTCTGAGGCTTGGTACGAATAGCCTAATCAAATTTACCAAAGCCTCTCTCATGGCAAACAGTAGCATTGGTTGTATTTAAACCTACTTTCACTAATTGTGAGATAAACCCAGAAGGATAGTAAAGATGGGATTGAGCCACAGTATGCTTGGCATGTGTACATCAAGCCAAAGAATATGCTGCAAAGACAGAGTTCGTGTCTAGCTCTAGCCTGCCCTCAGAAACTACAAACGCCTTTCTGAAAAGAAACAACTCAGAAAGAAAACCATCTCCTCTCCCGATTCTTTTCAGGTTGCTTTGGAAGAGTTCCAAGTTTCCACCTTGCCTTTATAAGTATAAATGCAGAAGACCATCAGCTAACCTTGCTTCACACCTCTGTAATGTACCCATGTTCCAGCAATTGGAGTCTACTTGCTTCTCTTCTCTTCATGGGTACATTTATATGATTTTTTAATCATTTTATTGGGGGCTCATACAACTCTTATCACAATCCATACATCCATCCATTGTGTCAAGCACATTTGTACATTTCTTGCCATCATCATT
>NW_022103918.1:9348059-9352893 GCF_000313985.2 Echinops telfairi | reverse complement strand
TTCGTTGCCCTCTGGGTGAGGTTTTTCTATGTGGCAGTGTCTTATTTATGCTTGGTGAGTGTTGTTCTTCTGGCCATTCTGATAGGCAAGGTTCTTTTGTAGGCCTGGGTTTCTTCTAACATATTCATTGAGTTTTTCCTTGTCTGTAAAGACTCTTACTTCTCCATCATCTTGATAGATAATTTGGGTAGAGTATTCTTGGGTTTGTGTTATTTTCCTTCAATTTTTGGAATATGTTACTCCCCTCTCTCCTCTTCTTCACAGTTTCTGCTGATAGGTCTGAGCATATTCTTATTTGAGAAACTTTATATGTGATTGCTTGTTTTTCCCTGGCTGTTCTCAGGATTTTCTGCTTTTCCTCAAAATTGGATAGTTTCACTATTATGTGCCTTGGTGACTTCTTCTGGTGATTCAGTCTAGCTGTTGTTCTTTCAGCCTCTTGAATGGTTGCCTGGTTTTCATTCATTAAGCTGGGGAAGTTTGCCTCCAAGAATTCGCTCACTATTGTTGCAGATGACTTCTTTATTGTGTCTTCCTGTGGTAATCGAATTATTCTGATGTTGTTCCGCTTCATTGCGTCAGACATAACTCAGGTTTTCTTCAGCTTCTCTGATGATCTGATTAGATTTTTGTTCGCATTTGTTAAAGTCTGCTTGGCTGTCCTCTAGGTCACTGGTGCGGTTCTCTGCTTTCTCCAGTGAATTCTCGAGGTCTGTGAGTCTGCTACTAGTTTTTGTTATCTCCTCCCTAAGTTCTTGTATTTCCCTTTGTTGTATGAACTATATATCCTCTATCATTTCATCCTTTTTCTATATTGTTTCCCTCATATCCTGTATGACTCCAATCAGCATTCTGAAATTTTCTTTCTGTGGCAGATCAATGTCTGCTTCTTCTATGCACATCATTAGGTTCAGGACATCTGTCATTGCCTTTTGTTTCTCCTGTTTTTTATTGCGGTCATTTTGGCTGAATGCTGCTTGCATTGCATTGTTTTAGAGGAAGGAAGCAGGTGCCATTTTCCAGGGAATCAAAGAGCACTGGCTCTCTCTGGGAGACACATAGGAATGCTTCTTTGTACTGCCTGCAGCTAATTTCACTATGGACTTAGCCCACCCCTCTATCCTCCTATGGCTTCACTCTTTCTGTAGTCAACCAGTATTATGTTGTTTGGAGGGCAAGTTTGGTGGTCCTCTCAGGGGACACTGGTTGAGTTGTTGTAGACCCACGAGGATGGTGCTGTAAGGGGTGATCTCACAAGAAGCCATGATTGTGTGGCCCACAGCTGCTTGGGGCACCGCAGAGGGCCTGCGGGCATGCCCGCTGAAAGGGGAGTGCCACAGAAGGCTGGTGGGTTGCCTACTTAAAGCACCACGAATGGTGGATAGAATTGCCCTGGTCAGATAGATCACTGTGGAGGCTGGGCAGAGGTTACTGCCACAGCGTGGGGCATTGGCAAGCTTTGGCAGAGCTGCTTTAGGCCATATGAGGCACAAAGGTGGGAGGGAGAAAGTTCTCTCAGTCATGTGGGACCACAGAGGACAGATAGACACTCCCCTAGGTACACAGGCAGAAATTTCCCAAGAGGAAATTGGGTGGAATATCTTCTGGTGGAGGGTGGGCGGGCTTTCCACAGCCTTGGGCTATGCTGCACAGGGTGGAGCTCACCCAGCTGGGTGGTGAGCAGGGGTAAATATACTATTGATATTAATATACTATTGATATTAATAATCTAAAGATTATATAAAATTTCATACAAATAAAATTAACATTTCTACAATGGAGCCAATGAGCAACATCATGCTAAACAGAGGGAAAAAGTGAATTTATCAAGATTTCATTTAATTTGGATCCGCAACCAATGCTCATGGAAGCAGTAGTCAAGAGAGAAAATGGCATGTTATCATGGGAAAATCTTCAGTACATACCTTTTGAAACACTTTGAGGGGTAAGGTGTGTGGGGTAAGGTGTACCCCACCCAAGCTATAGTATTTTCATAGCTTCATATGCATGGCAAAGCTGGACAATGAATTGAAGTCTTTGAATTGTGGCGTTCATGAAGAAGAGTGTGAAAGCATGGACTACCAAAAGAAAAAACAAATCTGTCTTGAAGTAAGTAGAGCCAGAAGACTCCTGAGAAGCGAAGATGGTGAAACTTCCTTTCTGTGCTTTGGACAGGTCTGCTATCAGGAGAGATCAGTTCCTGGAAAAAAGGTATCAAGCTCTATAAATAAATAAATAAATAATTGAAAGAAGCCTAAATGAGATGTTTTGACACCACTGCAACAATGGACTCAAACATACAAATCATTGTGAGGAGGACACAGGACTGGTCAGTGTTTTGTCCTGTCTGTTGTCCAAAGGTCAATATGAGTTAGAGCCAGCTTAACAGCACCTAACCACAGCAGCAATGTTGAACAGTGGTATGAATTTTCCCAGGCCATCAAGGCAAAGGCTGGGAATATTTGTCTTTAGATCCCCAATATCATCCCTTAAGGTATCTTGCTATATTCTGTATCCTTTGTTTAAACTCACCATAGTCCCTATTCCAAAATTATTTTTTATTTCCCAGTAGCCAAAATAAGTACGGAGTTAACAGTATAGACTCAAAATTAAAATTTCATTGCCTTTGAGTTAAATCCAACTCACAGGGACCTGATAGGATAATAGAATTGTGCAGGGTCTGAAGCTGTAAATTTTTATAGGAATCTTCCACAGAGCAGCCTCTTCCTCTTGGCAGTGTGGTGACAAGACAGCCCCATAAGTCCAGATAGTATGGAGCATTCAAACAGCTGGCCTTGCCATTAGAAGCCCAACATGTAACCATACAACACCAGGATCCTACCATACAGATTAGGGGACATAAACGTTTTTTTTTCAAAAGGTGTCTGTACATACCAATCTGTCTGCAATACACAGGTAGACTGACTCCAAGCCACCATAAGGCTGCAAGGAGTGAGCTAAATACAGGTACTGGCATCGACAATTCAATGGATGGTATGTTAATCATTGGTTAAACTGACCCATAAGACACAGGGGTGACAAAGTGAAAAACATTATGATTATTTATAAAAGAAAACAGTAACCAGTAATAACTGATTCCTAAAGAATAAGTGTTTGCCCTTTTCTGGGTTAGCCATGTTCCTTCTATGCCACTTTGTAAGCATGTGGTGGTTAAGTCTGATGCTACTTCTGGCTACGGCTGCATTACTCCGGGGGCCACACTGCTCCCAAACTTCTGCTTTGCCCTGGGCCTTGCTGCTGATTAGAAGACACCTGCACAGTCTCCTGAGTTGCTGATGCTGGGGCCCTCTAAGCTTCTACTATATCCTCCACCATGTCTGGGCTCATGGGATATTCTTATCACCACACTGCCAGGAGAAAGGTATAACAACCCCTGTACATGGCACACTAAGGTCCTTCTTGACCTGCACAAGTGTTCTAACTCTTTAGCCCTGCTAACAAGCCTCCTGTACTCTGCCTCCACCCTCTTATAGGAAAACTCCTGCAGAGAATCCTCCAGGGGCAAACCCTGCACCAGGCAAACCTAGGCCACTGTCCTGTGTAGGCAAATATTAACAGTTCCTCTAGCTCTGCGAGCAAGCCTCCTCACGGTCAGTGGGCCAGGCAGGTTCATTATCACTTTCTCTCACTGTCTTTAGCACTATCTTTCTTCCAAGTCTAATTAGTTCTGAGCTCAGGTACCCTGGGTCCTTGATCCAAAGGATGAATTTTTCTCCAGGTGGGTGTTCTTGCTGGCAGTGAGGTTCCCCTGAACCCCTGGGGGATTGGACTCCTTTAAACCTAGCAGATTGGCAAAACTGACCTATCTGCTTGGTAAGCAGCATATACCATATTTACATAGTCACTCCCCAATTTGTGCAATAATTGTCACACCTTATTTGCATTGACCCAACCAAACATTTTGTGGAAGAACAAGGTCATAGCTATAAAAGACCTATAAAAGTGATCCACAGTACCACAAAGGGTCATTTACTTTAGGTGGGTGGGCCATTGAGACAGAAGCCTGTCTCATCTCCTCAGGTCTACCATTGTAGCATAATAGTGGGCATAGACAATAAGGAAGTGAATAAGTGTGGTTTCATTCCCTTAAAATTTTATTTCCAAAACCAGGTAATTTAGCCTACAGGCTAAAACTTGCTGACCTCAGTAGAAACAATTACCTGGGATATGTTTTTAGTTAAGTTTTCCAATACAAAATGTGTGTTTTACTTATTAACATTAGTATTTTGTGCATGATTTGTATATATAACTATGGGGGACCCATCCATTGTGTTAAATATATGATGTCCTTATTTATCTTATATAGCATTATAAAATAAACTTTAGTGGATTAAAATTTGCATTCCTAATAGTAGGAGTTGAATATGTATCATTCCTGTCAATATGCCCACGATCTGAAAAGCTACACAACCACTATAATACAATTTCACAAATTTGTTAATAAAGGCATATAGTATTTAATTAATGGGAAGACCAAATAACAAAAGTGCCTGGGATTGAATTAAATCATAAAAGCCTAAAAGAACAGGAGGCATTTGAGACATTCACCAGCAATACGGGAGAAAGGCATTCCAAGAAAGGAGAACAGCATTTTCAAGGGTGTGTAAGTGAATAATACATACGAGTGTGGGGAATGATGATGGCATATTGGCTTAGTAGTTAGGTTGCTAACTCCAAGACCAGCAGTTCAAAACCACCAGCCACTACATGGGAGAAAGATGAGGTTTTCTACACCCATAAAAATTTATAATCTCAACTGGACATCCCCTTACAGAAGGGTCGCAGGGAGGAGATGAGCCAGTCAGGGTGCAGT
>NW_022103918.1:9334684-9347691 GCF_000313985.2 Echinops telfairi | reverse complement strand
AAGGGCTCATGAGGGAGGGGAAAAATGAAGAGCTGATACCAAGGGTTCAAGTAGAAAGCAAATATTTTGAGAATGATGATGGCAACAAATGTACAAATGTTCATGACACAATGGATGGATGGGTGGATTGTGATAAGAGTAGTATGAGCCCCCAATAAAATGATTTTTAAAAATGACAATCTCAGAAACCCATATAGGCAATACTCCTCTATCTATAGACTCACTATGAGATAGCTGTGATGTATTCATGGGATGCAGTGCAGGAATGACTGGAGATAAATCCAGAAGGCAGGCTAAAATCAGATTTAGAAAAGTACTTAGGGTATTTGGAAAATATCTTTCAGGCACTGGAGAATTGTCCCAGACTTTAGAACTGATGGGTGGGAGGAAGAGAATGGTGACATGGCTAAGAGCTTTGTTAATAATTCCTGAAGCAGTGTGGGAAACCTTGTGGAAAAAACTGGAGGGAGGGAGAGTGTGCAAACACAAGCTTTGTTCCAAATTTTAACACTGAAGATTAAAAATTATTAAGAAGGGATACATCACCGGATTAACGATCACGAACATTCCTCCAGAACGTGGTAAAACGTAGAGCAGAGGTCAGACGTTGCAGACTGTCATATCAAATTTAGCCGCAGATGTGTTTTGTTGATCCTTCATCTCCCTTTAATATTTTGATTTAGTTGCCAGTATGTATATATCAGGGGATTTTACATGAAAATCCAGATTTATTTTCAAATATACATTTCCTTTTAAAATTTGTAAGATGTGGCACGAGACCTTCACCCCCGCTGGCAACCATCAGCCACTGTTCTCTCTCTACAAAGCCTGGAGCCTCTAGCGTTCCACCGCCCAGCCACTTCCTTTACTTTACTTCCGGTTTAGTTCACTCACTTAGAACACCTGTCTAGCCCAAAAGCATTTGATTTTTTGACCCTATATTAAGATCTGGGTTCAATTTTTCTCTAGTTCCTAAATGTTTCCTCCCCGCTCCCACTATCATGATATGAATTCTACCTTGCAAGTCTGGCTAGACCAGAGGATGTACACTGGTACATATAGGAACTGGAAACACAGGGAATCCAGGGTGGATGAGCCCTACAGGACCAGTGGTGTGAGTGGTGATACTGGGAGGGTAGAGGGAGAGTGGGTTGGAAAGAGGGAACCTGTTACAAGGATCTATATGTTACCTCCTCCCTGGGGGACGGACAACAGAAAAGTGGGTGAAGGGAGACGTCGGACAGGGCAAGATATGACAAAATAATAATTTATAAATTATCAAGGGCTCATGAGGGAGGGGGGAGCGGGGAGGGAGGGGAAAAATGAGGACCTAATGTCATGGGCTTAAGTGGAGAGAAAATGTTTTGAGAATGATGAGGGCAATGAATGTACAAATGTGTTTTATACAATTGATGTATGTATAGATTGTGATAAGAGTTGTATGAGCCCCTAATAAAATGATTTTTTAAAAAAGATCTGGGTTCAGTTGAAAACTTGAAATTTCGTTTCAAAAACCTCCTCTATCCTTATCAGTCTTCAACACTGTCCACTTTCTTTTTATTTGAGCCACAATGTTGTTTTTATGGTTAGGTGCCATCGAGTTGGGTCCGACCCTTAGAGAGCCTATGCACAACAGTAGTAAACACTGCCCGGTCCTGTGCCATCCCCACAATTGTTCGTATCCCTGAGTACATCAATGCAGCCATGATGTCAACCCACCTCCTTAAGGGCCTTCCTCTTTTTTTACTGTCCTTCCACTTTACTAATATGATGTCCTTCTCCAGGAACTGGTCCGCATGGGTCTTAACAATACTGATTTCTTTAATAATCTGAACATTCCAAAGTTTTTCATTACTTTACCCATTCTTCTTGAAAAACTTTATCTCCACAATTCAGAAAAAAAGAAACCATGAGCTAAAGAACCATCAATTAGATGTTGGACCTTCACCTTCCGCAGTTAAGCAGCTTCTTCTATTAGATATTGTATTCTTGATAAATCTTATGCCTAGCTGGCATTCTCAAGATAGACTGTACTCTGTATCTGTGCATGCGATCTTATCTACAATCCTGTGATCTCTTGGGAAGTATAGAAAAACAATTGTCAGGATTTGGGCAATTCTGAAACTTGGACTTAGCCGTAGCAGGGAAAAGCTCGTAGCCATCTTAAACCTCTGGTCAACTGATCCATTTTGAGATACTCCCTCTAGTTAGAGATTCAAGATTTTCTATCCGCTTAGTATCAACCAAGGTGCAAATAAGTAAACTATTAATATGTCACTTGGAATTATGTTTAAACTAGAACAATTGTGGTAACCAAATCCTTAATTCAGGTCTACGGTTTTGTAGACCTGCTGCTTGCCAAGAAGCAAGACATTCCTCCATCCAGTTAGTGAAGGGTGCAATATTTTCTTCTTGGTTTGTATCATTGGTACTAGGAATATGCATAGCCTCACCAGCCTCCACTTCACCAGCTCCCCCAGTGGGTAGATATTCTCCATTCCCTCTGGAAGCTTCACTGTTGGTGCCAATAGCACAATGAACATTTGAATCAGCAGGCTTGTGGCACACTTATCATGAGGTAGCTGCATTTGCATCATGGCTTGTTATGTTAGTTGTATTTACTTCAATTGCATACATTAATTAAATATGATATACATAAATTTAATATGAATGCGAAGAGAAAGTGGTATTTTCATAAAAAGTAAGTGAAATGTTTGGAAACACTTCATAAAGGCAAGTTGTAAAGTAATCATCATAATAACACAGTAAAACTAGTTGAGAAGAATCAACTTTAAGAGCTTGTAAGATGGTAAAGGCTCGGCCATAAAGGTCTAGAAGATTTCTAAGTTGCTTCATGAAATCTTTAATTTCTCTTTCCACTTTCAATAAACAGAATTTAAACAAACTGAACTTGAGAATTAAGAGTGTGGTTCAGAGGAAACACTAAGCGGAACTCTAATCAGCAAATCTACACACAGTGAAAAGTGTGGGCCTCTTATCAGAAGATTGATGAATAAATGTACATTTATATGTTTTAAGTTAAGATTAAATGTGGAAGGGTTACTTCTATCAACTTTATGCCTTTTTCCATTTATCAATCTACTGCAAGTCTCCATTCCATCCGATAAGAGAATTTCTATTATATTCATAATATTAATTTAATTTTGAATAAAGATTTTTAAAGTCTCTTTTAGCTGAATTATCGTTTCAGAGAATATCAATCCCCTTACCCATAATGATCCTTATGAAAGAGTTTTATTATATAAAATATAACAGATGTATTACCAGCAGTGCCAAAAAGATAGTGTTGAAATTTTAAGAGACTTTCCTCTGTAGCTAGGAACTAAGGACAAGTAATCACACCATGGTGCAAAGAGACTATCTTCAACATCTTAAATGTTAGAAAATTCAACAGAGAATTAGAAGTACAGGTTACCAGAGAAGAAAAGGAATACAAGTGAATTCTCTGAAAATTTTAGACATTCAGTTCACCAGAGCCCTTTGACTGGCTCTTCCTGAAATTCAACATGTGCTACATTTCGAGAGTCTATGATGTTGGAGCCCTACTCACCACGTCCCTTGTTCCATTTCGGGAACCCACCCTCACTGTAGTCCCACCTCGTACCTCAGTCTGGGACTCAGGAAGGAGAGGGCTCCTTTACATGCTCCTTGGTGATGGTTTCAAAGTTGAAGTAAGTTTTAGTTTGTTTTTGTTGTGCTTTATTTAGCCCATGCCAAATTGTCACAATAACATATCTGTAAGGTTTCTTAAGTAGGTAGTACCTCGGTTCTTGCCCTCTCATGAGAAAGAATTCACACCGAAGACCATTTTGTAATCCAAGGGGTTTTCTTTTGAAGGACCGGGTGTGTTTCCGGTATCATAGTCTCAAAAGGGTTCACACTATGTCAGGGAAGCTGGTGGAACTGAGGCCAGAGAGAATGTGGCATAAGGAGGGACAGGAGAATCAGAGCACAGGGCACCAGAGAGCATGCCAGAGTGGGCTTCCTGCTTTTATTCTGGCCCACCCCCTGGCTGGGGGAAGGCAAGGTTGAAAGTATTGGTTGGCTCCATTGGCTGGGTGAAGCCCATCTGGGTGATGTCATGAGTCAGGTAGCTAGATTCATGGACAAGGGGGTTGTCCCTCTCATGCCTGTGAAGGACCCTGTAGAGGAAGTTGGAAAGAAAACAGGTACCATAAGATGCCTATGAGGACCCCCTAACTGAGCATCCTCATGATCAAAGCCCCCAGCCGGGTGGGAGGTACACTTGGGCTGTTCAAACTAGATCCAAACAATGTCTATGTTTTAAAAAAAATAGTAAAATTATCTGGCTATAGTGATGGCTTTTTACTACTGGGACCTTCAAGGTTAATGGTACTCAAGTCATTGCTCCTCCATGAGTCATTTCCAGATTATTTCAGTTAGAAAGACATTAAATCATTCATTCTCCAGTGCCAGGCACTGGTATAGGCACGTGGAGTAATGAGCAAACTATGAATACTTACATAAATGTCCCTGGCCTGAAAGAGTTTATATTCTAGTGGGAGCCTGGTAAGGTGAGTTTGTGAGATGGGACAGCAAAGGAAAGACAAAAAAAACCATAACCACAGAGAGATTACAGTGCATGTTAGAAGATGAAGGAATTTACAGTGAGGAAGACAGGACCCCTGTAATATCGAAGGGCTAGAGTAGGTTTCCTTGAGGAAAATGGCATTAAAGTAAAGAATTCAAGGAAATAAAGAAGTAAGCAATGAGGATATTTGGAGGAAGAGAGGGACAAATTACGGGGGATTGGGAGTTGCTCAATGAAAAGCCCCCCAGGTCAAAGCATGTTTTGTGTATTCCATGAGCTGGAGGAGGGTATTGGCATGAGCAATGTGAGCTTTCGGATGAGTCGGCAAAGTTGAAAAGAGGGAGGTACCAGAACTGTACAGGCCACGTGACATACTTTGGCTTTTCTTCTGACTAAAATGAGGAGCTCCTGCAAGGTTTCAAGCAAAGGAGATAAATGAATAAGTCATCGTTTTAAAATGACCACACTGGGTGACTGTGAAATAGGATGGCTGGACAAGAGAAGAAATGGGAGAAACAGGTAGGAGGCTTTTGCAGTGATCCAGATAAGAGGTGATGGTGGCTCAGTCAAGGGTGTAGTTTTAGTTTAAAGGGATCCAATTCTGGCCATAATTCAAAAGGAGTCCCAAAAATAATTGGTAAGTTTGATAAGGAACTTGAACAGGGAAGTTCAAACATCTCATTACTAATAGATGTTTGTAGCTGTTTCTTTTCTTTTGAGTCATGCCGCAATGGCAAATGAAGTTCACAAAAGCTTTGCTCCATTCACATCATTAAGATTGACTCTACTTTGGGGAAGTACCTCTCTTCCAGTCATATTTTGAGGGCCTTCCAACTTGAGGGGCTCATTCCAAGCACTAATCAGACAATACATGTTCCACTGCTACTCTTTAGGTTCTAAGTGGCCTGTTTTTCATATGTAGATCACCAAGTCCTCCTTCCTAGGTTTAGTCAGAAAGGCCTGATGAACTGTGTTCACTCTGCAAGTATTTGGTATGCTGGCAGTATAACTTCCAGCATCACAACGACATGTAAGCATCATAGTACGACACGCTGACAAACAAGTATGAGTCTAGGAAATTAAGTCATCAAAAATAAAGTGGAATGCATGAAGACCAGTATCTTAGACATTAGTGAGCTGAAGTGGATTAGAAAGATTTTTGTATCAGATAATCATATAGTCTACTATGGCAAGAATAACAAATAGAAGGGGAATGGCATGGTATTAATCATTAAACAGAAATTTTCAAGCTGTATCCTGAAGTACAAAGCTACCTGTAATATGACAATATTTACACACTTACAAAGAAGACCAGTTAATATGGTTATTAGTCAAATTTATGTACCAGTTACTAATGCCAAAAATTAAAAATGATTAAAGGTTTTTATCAACGTTTGAAGTCTGAAATTGATCTAATATGCAATCAAGATGCTGGGGATTGAAATGTGAAAGTTGAAAACAAAGAAAAAGGACAAACAATTGGAAAATATTGCATCGTTGATAGAAATAAAGCTGGAAATCATGATAGAATTTTTCAAGACCAACAATTCCTTCATTGAAAACACCTATTTTCAGTCAAATAAACATAAACTAGACAGATGCACTGCACTCAAGAATCAAACTTCATCTGTGGAAAGAGGCCATAGAGAATCTCAAATCCATCTATTAGAACAAGGCCACTCGCTAACCCATCCAAGGGGAGAATTTTGTTTGTATCTCCACAGGAGAGGGAGAGACACACCTGGCGGTCAACCCAATGTGCCAAGACGTGAATGCAACATGCCAGCATGTACCAGGGAACTAATAGAGAGATCGGCAGGGCCAGCCCCAAGCCCAACTATGTGGACACCCTTCTTCCCTCTTAGAAGAATGTACTTCAGAGGACAGCACTGGGGCTATAGCATGGGGAAAGGGGCACTTCGGATTATAGAGCACGCGGAAGAAATGAAAAGAGATGGAGAAGGAAGGGAGGACATGCTAGCCCACCAAGCCCCAAGGTCAATGTTCATGCTCAGAGCAGAAAACGCACAGAGAGGACCATTGGGCCAGCCCCACCATAAGACACAACGTTCCTCACTAAATTATAGTGCTTCAGGAACAACACTGGAGACACAGTGTGGGAATTGTGAACAATCTGACCTCATCACGCTGGGGCAAAACACGAAGGGCATGCAACAGAGCATAAAGGGGAGCAAAGTGATGAAATCCCCAGGGACTACCAGAAATAGACTTTGGAGACGATGTGTGGTACCCCGTCAGACTCGACTGGAAAACACTTGTAAAGGCCAACAAACAGACCTTGGACTATTTATAGGCTTTTCCATTTTTGTCAGTGGCTTTCTGTTTGTTCTTGTTGTTTTGATTTCTTATTGTTTTATTGTTTTGCTGGTCTTGACTTCCTTTGTTGTTTTATTTGGCTTTGCCTGTTTTTTGCACTTATTAATGTATCTGCATGTCTATCTGGATAAGATAGGCGGGATACATAATTTGGAGATGAAAAGAATGGGAGCAATGGTTCTGCGGGGGGGGGGAGTCAGGGAGGATAGGGGGAGAAAAGGGGAATTGATCACAAGGATCAACCTATACCTACCTCCTAGGGGATGAACAACGGAAAAGCAGGTGAGGGGCAACGAAGAACGATATAAGATATGAAAATAATAATCTATAACTTATCAAGGGTTTGTGGGGGAGGGGGAGGGGGGAAGAAATGGGAAGCTGATATCAGGGGCTCAAGTGGAAAAGAACGCTTTGAATATGATGATGGCGGCATATGTGCAAACGTGTTCGACACACTGGATGAATGTATGGATTATGATAAAGAGATGTAAGAGCCCTCAATAAAAGTATTTTTTTTAAAAAAAGAAGAACACAGCTACTGGCCAACTATGGAAAGACAGGTGCCAGTTCCTGTTGTAGCTAAAGAAAATTTTTTTACATTTATGAGCCAAAATGAGATCTGGAGTGTATCCCAATTAAGAGAACATCTCATGAATAGATTGGGTGCATTGAATGCTAATGACCAAAGGCCAGACAGATATGTTGTTGAATGGTATCAAAAATATTATACATAAAGAAACACATCATTGAAAGGTGAGGAAAGAAAGAAAACATCAAAAGTCTATGTTTAAAAAAAAAAGTCTTTGTTAGTAGAGGTTCTGAAACTTGTTCTAGGAACACGGAAAATTTAAGGCAGAGCATGAAATAAAGGAAATGAACTGAAGATTTCAAAGGTTAGCTCAAGACGACAAAATAAATTATAATGAAATGTGTAAAAATCCAGAGTTAGAAAAACCAAAAGAGAACACCTTAAGCATGTCTAAAGTTGAAAGAACTAAAGAAAAAAATTAAGCCTAGGGTTGTGATATTGAAGAATTCTATGGGCAAAATATTGAATTATGCGAGAAGCATCAAAAGAATATAGAAGGAATACACCATCAAAGTACCAAAAAAGGATTGGTTGACATTCAACCATTTCAGGAGGCAGCATAGGCTCAAGAACTGAAGGTATTAAGTGAAGAAGTCTAAGCTTCATTGAAAGCATTGGTGAAAAACAAGGCTTCAGGAGGAATGTCAATGGCGATGCTTCAACAACTGGATGCAGTGCTGGAAATACTCATTCCTTCCTGACTGGAAACTTGGAAGACAACCACTGGCCATGCAACTGGAAGAGATCCACATTCATGCCTCTTCAAAAGAAATGCTATCCAACAGAACATGGAAATTATCTAATAGCAGCAATATCATATGGAAGTTATATTTTTCTGAGGAGAAATAAAAAACAATTGCAGCAGAACATTGTTGAGGGATTACCAGAAATTTAGGTCAAATTCACAAGAAGACCTAGCACAAGGAATATCATTGCTGATGCCAGATAGATCTTGGATGAAAGGAGAGTTAAGATACCAGAAAGGTATTTACTTGTGTTTTACTTAATGGCTATTCAGAGATACTCAATTTTATGAATCTTCACAAATTATGGGTAGCACTGCGAAGAGTGGGGAATCTAGAATAGGTATTTGTGATTGGGCGGAACCTGTACACAGACCAAGATGCAGTCATTCTAACAGAACAAGGAAGCTGTATGGCTTAAAAGGGAAGTGTTAGGCTGTATCCTTTCACCAGTTTTATTCAATTTAAATGCTAAGCAAATAATCCAAAAAACTCAGCTATGATAATCAGACTACACTCTTCAATGTGGATTGCACCTCAATTTAAAGAAAGAAAAAAATCCTCATGATTTTACCTGTAAACAGCCTCATGATAACCAAAGAGATTGAAATTGCCGTGGATTTAATTTTACTTGAATCCACAACCAATTCCCATAAAATTAGCTGTCAAAAAAATCACATCGAGAAAATCTGCTGTAAAAGAGCTCATATTCATGTAAAAACAGGGTGGTGAAAAAGTAAGGCCAACAAAGAACCAATGCTTTTGATTTATGGAGTTGGTGAAGAATAGTAAATATACTAATGACAGCCCAAAGAACAAACAAATCTGTCTTGGAAAAAGTACAGCTGAAATGTTTTGTCCCACATACTTGGGATGTGATATCAAGAGTGATATCACACTTGGCATGCCTGACAAAGCAGAGGGTCGATGACAAAAAAGGAAGACCCTCAACAGAATGAGTTGACATAGTGATTATAGCAATGAGCTCAAATAGACAGAGGCATGACTATAGGAGTGTGTAGGACTCGGCCGTGTGGTACTCTGTTGTACACAGGGTGCGTTAAGTTGGAGCCAATCTGTGATACCTAACAACAACTAATGAGCAGGGACAAAGGAGATCAGAGGACTGAATATATGGAAAGGCTGGGTGTTCATTGCCGTCATTAGGCAAGAGGGCTGGTGAAAGTTTGCAGGGGAGGAGATTGGGAAATGTTAAGCTTTGCTATTGAACATTCAAGTAGAAATGTCCAGTAGGTCTAGATTTTGAGAGAGGAATATAGTAATATAAAGATGTCAGTCTTTAGCCTCTGGTGATATTTGAATTTGGGGGGTTGGAACTGATATCTACAATTAGAGATCACTAAGAGGAGAAGAGAAAGAGAACAAAAGGCCACCAAGGACTAAACCGTGAGGCATTCCAACACGGTTGTCCTCTTTGCCCTATTCCCTTGCTGGAGCTTCTTTAAAAAACCAAAAACAATGTCAAATCAGCCAACTCACAGCAACCCTATAAGACAAAGTCACACCGCCCCTACAGGTTTCCAAGGCAGACTCTCATATCTTTCGTGGTTTTAAATCAAACTGACAGGTCCCCAAGAGATGTACTTACTTTCCATGAAAGAAAAAGAAAAATTATTTTTTTCTGAGGAAGTGTTCAACATGTTTACCCTATTTCTATTTCAATATCATTTAATGCTCTTTCTTATTACTAAATTGGTATATATGTATTATAGAACGCTTAGAAATACTGATAAGCAAAAAGTTGTACCTCCTTGAAATAATTACCACTAACATTTTTGGTGTACACCTGCTCTATATTTTCTCTGAGCATATGCCTTGGGCTGGATTTCCTAGAAAAACAAAACCAGTGGCACACATACACAGAGAGAGAGAGAAATTTATATACATACACACACATAGAGAGAGAGAAATGTATATCAAGGAAATGGCTCACACGGTTGTAGAAGTGGGTAAGTCGATCTTATTTCAAGTACATGGGTCAGATGAAGATCCATAGATGACTCCCAGGGTCAGCGGTCAATATGTCAGGCCATCCAAAGACCCTGAGGCTTGTGAGCCAGTTGCAGGATCCAGATCCAGCAGAAAGTGAACAAGCTTTCCACAGCTTCTATTGTTACAGGAATTTGGCCACACTCCTAAGGAAATCTCTTTGCAGCAGGGCTGTTACCAGAATAAGGAGGTTGTACTCCCCCCTAATCATACTACTGCCTGGCTGACAACAGCTGATCTCCCTCGTGGAGTTGTTTACATTATATCAGTTAATATCATGGAGTATTCTAGGCCTCAACTGCCCAACCACTGAGAAGCCTGGCCCAGCCAAGTTAACCCAAAACCCAAATATCACAGTACATAAATACATACAAAAGTTATTAGAGGAATGAAGACATTAAGCACATTTGGAAACCATCCTTTACTAACACGTCATTAATATCCATCATTATTAATTATAGTACATATGATACATATTTGGGGGTTACAACTCAATCCATGAAGATATAGAAATGCATTTTATGGAAATAATTAAGAGCGCTTGCCAAAGTTTGGCAGCATTACTTGTAGAAGTGAAAAACTGAAACCCATTCAAAATAACCACAAACAGAAAACTAGCTAGATAAGGGGCATTTCTACTGTGGAACATTAGGCAACTTTAAAATATGATTTTATATCATATTATAAATAGTTGTGAAGGATGTGGATGGTACATTGCTAAAGGAAGGTTAAAAGCATGCTTAAAGTATTCATACCTCTAAAACTGATACCTTTCATACGTATTTGTGTGCTGTAATACTTCGGCTTTGTGTCAACTTGCCTGGACCAAGATTCCCAGCAGTCTGAATAGTATGTGATAAGTTCAAGTAACAGTTACATAGTGATGTGATCACTCTCATGATGTGATCTGATGTGCTCATTTAATGAGTTGTAAGGGGATTAGGATGGTAGACAACACCCTTACTCAGGTCTCAGCTCTGATCTAATGAAGGGAAGTTTCCCAGGATGTGGCCTACATCATTTTTATCTTGCAAGAGATACAAGGAGGGAGAAGCAAGCAGAGAAGAGATCTCAGTACCACCAAGAAAGAATGTGGAGTTGTCGTTGGGTGGCATCAAGTTGGTTCCCACTGCAAGCCACCCTGTGCAAAGCAGCAGGAAACACCTCATGGTCTGGCCCCATCCTCACAATTGTTCCTCTTCTTGAGCTCATTGTTGCAGCCCCTGTGCCGGTCCAACTCATGGAGGGCCTGCCTCTTTCACTCTCCCTCTACTTTACCAAGCATGATGTCCTTCACCAGGGACTGGTCTCTCCTGACAATATGTCCAAATTATGTAAGACAGAGTCTTGTCATCCTTGCCTCTAAGGAGCACTCTGGAGTTTTGGTGTCCTTTTAATATTCTTCTCCAGCACCACAATTCAAATGCATCTATTCTTTGTCAGTGTTCCCTATTCAATATCCAATTTTCACATGCATATGAGGCAATGCAAAATTCCTTGGCTTGGGTCAGGGACACCTTCGTCCTCAAAGTAACATTTGAGCCCAGGGTCCCTGCATTGTGACCCTACTAGCTCCAGGGGAATATTGATGCTAAGACACATCTCCCAGGAATACTGGGACCACAGATGCTGAAAGGAAACAAGGACCTTCCTCTAAGTGACCACACAGTAAAAAGGCTTTCCCCTAGTGCCAGTGTGCTGAATTCAGATTTCCAGCCTTCTAAATTGTGAGAGAATAAATTTTTGTTTGTTAAAGTCACTCACTTGTGGTATTTCTGTTATAGCAGCACTAGATACACATACGACATAAAATGTATGTTTTCAGAGTTTAAAAAAGCACAATCCATGAAATGTTGCCAACTATTTTAAAACCACTCTTGAAAAGTTGTACTAATTTATACTTTCTTTATCAGAAGAGTGATCTTTTCTCATTCCTTCTTAATATTAATCTATGCTACTTACTCAAGCAAAACATACATTTTCATTTTAATCTCTTATCTTCGATAATTAGCAGAGGGGACTGTGTTCATGTCTATGGATCATTGGTATTCTTGGTTTGTCAAATGTGTGTCCCTATCTCTTGTTTCATGTTGGTTTTCCTACTTCGGTGACTTGCTTTTTAGATTCATGTATGTGTTCAACAAAGGAATTGAAAAGCGGAGCGCAGCCCTGGAAGGATGCTCTCTCTTCCTCTGCCTTCACGTTGGATCGTTCATGGCACCCTTAGGTGCTTTCCTGACATTTCTCCAACTTCCCTCTTTTCCTTCATCCTCACTGCCGTTTCCTGTTCCAAGTCCTCATCTTCTCTAAGTTACTCATAATTACCCTGATTTTCCTCTTTGGCTCCAATCTCTTTCCCTTCCAGGTCCTCCTGCATCCTACCATCAGAGAAAATTTTCTAAAACACAAATCAGACATCACTTCGTATAACTAGTCCCAACCATCTATAAAGTTGACTGTACACATCAATCAGATGTTTTTTTTAAAGTAGGAATCCCCCAATTATTTTATTTATAAACTTCATCAACACCTTGATCAATAATCAGCATCCAAAAAATATATACTTTAAAATAAATCTCAAGAAGAAAGATAATGTTTAAAAATTGTTGATGTCAAAAATTGTACATGTCCACTTGAGATAATGGATGTATGTTTTTAATAATACATGCAAGAGCCCCCAATAAAATTATTTATTTAATAAAAACAAATAAACAAATTGTTAATGATAGTGGTGTAACTTCATACTGTAGAACCA
>NW_022103918.1:9331192-9333824 GCF_000313985.2 Echinops telfairi | reverse complement strand
TTACCCACCCACCCACCCACCCCCCAAAAAACTGTAGAATTTTGTTTTCCAAATCTGTGTATTTAAATTTTTTTTTACAAAACAACCTTATCACATTCAAAGTACTCTTCATTACACTTAATACATTTGTCAAATCTGCGATCCCATTCTTGGAAACATTTTTCAAACTCATCTGTTTGTATGGCTGACAGCACCTCCCTCAATTTTTCTTCACCTCTTCTACATCATCAAATTGCTGTTTTTGCATGTCCTTCTTCGCAGAAACAAAAAGAAGTTGCATGGAGCGAGGTCAGTTGAGTCAGGTGCGTGGGCAAGAGAGGCATGCTGTTTTTTGGCAAAAACTGGCACACTGAGATGGCTGTGTGACCAGGTGCATTGTCATGGTGACAAAACCAGTCCTCCATCTGCCACACATCAAGCGTTTTTTGTCACACAGTGTTATGCGATATTTTCAGAACCTCTAAATAGAAAGCTTGATTAACAGTCTGACCTGGTGGAACAAACTCCAAATGCACTATCCCCCTCACATTAAAAAAAATGAGTATTAGATTTGGAGGGGGTAACCCCATTGTATTGCCACTAATATTTCAGTTCCTGCATACACAAGTTTATTCCTAACAAGATATATTTAAACATGTCTACCATTGGTTGATGACAGCAGACAAATTCTCTCAAGTGTAACACCCTTGTCTTATTTTCATTAGGGTGCCTCCGAAAGAAGATCAAATCAAAAGAGTAGTGTTTGAGAGGCCCTGTGAGCAAGCTAACTTCCAGCAGAGAGGTCAGCTCAGGGTATGACAACTGTTGGTGGACTTCAATAGAGTAATTGTGATAGGTTTTCTCGAAGGACTCAGGATAGTCATAGGACATATTATGAAGAAGTTTTAAGAAAAATGAAAATTACATTGATAAGAAAAAAGACATGAAATTATGCTGAAGATTTTTCCTCATCCCAATAATGCACCTTCAATGGTAGCATGAGCTGCCCTATGAGAATTTCATGAAGAAATGTACCCATCCATCCCACTGCCCTGATCTTGTCCCTTCAAACTTTCTTGTTTCCAGACACAAAACATATCTAAAAGGAATACAATTTGAGTCTGAACTGCTGTTTTGGCATGCTGTACATAGAAGAGTGCAGAATTCTTCAGGGAAGAGTTAGTTCTGTAAACACCACCTCCAGAGTGGTATAGACACAGCTGGAGGATATGTCAAGAAGCTATTTCTTCATAGAGTGATATTGTTATTCAATAAACATTTCTATAATTTTGTTGAATTACTTTCATTTGCCCTTTTGTGTATACTTAGAAAACAAAGGAAAGATGAGTTAAAGACTGATTGTAGTTAAGTTCCACTTCAACTTGAAATCCTTTGAAATGTAAGCATTCAAACTAGAAAGTTGAGAGCGACCACCTTTTTGAGTGGCACCAACTCGGTAGTGAAAAGCCACTATAGTTCTATTATACATGATTGTATTCATGAACCTATTTTTCCTGACTACAAATTGTTTATATCTTGACCTTTTGCATCCTGGGAATGCCATTGGCCTCCTCATTCTTGCATCTGACAGGAGAAGCTCTAGAACCCCCAGAGAAAAAAAAGAAATGTTTCCTTTTATATGGCAGGCTTTTTTTTTTTAATATATGGTTAAGAAATAGAGTGCTGCCGATTCAACTATCCAAACCTCACTGCCATTGAGCCAATACCATCTCACAGAGACCATATTGGACAGGGGAAAACCGCCCCTGAGTTTCTGAGACTGTAACTCTTTATGGGATTAGAAAGTCCTGTCTTTCTCCCGAAGAGCAGCTAGTGATTTCAAACTTTTGACCTTGCAGCTAGCAGCCCAACACATAACTACTATGCCATCAGGGTTCCTTAATTGAACTATAGGACAATAGGACTTTTTAAAAAAAAATCATGTTATTGGGGCACATACAACTCTGATCACAATCTATACATCCATCCATTGTCAAGCACATGTGTACATTTGTTGCTATCATCATTCTCAAAATATTTTCTTTCTACCTGAGCCCTTGGACACAGCTCATTTTCCCCCTCCCTCCTCCACCCTCCCTTACTCATGGACCCTTGATAATTTATTAATTTTTTTCCATGCCTTATGCTGTCCGATGTCTCTCTTCAGCAACTTTTCAGTTGTCCATCCCTCCAGTGAGGGGGTTATATGTAGATCATTGTGATCGGTTTCCCCTTTCTCCCCTACCTTCTCCTTACCCTCCTGGTATCTCTACTCTCATTATTGATCCGAGGGATCTATCTGTCCTGGATTCCCTGTGTTTCAAACTCTAATTTGTACCAGTGTACATCCTCTGGGCTAGCCGGATTTGTAAGGTAGAATTGGGATCATGATAGTGGGGGGAAAGAAGCATTAAAGAACTTGAGGCCTTTAAGTCCCCAGACGCTATAGGTCTCGATAGCCAGGCACCACCAGCCTTCTTCACCACACTTACTTATGCACACATTCATCTTCAGCGTTTATGTGGGGAAGGTGATCATACAATGATGGTTTTTGTTCTTTGGTGTTTGCTACCTGATCCTTTCAACACATCATGTTCACACAGGCTTGTGTGCTTCTTCTCTGTGGGCTTTGTTGCTTCCAAGCTAGATGGCC
>NW_022103918.1:9328351-9329895 GCF_000313985.2 Echinops telfairi | reverse complement strand
GAAATCAATGTCCATATTTCTCTACACAGTTCTGTACTCCAAGTCCAACATGAACTTTGGTGATTTTTCAATATATTCCTCCTTCTCCAGATCTTCTACTTCTTTCAGGCAGAATTATTGATTTCCTTCTCTGTAATCTGGAAGACATTTTACATACTTCCAGATTGCAAGTTTTCTTTTTCAGAATAATATTGTGCATTTCTTTTTCCCAATCAAGGCAATGAATTCCTTTAAGAGGGATCATAGCTGAACTACATTTATAATCTCAATGGTCAAAAAAGTCAATAAATAGAAGCTTCTCAACAAATGCTTGTTGAACATTGATTTGCCATTCATTCATTCTTGTATTAAGAAAGGGTAGCATGAGGTCCTTGGTCAGGTCAAACAAACTCTTGTATATCCAACGACAGCCATCAAGTGGCCCTCGGGGATAAAGTAGAACTGCCCCTTTGGGTTTCTGAAACTTTAGATCTTTATGGAAGCAAACAGCCTTGTCTTTCTCCCAAGGCACTACTGATAGGTTTGAAGAGATCACCTTGTGGTTAGTAGATCAATATGTAGCCCGCCATGCCATGAAACCCAAACCAAACTCACTGCCACCGAATAGGTACCCACTCATAGTGACTCTATCGGGTAGACTAGAAATATCCCTGTTTGTTGCAGAGACTGTAAGTCTTTATGGAGTAGAAAGTCTCCAGAGAGTGACTGGTGGTTTCAAACTGCTGACCTATCAGTTAGCAGCCTAAGGCATAACCAGTATACCACCAGGGTCCTCACTATACAAGGACTCCATAAATCAACACAATTTTCCTAAAATTCAGAAAACCTCTGCTTTTTTTATAGCCTTGGACTGTTAGTCATAGGAATCTCATTACCAAGGATGCATGAATGGGAAATAGAATTGTCTCAGCATCTTGCAGAGTTCAAAAACCCAATTTAGCACCCACTTATTAAAAACTACTCTGTCAACACAAAGATAGTATCAATTGTAAAGAGTCACTTTTCTGCAAGAGAGATATTTTCCATCTATTAAACATTTAAATAATAGTTTATGTGAAAATATTTAAATGAATCCAGTTCTCATCTCCCAACACTTTGCATCTCTTTTTCTTATCAGTTATGTTACTCTTGGTTTTTCATCTCACAGGCCAAGCACGCTCCTTCAACTTTAACACAAGACAGCATTTTTGCGTGCAGTTTCCTTGGCCTAAGACACTCATCCCCAAATTTTCACATACCTAATTCCCTCCGGGTTTTGTTTTTGTTTTAACTAAAAGCATGCCCTCCATCCCTCTGCATCCCTTTACCTTGTTTAGTTTCCCATGTACTAATCATAAAAATTTATGTCTGTTTGCTTCCATTGATATCTGCCCAATTAGTGTATGAATTTAATAAGGAGAGACATTCTGTTGTGTTTGTTTCCATATTCTTAGTACTCAATGCAATAGATGTTCAACAAATAAGCAACTGCATTTGCTGAACAAATAAGCAAGCATGTGTTTGTTTGTTTGCTTGTTTAAACACAAAATTGGAGCAGCACTTCA
>NW_022103918.1:9322975-9325723 GCF_000313985.2 Echinops telfairi | reverse complement strand
TGTATCCCTCCACTTTTGTTTTCTGACCCTGCCTACATCATTCTATTATTTTGCCTATT
This sequence comes from Echinops telfairi, assembly GCF_000313985.2. NCBI lineage: Eukaryota > Metazoa > Chordata > Mammalia > Afrosoricida > Tenrecidae > Echinops > Echinops telfairi. Next base: position 9,325,664 of record NW_022103918.1, on the reverse strand, counting down.
TTGCCTATGGTGTCGTTATTAGATGCTGTCAAGTCAGACCCAGCTCATAGTGACCCTGTGCACAACAGAACAAAGCCCTGCCTAGTCCTGCAATTGTAGCTCTGGGATGAGCCCACTGTTGCGGCCACGATGTCGATCCAGCTGATTCTTTTGCTGACCTTCTACTTTGCCAAGTATTATGTCCTCTTCCAGGGACTGATTTCTCCAGGTGAGATATCCAAAGTATCTGAGATGATGTCTCGCCATCCTTGTGCCTAAAGAGATATCTTCCGAGACAGAATTGTTCATTCTTGTGGAAGTTCATGGTTCTTTCAAGATTTGTTGTCAATTTTATGCATCAAATGCATTACATCGAATTGCATCAAATGTCAATACAATGCAAATGCGTCGGTTCTACTAGGTCCTCCTTATTCATTGTTTATCTTTTGCATATATATAAGGTTATTAAAATACCATGGCTTAGGTCAGGTGCCCCTTAGCCCTTAAAGTGGCATCTTTGCTTTTTAACACATAAGAGTCTTGTGCAGCAGACCTGCCCATTGTAATATGTCATTTGATTTCTTGACTGATGCTTCTGTAGGTATTAATTGTGGATCCAAATGAAATAAAATCCCTGACAACCAGTATTTTCGCAGATTATCATAATGTTGCCTATTGGTCAAGTTGTGAGGGTTTTTATTTTCTTTGTGTTGAGGTGTAATCCATATTGGAGTGTTTGATCTTCATCAGTAAGTGCTTCAAGCCCTCGTCACTTTAAACAAGCAAAGTTTTATCCTCTGCATATCACAGACGGATAATGTCATCTACCATTCTTGATGCAATATTCTTCCTCAAATAATTCATCTTCTTTGATTACTTGCACAACATAAAGTTTCAACAAGTATGGTGAAAGGATACAACCCAATTGCACATCTTTCATGATTTTAAGCCATACAATATCCCTTTATGATGTTCAAATAATTGACTCTTGGTCTATGTACACGTTCTGCATGCATATAATTAAGTCCTGGAAATCACATTCTTTAAAATGCTATCTGTAGTTTGTTTTGAACCACGCCGCCAAATGCAACTGCATAGTTCATAAAGTCCAGGTAAACATCTTTCTGGTATTTCTGTTTCGGCCAAGATCCAGCTGATGTCAGCAATGATACCTCTTAGTCTCCGTCCTCCTTATAGCAGCTCTCTGTTGATGTCCTGCTGCAACTATTTATGTTCAACAAAATTTTAGTATGTATGTGATATTAATGTTATTATTTGATAGTTTCCATACTATCAATCACCTTTCTTTGAAGTAGGCACAAATATGGACATCTTCCAATCTGTTGGCATAGACAAGTGTGGTAGTTACCTAATTTCATGTCAACTTGATAAATAAAAGTGTATGGGTGGAGTCTGGCCTGTCAATCAGCTCAGAGGCCAATTGTGCCTCCCTCTGAGCATGGCCTTCTCATAAGGAGGGTCTTGGGAGCCTCCCCTCTCTCTCTGCGTTTCACCTTTCTGTTGACAAGTCACACTGAGAACTGCCAGAGCCCTGTGATGCTTATACCACCATTGGATCCACAAGACTTTTCACCCACCAGCCTGTGAACTCCCTGCATTCTGCATCAATGCATGTGACTGCGTGAGTCCAAAGAAGGACTTATAGACTAGTATTAGACTTATGGACTTGATTTGGATGGCGCTGGTATGTTTGCTTGATATATAAAGTTCTTTCTTCCACATATATGAATGTCACTGGATTTGTTTCTCTAGTCAACCTGGACTAACACAACAAGTAAGTGCTCCAGCATTGCATGCATTCTTTGACACATGTCATTTGGTTCCTGGATTCTTGTGTTTCACCAGTGCCTTGCATAATGATCATATCATGACTTTTGAAATGGATTTTTCACAACAAAAAAGAATTAAGTCAGTATAAGAATGTCAGTTTTGTGGAGCCTCTTGACAGCTAATATATCACCCATGTGTTCCAGGGGGTTCTGATCTTTTCAGTTTACCCACCTACCCAACACCTTTTCAGTTTACCCACCTACCCAACAACCTTTAACTTCTCCTTTGTCTTGCTGACCTTAAAACATTAAGAATCCCAATGGAATACAACAGCATCTCAGTCAGTCTTTCACAAAGCACAGTCTTTCTTCACTGCAGAGGCTACAGCCTACCCTAATTCTTTCTTCTTTCTTTAAGTTCCATCCAGTTGTTACCCTAAAATTCCTCCCAGTTATGGCACATGGTATTCACCTACCTTTTTTTTCCCAGCACTAATATTTGTTTTTTGCTATGGTCAGGGCAGTGGGCATATAGAAAGAATGACATTTATGAATATTCTCAAACTCTTTCAAACCTAGAAATCCTAGAATTCAATATATTTCAATAAACAAAATTGTCAAGTATTCTCTTAGTAATTTCTGCCACTCCATTTAGACTCACAAAATCCTACACCAAGAGGCAGACGTATTTTCTTCTAGCTTTTTCTTATTCATATAATGATATTGCTTTTTTGTAAATTGTTTGACAAGTAGCATGAGGGAAGGGACTTAATTTATAAGTTTGAAGGGAAGGTTACATCCAGGGAAGGAAGAGGCCTTCAGAAAAAATATGAAAAAGGTTAATGTCCAAAAGCCTAAACATTGTCAATGTATCTTTACATAAGTTTGAAATGTTGTGTTCCTTAATTAATGAAATTTCG
>NW_022103918.1:9319414-9322574 GCF_000313985.2 Echinops telfairi | reverse complement strand
TTACCAAAGTCCAGGTGGTGCAGTCACGTAAGCATTGGACCACTAACCCACTAGCAGGTCCACGGGAGACAGATAAGGTGATCTGCCCCTATAAAGATTTACAGCCTTAGACCGTCTATAGGAGGTCTCTGTAACTCAAAATTAACTCAGTGCAAGTGGGATAAGATATGGATTTCCATACTACTACAGGGCAGGTGTTAATAGTCACTCAATATTATGGTTTTGAAAAGTCAGGCTGAGTAGGTTCCCTAAAAGATCGTTCTTAAATATCCATGAATCGTAAGTATTTGAATTGGCATGCCATAAAAAAGAGGCGCTGCCTAACTGAAGAGTGTCTCTTCTTGACAATAAAGCTCCAGGGACGTTTCTTCCATAATCTTGTCACATACATTATTCTTGTAACGCTTTCAATGTGTTTAATATTAAAGGTGGTCATTTACTTCAGCAGCACCTATCTGGATATTTTTATCATAGATAATCTATTTCATTGAGTATCTGCAGCAGGATTCTTGGAATTTATGTCGTAGACCAAGCTTTATCTAATTTTGTCTATAACAAGTATTATTTGACATATCTTTATATTTTAACACAGTGTTGGATTTGAAGACTGCTTTAATCTCAACTTTTTGCAATGACATTAAAAAATAGATATTATTATACTTGTTTCATGTAAATGTAGTATCAAATACATTCCTATATCTTTAAAATTTTAAAAAAAAGTCTAAAAGACCCTGAGACATATGTTTTAAATTAAATTCATGCTGGTGTCTTGGTATTTTATTTTAACACGTGCCCTATGCGCTCCCTACCACTACTATCCCCTCATCGGATAGTCTTCATTTTTAGTGTTCTCCCATATTACCCCCACTTCTTGACAGTTTGCCAAAATCTCACAGACCTCAGAATTGACAAAACACACTGTGAAAAATGTCTTAACAATGTGCAAAGTTTTTCATGTATTTTATTGAAATATGTGCATAGTACTTGTAATATTGCTTAATAAGACATGAAACTGGAACGTGTTCAAGAGTTAAGGCCCAGGCTGCTGTCATCACCCCCGCTCTTGTGGACTCAAATTACTGTCGCTAAAGGGAAGGGGAAAGCTAAAATAAACTTGGGGTTCGTTTAAATAGACCTCCTAGAGACTTAAATTACAAAAGAAAACTTCCAAGTTAACCCAGACCACAGATCTAACTGTCCAACACCTAAGGTTGAGTCAAAGACTACCCACTGAAACTGGGATTCACCTACTACCAGTATTCTTTTTTTTTTAATAGTTTTATTGGCACGTACTTCACATATCACACAATTTAATCATATTAAGAAGAGTGGTGCAATCATCACCACAATCATTTTCAGAGTAATTTCTTCTTGTACTCATTGTGGCTAACTCCCTGTTCCCCCTGATACTTGCCCTGCCATGTCCCTTGTTAATTATTAATCCAGCTTCTCTCTATAAATTTACCTACACTGGATTTCATATACAGGAAACCATACAAAACACAAACAGGAAGAAAACAAAATAAAGACAACAACAATGAATGGATACAACAAAGAAAAAACCCTCAATTGAAAACAAGGCAGTAAATATTAAAAACTGAAACAAATTTTGTCTGGCCGAATCAATAGATGATTGATTCCTGCGGAGCTGATCAGAGTTGGCTGATGCAACTCTCTCTGGACGTTACACTCAGCCACATGTGCACTCTGACTACCAGAAACTAGGAAGTGCCCCCTTGCCGGGCTAGGGGTGCGGACCTGCCTGCGTCCATCAATCACTAACAGCCTCCCCTACCTGGCTAGGGGCTCAGATGTGGCTGCATGCACCAATCCTGGATGGGCACCTTTGTCTGGCCAGGGATTCAGGCATGCCTGCTCCACCAATCCCTGGCAGATACCTCTGCCTTGTCAGGAACCCGGATGTGCCTGAACCTTCCAATCCCTGACAACCTTATTTTATACGGGCCCAGGGCCAGCCCAGCCACATGTCTCCGGGCAATAAAAAGGTCACTCCTAGCCCGGGATGCGACTCTCTCAGCCCAGACGTTGTGGCCTTGTGGGACTTTGCCTAGGTGGGTTTTTTTTTCCCTAATAAAGCCTGTTTGCTAAAATTCGGCTCCTTCAGTTTCTAGCGCCTCTCGACTACCTTACAAATTTAAAGTGGGTCAAGGGGATATCAAATATTAAGGTATTGCCTTTTAAACTAACTATAGCTATCATAATCAACTTTATAATATTCTTTGATAGTAAGGCTATTCACATCCCTGGACTATTTTCAGAGGGGATTCACTAGAGGCTTATTCTGTGTGGAGAACCTGCAATTTGATTTTGAGATATCATCTATTGCTTTTGGAAAGCTGGGTGTTCACAATATAAACTCTGAGACCATTCCCTCCTTCAAATTAGGATGTTATTACTTACAATCCTTGAATCACCCAGGATGGTGTGCTTCTACCATGTGGACTTAGTTGATGCCTCACTTAGATGGCTGCTTATTTTAAGGGATGTCTTAAGATCCCTGATGCTTTTCTTCCTGATAGCCAGGCACCATCTGACTTTTTTGCTACAATTCGCTATAGCATTTATATCTTCAGTAATCTCTTCATGAGGGAAAGTATTAAGTAGGGTCATGTCATAAGGATGAATTGTTCTTAGATTGGTGCTAGAATTAAGTGGGAGCCAAAATCCACTCATACATCTATGGTTTCTATATTTTGCAGGTTCACTTTAGAGACATAATTATCGTTTATGATAGAGAATATTATCAATCATCCTCCTGGGGTATAAGGTAATTCTATGGATAGTATCATTATTGAGACAATGGTATAGAATTTAAGACACTGTTGAAAAAAGGAAACTATACAAGTATGGGGCGGGGGTTGGGGCTTCAGACAGCAATGTATGAATTGTTGACTTGCACAGATTAAACTCTCAAAAGACTGAACAATATAAACAAACACTAGTGAGTAGTAATAGGGCAAAATTTTCAATATCATTCATTCACAAAGATAGAACCATGCCTTCCAGACTAATACATGTCAGAAACAAATCAAGGAGGGCATGACTCGAATTCGATCTTGCAAGTCTGGCTAGACCAGAGGATGTACACTGGTACAGACAGGAACTGAAAATACAGGGAATCCAGGACGGATGAGCCCTA
>NW_022103918.1:9307976-9317894 GCF_000313985.2 Echinops telfairi | reverse complement strand
TACATCTAGAGAAGGTTATATATGGTTCCTGGGCACAAGGCAGACTCTCTTCTAACTCATACCTTGGGAGACCTGAGTGCAGAAGCCTGCATTCATATTGGTGTCTATCCTTATAGTTGTGGACTCATGCAATATCTGTCCCTTTGTGATTAACTAGAATCACGCAGCATGTTGGTTTCCAGGTCCATCCATATCATGTGGCATTTCATGATTTCATCACGGTCTTTCAGGAGGCACAGTATTACCCTGTGTGTATGTATCAGAGTGTCTTTATCCAGTCTTCTACTGATGGGCATTTGTGAGATTTGCAGCTTCTCCCTATTGTGAACATAGGAGAGCATACAGCTGTTCATTTTATATCTCTTATTTCTTTGGGGTAATACTGGGTCATATGGTATTTCTATTCCCAGTTGTTTTATTTTTATTTATTTTTAACAGTTTTATTGGCATATTGCTTACATATACATTCCAATAGTTCAATAATATTAAGAAGAGTTGTACAATCATCACCACAGTCAATATTAGAACATTTTCTTTTTTTCTTGTATTTATGGTTATTAGCTCCCTGTTTTCCCCCATTCCCCCTATCATACCCCCAAGAAACCATTACTCCAGTTACTATGTCTATAGATTTACCTATCCTGGATTTCAAATACAGAAAAATATGCAACGATAATGATAAATTAAATCAGAGAGAAACTTCAATTGAAAAGAAAGCAGAAAATTCTAAAACTTAGAACACATTTAAAATTAGTCAAAAGGGAACTCAAATAGTATGGTGTTAATTTTTAACCTAACTGCATCTACAATAATCCACTTTCCAATGCGCACTGCAGGACGGCAAGGCTGTTCACATCCCTGCTCAGAGCATATTCACTGGAGGTTTTACCCGCATGTACGTCCCCTTAATTGTCTTTTTAACTGAAACAACTTTAAAATGGGTCAAAGGGAGATCAAATGATAAGATATTAGATTTTAACCTAGCTACATCTGCCCTAAGCATAGAGTCATCTCACTTTCTGCAATGGTTGTACATGTTTACGAGCCCACCAGCAGTGTATGAGAGTCCCAATGTCCCCACAACTTCTCCAGCATTTGCTGTCCTCTCTCTTGTTTTGTTTTTTTAACCAGGCTATCACTGTGGGTGTAAGGTGATAGCTATCACATCATTGTTCTGATTTGCATCCTGGATGGTTAGTGATCGTGAGGATGTCCTCATACGGTTGTCAGCCATTCAAGTTTTGTCCCATGTGAATGTCTATCCATGCCCTTTGCCTTCCTTTTGCTTGGATTTTTTTCTTACTGAGGTATTGCAAATTCTATAGATCTTAGTAATTAGTCCCTTGTGTCATTGCTAAAGAATATTGCCCAATCACTTGTTTTATTCTTTTGATGAAGTCTTTCGATATGCTTAAGTATTTTATTTTCAGTAGGTCTCAGTCATCTGTTTTGTCTTCTGTTGTGAGTGCTTCCTTTATGACACTTGTTAATCAGTGTATGCCTTGCAAAATCCCCTAACCTCGTCCCAGTTTCTCACTGATGATCCTTACATCTCTGGAGTTTGCATTTACGTCTCTCCAGCCCATTTTGAGTTTGGTTTCGTGCATAGGGTAAGTTTGGGTCCTGTTACATTATTCTGCTGATGGAGATCTAATTTTTCTAGCACCATTTGTTGAAGAAAACCTTTCCCATTTACTGATTTTTGGTCTTTATTTGTCTTTTGTCAAAAACCAGTTGCCTGTATGTGGATGATTTCACTTCTAAGTTTTCTCCCACGTTCCATTGTGTATCTATCATTGTATCAGTACCAAGGACTCCCACTTTGGTTTTTTGTTTGTTTGTTTGTTTGTTTGTTTGTTTGTTTGTTTGTTTGTTTTGGAGAAGCTCTTTGCTTATCCTGGGCCTGTTCCCTCTCCCTATGAAGATGATAATTAGTTTTTCCATTCCTTTAAAGAATGACGTTGGGATTTGGATAGGAATTGCATTGCTTTTATAGATCATTTTAGACACTATTGACATTTCACAATATTAAATTTTCCTATCAATGAACATAGGACATTCTTCCATTAGTGTAGATCTCTTTGATTTCTCGTAATAATGTTCTATAGTTTTCTTTGTGCTTTCATTTTGTTTCCTTGGTTAGGTTTATACTTTAAGTGACAAACCCCTGAAATATGAGAATTGAGTTCCAAGGTACATTACGCATGATTCTTATACTCAATTATATTTGTTCAATGTTCCAATTTATTAATAGCATCATTATTAGCACTAACAGCAAAGTTGTTCATTGATGGTGATCCAGATTTTGACTTTTTTGTGATGTCAAATTTCTCACCATACAAGACAAAAATAATAACTATAAGTCTAATATCTGAGTGGAATCTTTTAGCTCTTAAGTTAGCATGCAGCTATGTGGTAGAGAATATTGGAAAGTTTTGGTTTTCCCCATGTCATTACAAAAAGATAAAATGCAAATAATTATCCTTTTTTTTTCTTACTGAACACTCTGAAAAAAATCTTTCTCTGCAGAAAAGTATTTGCTCTAAACAATCCAGTCACATCTAGTATGTCAGAGTACACAGGTTAGAGATGGGCTGGCTGTGCCTGACATGTTTGTCTGGCTAATCAGAGTAATGCTTGCTTTAAAGGGGGAAAATGGCTCGAAGTTTTCCTTGGCAGTTATCTTAACATGACCATGTCACATAACTGCCTGAGACTCTCACTCCTTAGTCTTATCCCAGACTTAGCTCCATGATATACCCAAAAGATTATAGCCTTCTCTTTTAGACTAGGCTTATTTCTGAATCCTGCTTTGGAGATTTATTGAAAATTTATTTGAAATTTCTTATCACTATTTCCTCATTGGCCCAATGGGGCTCATCTTTCTTGACTTATTATGTCATGGTAACTTTAACACAGAATAGGCATTCATTCCACAGTCTGTCTGTCAGTATGTCAAACGACAGTATTTTATATGTGGCTGTGACGGTGAAAGCTATGTCACTGAAATTTATATATTAGTAGAGTCACCGAGGCTCAACAGATTTCAGCAGACTTCCTGACTAATAAGACCCATTGTGGTTCTGGCAAGACGGCAGGTCCATCAGACATACTACAGAGAACGTCTGCAACAAAGACACTGAAATCCAGAGGAAGCAGATGTTGGACATAAACCAGAAACCCTGAAATTCAGAGGAAAGGTTTGCGAAGTGGGTTGAATATCGACCAAGAAAAGCTGAACAAAAATTGCCAGAGAAGAGAGTGAAGAGTCAGTTGACTTGACGTGGCATCACCAAAATCAGCTCTCTTTCTCAGAACCAGGATGAGCACCAACACTGGTGACTGACAAGAAAGATGGGCTAGTCCATGCCTTCCTTGTACCTGAAAAATAGTTAAGTACTAACTTCATCCACCCACCATGGCCCCACACAAACATTCACAGCCCCTGCTCTATCCGAAGACAGAGCTGTATCCTTGACACTTGACTTCTGGGTCACTCTCTCCACCACTGAAGGCATATGACCTCAACCCCATCAGATCATAGAGAATACAGTGTTGGACCAGTGGCCTGTCACTGGCCTGTCTTACCAGTGAGTAAGAATGTCTTCCCTAAATAACCACCTTAACCCTAGCTGCCCTGTGGGTCTAAAAGAATTCCTTTCTGGACATCAGCACCCTGATCTCAGTCACCAACTTACCATATCAAACTACTTCTGTATCAGAACCCTGACCCCAAGTAGGACAACAGAACAAAAAGCCCAAGACTTCTATCCCATAAATAAAACTTTGTGAGTTCATTGGCTACAAGAGGGGGCCAGACTAGGTGACCTAGCCCATCACAGTTTTCTCCTTTCTGTATTTATTACATGCACTTGGAGGCAGATAGTGAGTGGCTAAGATCTTATTAGCATACAATCAATTAAATACAAATTCAATAATACCAAAATGTCTCATCAGACAACAGACAATATTGGTCCACACAAACAAACAAGATAGAGGGACTCAAACAATTAAGCAATATACAAATCCAGAAAACCTTTATCATTAAGAAAAGTCATTGAAAATAGCTAATAAGGAATTCAAAATAATAGCTGAGATTACAGAATAAGAAGATCCAATACAAGGCACAGAAAAAAGTGTTGAAGAATTATTGGAGCGAAAATTCCATAACATCGTGAAAGACAAGAAGATATGATTTCAAGAAGCTAAGTGCACCGAACTAGGAGACACCCCCCAAAAAATCACTACAACATATTATAGTCAAATTTTCTAAAACAAAAGACTGGAGGGGAAACCCTGAGAGCAGCTCAATATCAAAGAAAAGTTACCTAAAATGAAGAACTAAATTAGGATCTTTTTAGATAAACAGAAATTGAAGCAATTTGTAAAAACCAGACCAATAGTATAAGAAATACTAAAGAGAGCTCTTGGGACAGAAAACCAACAAGAGTAGACGACAATCTTGGATACACATACATGACAACACCACACAGAAATCAACCCAGGTATATGAATGACCAGAGTAAACCAAACTGACAAGGTGGAAAATAAGGAGCCAGCAAGATCAACTTGTAATAAAGACAGTTGCAAAGTAAGTAGAGTAAATGGTGTAATTACAGAATTTTCATACAAAGAGAAAGTCAAGTAATTTTCAAAATAGAAAACACTATTTTAACTTGTGGGAAGGAAATGGTAAATTACAGAGTAACTGCAAAGAGAATGAATAAACCTCATCAACAAAAGAGAGGAAAATCATAATGATTTACCAAACATTAAAACAACAGCAATGCAGAAAATGACAAGAAATCCCATGAACAAGATGAACTCAGTACAAAAATAGTATGTAGAATAAAGCTACTAACACCACACACGCATACACAGAACAAAATGACGGTAACAAATTCAGACCTATTACTAATTCAGCTGCATATAAATAGATTAAATGCATCAGTCAAGAGGCAGAGGGCTACAGAAGGAGTAAGAAAACAGGACTCCTCAGTATTCTGCAACAAGAGACAAAACAGAGACAAAAGACAAAACTAAACTAAAAATGAAAGGGTGGGAAACTATATCAAGCTAATAGCAATCAACAAAGAGCAGGAGTGGCAATATTATTTTCTGATGAACGAGTCACAATTTAACATAAGAAACAAGGACATGCATTACATAATGATTAATGGGTCAATTGAATAAGAGACATACTTATAATAAATATCTATGCACCCAATCAAAGAACCCAAAATACATTAATCAAACTCTTAGAAAAAAGTTAAGGAAAACTTTACAATAATAAGAGGCTTTAGGTAAACCAAGTGGCCATCTAGCTCAGAGCAACAAAGCCCACATGGAAGAAGCACATCAATCTATGTGATCATGAGGTATCAAAGGAATCAGGTATCAGGCATCAAAGAAAAAAAAAATCATTGTGAATGAAAGGGAGTGAAGATTGGGGACCCAAGACCCATCTGTAGGCAACTGGACATCCCCTTACAGAAGGGCCGCAGGGAGGAGATGAGCCAGTCAGGGTGCAGTGTAGCAATGATTAAACACAACTTTCCTCTAGTTCCTAAATGCTTCCTCCCCAGTATCCCCATGCCCACCCCCACTCCCCATCATGATACCAATTTTACCTTACAAATCTGGCTAGACCAGAGGATGTACACTGGTACAAACAGGAACTGGAAACACAGAGAATCCAGGACAGATGATCCCTTCACAAGCAGTGGTAAGAGTGGCGATACTGGAAGGGTGCAGGGAGGGTGGGGTGGAAAGGGGAAACTGATTACAAGGATCTACATACAACCTCCTCTGGGGGATGGACAACAGAAAAGTGAGTAAAGGGAGACGTTGGACAGTGTAGATTTGACAAAATAATAATAATTTATAAATTATCAAGGATTCATGAAGGAGGTGGGAGCGGGGAGGGAGGGGAAAAAATGAGGAGCTGATACCAAGGGCTCAAGTGGAAAGCAAATGTTTTGAGAATGATGATGGCAACAAATGTACAAACGTGCTTGACACAATGAATGTATGTATGGATTGTGATAAGAGTTGTATGAAAAAATCAATAAAATGATTCTTTAAAGAAAAAATACTCATGAAAAAATATTAAATTGTACCTGATAAAAAACAATGAAAAATAAATTAAAAAAATAATAAGAGGCTGTAATACACCACCCTCACTGAAGAATGAATAATTAGAAAGAAACTCAACATAGACACAGAAAAACTATATAACACAATCAACCAGTTTGAGTAAACATAGGCCGAACACCTCACTCAACAAGAGCACAATATGCATTCTTTTCCAGTGAACATAAAATATTTTCCACTATAGTTCATATGTTAGTTCATAAAGCTTGCATCAATAAATTTCAAAAATCAAGATATCACAAAGCATCTTCTCAGATCAAAATGCTACAAAACTTAGAAATAAACAATAAGAAGATCAAAAGGAAAAAATAAAATACATAGAAATTGAATAGCACCTACTTTTTAAAGTACTGGGATGAAAAAATTTTAATTAAATTCCTTGAATCAAATGAAAATGAAAACACAAAATATAAAAACCTTTTGGACACAGCAAAATGTCGGGCCCAGGGGGGTAATTTTTTGCTATAGAAGCACACATAACAAATGAAGAAAACCCAAAAAGCAACACTTAAACCTAATATCACCAACAATTAAAACAAGAGTAGCAAAATAAGTCTATAGACACCAGAATAGGGGGGTGGTGATTATAGTAGGAAGAAATTAAAACAGAATAAACAATAACAATAGAAAGAATTGGTTCTTTGAAAGATTTAACAAAAGTGACAAACCACTGGAAATTGATGGTCTCTCACATCTCAGCCTCAAAACCCGATAAATAGCCACAGTAATTAAAATAGCTCGGCATTGGTACAATTATAGATGTATGAACCAATGGACCTACATAGAGAGCCAAAAATGAATGCATCCATCTACAGACAACTGATCTGGGAGAGAGAGTCTCTTCAACAAATGGTGCTGGCAAAATTGAATTTCCATCTGGAAAAAAATAAAACTTAACTTATACCTTATTCCATGAAAAAAGAAACCCTCAATATGGCTCAAAAGCTTAAATCCTAAATGTAAATCCTAGAACAATTAAAGATCACCAATGAGAAAGTAGGTTATAGGCACAATATAAAATATAACAAAGCAAACACACACAATAAATGACAAGCTCAATGATGCGCACCTACTAAAAATAAAGCATGTGCATCAAAAGACTTCATCAAAAGAGTATATTTTCCCCATATAGTGTGGAAAATATCTTTGACAACAATACAACAAACAAGGGATTAATCTCTAAAATCTATTTTTTTAAATTGCAAGAACTCAATGAGAAAAATATGTATAGTCCAGTTTAAAAATGGGTAAAGGATATGAACAGGCAGTTCATCAAAGACAACATCCAAACAACCAGCAAACATATGAAGATATGCACTATCACTAGCCATTAGAGAGATGCAACAATCAAAACGACGATAAGACGCTACCTTACACTGACAATAACAGACAAATTTTTAAAATAACAAAACAGAAAAAAAATTCTGGAGAGAGTGGGGAGAGATTGGAACCTTCATACCACTGATGGGATTGTAAATATGTACAACCACTGTGAGAAGAGATACAATGCTATCTCAAAAAAACAGGGAATAGAAATTCCCCCGTATGATCCAAAAATTCCTCTGCTGGGTGTATGTCCTAAGGAAGTAAGAGTCATAAGACAAACAGATATATGCCTGGCCATGTTCATACTAGCAAGAAGATGGGAAAAGCTGAGATGTCCATGAGTAGAAGAATAGATAAAGAGACTTTAGTGTATACACATAATACAATAATATGCATTGCTTAACAATAATGACAAAACCACAAAGCCCTCAGAAATGGATGGGCCTAGGGAACAATTATGTTGAGTGAAGTTAGCCAATAACAAAAGGATAAATATTATATGAGGCTACTATTGTGAGGAGGAAAAAAAAGATAAACATTTTCATGCCAAAGGGAATGGGCTTTGGAGTTTGCCAAAGAGGGAAAGGAGAGGAAGGAGGATGAAGTAATGTGCTTTATGATTAAAGGGTGAGAAATTTGATGTAGGGATTGATGGCGATCCTCCAGAGGGAGAGAAGAAACCTTGGTAGTTTAGACTGTGGAATGCAGAGTTGATGATCTGAAATGTAAACCGCCACCTAAGTTACAATATCAAACACACAAGAGTATAAAAGGACAAAAAAATTAAAAACAAACTAGCAAAGAAGTAAAACTCTCCCTCTCTCGATGACATAGTCCTATACATAGAAAATTCCAAGCACTCAGTAAGAAAATTATCGGAACTAATTAAAAATTTCAGTAGCATGACAGAATACAAGATCAACATACAAAAATCAGTTGGATTCCTTTATATTAATAAAGAAAGCTCTGGAAAATAACACAGGAAATTAATGCTATTTATAGTAGCTACTCAAAAAATTAAATATTTAGGAATAAATGTAATAAAAAAGGCCTGTACAAAAAAATGACAAAAACTACACATGAAAAAGAGAGAGAGAGAGAGAGAGAACTGCATCCATATAAAATTATATGAAGTGCACGGTTTGGTGGGCTTACCACTGGTAAAAGATCAATACTAAAAGGATCTACAAATACAATGCAGTCCTGATCCAGATTCAACATCATTCTTTAAAGAGATGAAAAAACAATTAGCAAATTTACATGGAAAGGGAAAAACAGCTGACTCATAGTGACCCTATAGGCAAGGTTAGAGCTGCCTCATGGGTTTCCAAGACTGTAAATCTTCTCAGAAGTAGACAGCTTCATCTTTTTCAGTTGAAGCAGTTGATGGCTTCAAAGTGCTGACCTCACGGTTCACAGCCCAGTGTGTAACCCACTAGGCCACCATGGCTCCTTTCGGAAAGAAACTGCAAATAAGCAAAACACTCCAAAAAAAGTACTACTAAAGAATTCTCACTTCCTGATCTCAGAAACTACTGCACAGCCACAGTAGTTCAACCAGCATGGTATTCACACAGCAACAGATACAGAGATCAATTCAACAGAAGGAAGGGCCCTGAAGTAAATCCTTCACCTACAGAACAGACAGCTGATCTTTGACAAGGGGCCCAAATCAATGAAATGGAGAAGATATAGTCTCTTTAGCTATTGGTGCTGGCAAAACTGGATATCCATTTGCAGAAGAATTAAAGAGGCCACATATTGTATTGAAAAAACAACCTCAAGATGGATCAAAGACCTAAATTGAAAATGTAGAACTACAAAGAATGTCAATGAAAAACTATGCACTGAAAATTCACAAACAACAGAAGATGAAATAGATGTCTGGGACCTCCTAAAAATTAGACACATGCTTCCAAAAAGTTAATCAAAGGAGTATAAAAAAAGAACCCACAAACTTCGGGGGCGGGGCAGGTAAAATAGGCAATGCTATCTAAGACAAGGGACTAATCTCTAAAATCTGTACAGAACTTCAACATTTCAACAAAATAAAGCAACTTGACCAATGGAAAAGGGGAAAAGGATATAAACAGACACTGCGCCAAAGAAGATATCTAGGGAGCCAACAAACATATGAAGACTCAAGATCATTAGTCATTCAAGATATGCAAATCAAAACAACAATGAGATAGCACTTTGTCTTTTCATTAGTAGCAAATAATACTAATAAATGCTAATGAAAGCATGGAGAGACTGGCCCTTCACACACTGCTGGTGGAACTGTAAGACAGACCAACCACTATGGGCATCAGTCTGGTGCTTCCTTAAAAAGTTGGGCAAAGATCCACTCAAGTACTCCCTCAACACAAGAATACTTTCTTCTAGTAAATTGGCATTCTATGATGCTCACCTTCCCGACACAACCGCTGAAGACAAAGC
>NW_022103918.1:9292628-9306923 GCF_000313985.2 Echinops telfairi | reverse complement strand
GAAGAGGCAATGACTACGGACAATGGAATAACTTCACTTACAATCGCAGTAAATGCTTTCTTCCTTTTATTAAATATTTCAAATGGAAAAAAAAAAAAGTTGGGCAAAGAAGTACCATTTGACCCAGCCATCCTTCCACTTGATCATTGTCCCAGAGAAAGAAAATAGAGGACATGAATAGATACATGCGCACCATGCTCACCACAACACCGTTCACAAGGCCCAAAGATGGGAACGACGTAAAATGTCTATCGCTAGAAAATTGGATTAAACAAGCTTTGGTACATACGCCCATTGGAATGCTATAACTCTGAGAAACACACAGCGGAACCTGGAGGACTTTATGCTGAGTGAAATTAGTCAAACCAACAGGACAAATACTGTAAATCCACTATTGTAAAATGCCAAGAAAACTTTTTGCACTAAAGAAACATTCCTTAATAGTTCCCAGAGGTGGGAGTGAAAAGGAGGGAGGGGGAGTCATGGGCTAAAGGGTAGACACGGGTAAATTTCTGTGCATGGGAAGGAAAGAATACAGTAAGAGGGATTGAAGGAAGATTGGGGAATAAAAAAGATGTAGGCAAGGAAAGACACTGGCAGGTTTGCAAACGTTAAAGCCAGGAGAACCAAATGCAGCTCTATGCACAGTCCTGCAATAGTGATGATCTATGAGTGGATGCTTGGATAGACTTGTTGGGGCGAAGATGTCGACTCCTTGGGTAAGTAGGATAGGACCATCACCTCCCACGATTGAGGCGATGCCCCGTGGAAAGTTTCCCCAGGGCTGAGGCAAGGCCCCATGGGAAGCTGCTGACAACTCAAGGCAAGGAGCCGAGGTACTGGATGGTTTGACCTTTGCCTAAGATAAAGTAGACACTTCCCTTCTCCTTCCCTGGAAAACTGCTGAAGCATAACATTCTGCAAAAGATCAGCTCTACTCCCGGTTCCTGGCTTCATCCTCCCCTTGAGCTTGTGATACAATTCCCTGGGCAGTTTTTTCTTTACAAATAAAGACGCTGCAGTTCCTGGCCAGTCTTCTTCTCCCTCCTCAGGGGCAAAGGCTCCACCTGGCCTCAGCTTTCTGTATCATCTTCTGCTCTCTGCATCCCCCACTGTCTTCACTCCGGTGTTTGAAAAGCTGCATGGGTCGAGGCTACACAGGCTGAGCAGGTGTAGGAGGGAGAGTGGGAGTAGTATACCCATAAAAATATAGAGACGTGACAAAGGACATTTGTCAAATAATTGCTGCAAATATATCCATGAATTTAGTGAAACATACAGGGGAGAAGTTATGAAAACCTCTTAGACCAGCAGTTATCAACCTGTGGGTTGCGACCACTTTGATGGTCAAATGACCCTCTCACAGCGGTCACCTGATTCATAACAGTAGCAAAATGACAGTGATGAAGTAGCAATTAAAATAATGTTATGGTTGGGGGTCCCCACCACATGAGGAACTAACTGTCTGAAAGTGTCGCGGCCTGAGGAACGTGGAGAACCCCTGCTCTATGACATATCCAAACACCTTGGGGGAAGGAGTTGCCCTAGGGTCTCGGGAGCAGTGTCGGGAACATCAACTTTGTTTCCCAAAGTGGACATATCCCCCCCTGGGGGCACGGAAACATCCCAGGTGGGGTGGGGCTACAAATGCAGATACCTACATTCTATTCAGGTTTATAGGCTATATAATACAGACATTTTTCATTTCCAGTGGAGCTCAGTAATTATTTTTCTGAAAATGGGCAGTTGGCCAAATAAGTTTGGGAACCTATGTTCTATGTGGTGACGAGGGTCTCAATCGCTTATAAGAAGCCATCTAAGGGACAAGTGTTCTCTCCTAGGACCAAATGAAAGAAGAATGACAGAAATTAAAAGAAAGATGGAAACAATTATTCTATAGACTAATAGGCCATGCGCACAGCAATCTCCCCAACCCTGAGACCAGAACTAAATGGTGCCTAGCACCCACTCCCAAATATTTTTAAGTAGATCACATGAGAAGATCCTGGATACAGGATGAGATAGTTAAGTTTATTGTGCCAACCTGGCCAATAAACACATGTGGGGTTAATTGAAGGGCGAAGAGATACATGGCCCAGTGAGCCATGCCTTTCTAGTTCTCAGGTCTCTTGCTTTCTGATGGTCGGACCAGGGTGCAGCTGCCTTAGCCAGTTCCCTGCTTCAGCTGACAAGGCTGACTTCCAGGCTTCTCCCTGAGGAGAAGCCACATGGACCTACCCCGATGCAGCCCTGGGTGCTGGAGCAGCCGTGTGGAGACCCCTGCCAGCGCTGAGATGCTTACACATTCACTGACTCGGCTTTCCTCCTGCAGTCGGCATCATAGTATGCGTTTTGTGAGATGTAGGAGGACTTTGTGGATTGGTGTCGGACATATGGGCTAATGTTGGACTTATGGGCTTGGAAAGTGCTGGGTTGGGATGCTTTCTTAATGTATACTTACCCTTTATATAAAACTCTCTCATATACATATGAGCTTCTGTGAATTTGTTTCTCTAATGTACCCAGACTAACACACGGGAGGAGAAAAATGTATAACAAAACCGCAAATCATAAAAGAGACCAGTTTACAGGTCAGATAGAGATGTGTGGAACCCCCAAGACTCAGACTTCTACTCAGCCTTCAGGTCTGGAACTGAACTCAGGCCCATGTTAGGACAGTGAACTCTTTAAAAGCAAAAAGGCAGCATGTCCCCAAGAATAACCGACAGAGGGTTAGGAGAGTAGGGGGATGGAACCAGAAGACAATGAGGAAGGGGGTGGGGGGTGAGGGAAGATGGAGGATTTTGTAAGGGATGAGCTGAAAAGAATGTGCATGAATTATTAAGTATATAACAGATGACATGTTCTGTAAACCTTCACCAAATTCACAATAAAAAATTGCAAGTATAAAGAAAGGTTAGGGGAAAAAGCATGTTGACTTACTTCCAAAACATAGTTCATAAAAACTTCATGTATCCCAACAGAACGTTGTCTGAGTCAGTGCATGAAGATGACAACTACCAGCAAGGATTCAATCCTTATTAGTGCCCTGGCCGATGTAATGCATGGCATTGAAGTTCCTTACCATATGCAAATGTGGCCTGGAAAGCAGTTTAATAGAGTAAGTGGACACCTAAAAGAATCAGAGCGAGTGGGTCGGGGCTGACATGTCAGAAGGCAAAGATAGACGGTTTAGAAAGGCATGTTTGAGGAACCAAGCCTTCTGGTAAACACAGGAAACATAAGGCTCACTCAGACCTTGCAGCAAGTTCCATTCACTGTTGACAGAACAATTCAAGAAGAAAAGAAAACAGAGACTTAAAAAAGGATAAGAAGGCCGCACTAAGCCTTTGTAAATCCATGCACAGTCTGGAGAAAGAAATCTAATCTCATAAGTACAGAACATTTTTCAATATTTAATTCAAGTAAGAATATTTTGCATGTCCCACCCAGACTATAAAGATATCAAAGTTTGGAAATTCTAGTCAAAGTTTAGTAATTATGCAAACAACAAAGTTTTGCTAGCTGTCACTGGGAATTCACTCTGCCTCCTTGAATAATTTTTAAGGAAGTTTCTTATATGATTTGCTATGAAATAAATATCATTTCTCTGTTTAAAAAAAAAAGGATCTCTTTAAAGAGCCCAAATAGCAACAGGATCAAGGAGCTTAATCTTTGTGATGTTGAATCTAAGAATAAAGAAGCGAACTGAAAGTAAAATTGAGTGGTAAACAGTTTAATTACCAAATTTAAGCATTTATTTTGACAAGTTGCTCTTTTTTAATAAATGTGTTTGACATTCAAAGACATGCCATAATGGAAAATTATGTGGCTGGTGTTTTCCAGGCAGTGCCTTTTGATTTAAAAATAAGGACCTACAATAATAACTTAAATACCCTTTAAAGATTGAGTGGACATGCATTTTGATATTTTTTTAAAATAAAAAGGGAAAATGAGAATTGATCAGATTGATACTTTACTCATGGTTTAGTCCCTACCTGACATTTAAAGAGTTTTGGTAACGTTGCTCCATTTAGTCAACTTGTTTGGTGATTTTACCAGCTCCTGTGGCACTACCAAATTTCTCTGAGTTACCAAGTAAATCCTATATAAATCTAAAGTTATCCTTAGAAACGGAGCATTTTGCTGGAGTAATAGTGATAAAATTATTTCCGAGCTTCCTCTTGAATGCCCATTTTGATTTGAACATTTATTTATGCATTTAAGTTTTCTGATCAAATATCTTAAATATACTTATAAAGAAAAATGTAGAACTCTAAGGCCTCTGAGTAAACTGAAAGCAATTTTTTACCATAATATTGAATAACCCTCATTTCTTTTTCAGGAATTACACTGCCATGGAGCATTTGTGTGATATTTCATCCACTAAAGTAAAAACTTATGGCAGTTTAATTCCCCCAATAAAAAGGGCTGCTGTAAACATAACTGAGCTACCAGGAAGCAGATGGTTTTAATTATCTACATAAAAAGCTATTTATATTGGGAATTTGAAAAAACAATCTAGAAACAATACTCATTGAAGAAGC
The DNA here is from genome assembly GCF_000313985.2 of Echinops telfairi. Classification (NCBI taxonomy): domain Eukaryota; kingdom Metazoa; phylum Chordata; class Mammalia; order Afrosoricida; family Tenrecidae; genus Echinops; species Echinops telfairi. The sequence continues at coordinate 9,302,376 of NW_022103918.1, read as the reverse complement.
ATACATTTTAATTAATTTGAGCTTTAAAAGGGAATAAAGAGTGATTATTAAGTGAGACCTAAAGCCAAATTGACATTAAAGGCTAGCTCTGGAAAACTTGAGTGCCTCTGTGGCAAGCCTTAAAGAATTGCAATTGCATATGTAATTGTATATTTGATCTCTTTCAAATGAATTGGGAGGAAGAGGATTAGTTGAAATCAGCTCAAGCCCACTTGCACAATAATAGCCTGTGTTTAAACCATGAAAAAAAGTACATAATACGTTCTATATAAAACATCCCAAGTTTCAGATCCAGGAACATTCACTGGGACTTCAAAATAAAGAGTAAACTATACTGGATGATTTTTCCCTCTTACTTCTTTCTCTCTCTCTCTCTCTTTCTTATTGTTCTTCTTCATTTAGTTAAGAGAAAGCATGCCATAGTGGTTAAGAAAGATTCTCCACGACTGCTACCACACCCTGCAGTCAAGTCTGTGGTGGCTCACAGTCACCCTACTCGTGGTCTCTGAAGCTCCGACACGATCAGGAGCAGCTTGGCCTTATCGTTCGCCCAAGAGGTGCCTGTGGGCTGGAACTGTTGACCTTGCAATCAGCAGCCCAACACATAAATCAATACTACACCAGAGATAACCTGATTACCAGATTTAGCAATTAAAAATGCATGATGTTCAATCAGAGTTCAATTTCAGGTAAATCATTTTTTACTATAAGTGTATCCAGTGCAATCTTTGGAACATAGTTACACTTAAAAATTATGTATTATTGATGTGAAATTCCAGTCTCACTGGTTGTCTTGAATGTAATCTGGCAATCTCATGTAGATACAACTCCTGTCTCAATAATTGCTAGCTGTTTGAATTTGGGTATGTGATTCAATGCGCTGTGCCTGCATTTCTTCGTTGGTTAAATGAGAGTAACACCCAAGCCATCGAATAGATTCCAACTCATAGCAACCCTGTGTAGCATTTGCAAATGAGCAGAAGCCTTATCATTCTCCCATAGATCAACTGGTGGATTTGAACCAGTGAACTTGTTGGCTGCAGTGCAAATCTTACCCGGAATACCCAATTTGTAAGTTTATTTCATAACTAAATGAGTTAATATCTGTAAAGCACTATGAATTTTATCTCACCAAAAAATGAGTGTTCAATATTTTTAGACTTTTTCTCTTTGAGTGTTTTATTGTGGCTTGGGTGTTAGTTTGTGTGCTAAATAACTATCATTCCTTTTTAGGGTTTTGGTAAATAAATATCATTCCTGACTGGAAAAAAAAATTAAGCCAAAAGAGACATCCATAGAATTAGTATGGTAAGGTCTTTGCCTCACTAGTCCTGAAAATACCCGTGTTCATGTGCGTTCATCGCAGGCACTGGGGTCTCAAATCTTTCTCCATTACCACGTTCTTTTTTTCTTCTACAACCCCCCCACCCCCCCAATTCATCTCATCTTGGGCCATCCACTGGCTCTCTCAAAAGTCACTTCTGATACTGCCCTCTCTAAATCACTTTAGGGAAATCACCGCCCAAACACTTTGATATTGCATAGTCCATCACAAATGGAATAATATATGTATGAACTCTCAATTAATAATTAAAAAAAACATAGATCCAGGAAATGGGTTTTGGGCTCACACTAAATCTAGCTTCAACTTACGAAAAACTAATTCTTACATCATGGCTCTGCTTAATACTCACCCTCAGGAAGAGCAGACAGGAAATACAGGTGCTATAGCAAAATGTGGTGAAGAAATTAGATGGTTCCCAGCTATCAGAAAAAATAAAGTCTGGGGTCTTAAAGGCTAGTCTCTGATTACGCAGCCATCTAAGTGAAATGTCAACTAAGTCCGCATGGAAGAAACACATTATTATCAGTCACTGAAGGATTGTAAGTCATATAATCCAAAATCAAAGGAGGGATTAGTATCAGAGCCTAAAGTATGAGAATCCGATTTGCATAAAAGCTATGGATGTCAGTGGGAGCCCCAGATTCCTTTGTGGGAACTGCATAGGAAATGAGCCTTCAGTGAACTCCCTCTTTCCACATGTGAGGGACTGGAGGAAAGGGTTACTACACAGAGGGCATTGGAGAGATGAATATAGAAGATCAAAGGCATACATCTGACTTTAGCATTTCAAACTTTGTCAGTTGATTCCCCTCTCTGATGTGTGCTGGACCTGACCTGGTTTTCAACATTTTCTGTATTTTTGGTTTGTGTTGTTTTTGTTTGTTCATATTAAGGTGCATCTCAGAGGTGTAAAACAAAAAAAAATGTTTAATGAATAAGATAGAAACCTTAGCATGTGTAGTAAACTGTTTCCTTCGGAGATTACTACAGTACATCCCAATGAGTGCTAAAACAGAAGCTTGTACATCATATCAAAAAATATATTTGCTTTTCAAGGTTTATATATTTTAAATATTTTATTGTGCAGTATTTAAAATATATAAGCAGTTACAGGAACTATACATTACTATAGATACTAATAGATAGTATACTATACACTATGTGTATATACTAATAGTATTAATATTACCATTAGTACTATAGACTATAAATACAATAGATACTGATGCTCCTTTTCTATGCCCTAATAAAAATCCTTAATAATGTGATTCAAATTTTTAATAAATATTCCAAAAGAGTTGGAAAAATACCCATATGATCTGATTTTTTTTCTCCTTTTTTTTAACTCATTTTATTCGGGGCTTGTACAACTCTCATCACAATCTATATATCCATCCATTGTGTCAAGCACATTTGTACATTTGTTGCCATCATCATTCTCAAAACATTTCCTTTCTACTTGAGCCCTTTGTATCAGCTTTCTCATTTCCCCCCTTCCCTCCTCCACCCTTCCTTTCTCACGAACCCTTGATAATTTATAATTTTTTTTTCATGTCTTACACTGAGTAATGTCTCCCTTCACTCACTTTCCTGTTGTCCATCCCCCAGGGAGGGGTTATATGTAGATCATTGTGATCGGTTCCCCATTTCTACCCCGCCTTCCCCTTCCCCTCCTGGTATCACTATTGTGATTATTGGTCCTGAGGGGTTTATCTGTCCTGGATTCCTTGTGTTTCCAGCTCTTATCTGTACCTGTGTACATGCTCTGGTCTAGCCGGATTTGTAAGGTAGAATTGGGATCATGAGAGTGGGGGTAGAAAGCATTTAGGAACTAGAGGAAAGTTGTATGTTTCATCGGTGCTATACTGCACCGTGACTGGCTCATCTCTTCCTTGTGACCCTTCTGTAAGGGAGTGTCCAATTGTCCACAGATGGGCTTTGGGTCTCCACACTGCACTCCCCCTCATTCATGATCTGATTCTGATTAAACTTCTAGAACATGGAAAATCTATAGAGATGGAAAGTGTATTTTTGGTTGTTTAGGGCTGACGGAAGGGAAGAGAAGATAGAGGATGTTAGCTGAAGGGCTCAGAATTTCTTTATAGGTGATGAAAATGTGCTAAAACTGCCTGAAATGATAGTCATACATATCTGTGAAAATACTAAAAATTGTACACTTTAAATAGGTGAATTGTTTGGTATAAGAATCATATATGAATCCTACTTTGATATGACTTGTTAAAATATGGGATCTATTATTTCTAGTCATGAAAACAGGAGAGTGCAATTCTCGCAGCCACCTTACAATGTCGGTGTTGACAATGTATAGTGTGGGAGTGACAGAGTCAGGAGGTGAACATAGACCTCTCTTACTACTCAACCCCGCCTACTTCCTTGATTCCACAAAGTTGAACAGAACAGTTGAGTTCAAGAACTCCTCCAATTAGGAGGTTTCATCTTCCATTTGCCCAAACCACCTCATCATCCTTCTTTTTATCTTTGCAACATGTGCTGGCTACTTAGTGTGCTTTGAATAAATAGACAAGGACTTGAGGGTCACAAAATGAAAGAGGTGCAATACATCTAGTAGAAAAGCTACACTGACCCCAATCCATTCTATTGAACCAAAAACGAGTTACAAACTTCTGAAAATGTCTTGGAAGTCCAATTAGATAGGATGATGAAATTTTCACAGTAAATACCTACATTCTGGTCAGACAACCTTCAAGGGCTAAAACTTCTGACTCAAAAAGTAACTTTTCCTAAAAGTGCTAAAGTAGCAACAACAAGACAGCTGTGTTGATTCAGTTTAAGTAACAAGGCCATGCTGTTTCGAATACCATTTAAAGGTAGACCATATGAAACTCAGTATTTATACATTGCAACGCAGATTTTGTGGTTATTAAAAAGCACCATGAATCTTTGTTTGAATTGAACATATTACTTATACCCATCCATCAAAGTAATGCTTTAAACTAACTCTTGGTTAGTCAGAGGTAATTTATCCCAGCTACCTAGATTGTTTGCTTCTCTGGTTCATTATCAATTGTAATATTATCTTAATTTCCTGTTAAAGAGCAGAAGAAACATAAAGAGAGAAACAGACTTTAAATCAGGCAACATGGATACTTATTACTAATTCATAGAAAAGAAGGCTACCACAAAATAAATCATTAATCAAAAGTTGGTTTTCAAAATTCCCAATATCCTCTATCTACGCTCTTTGTATCCCTCAATACTGGTTCTAACACATCAGGAATTTCAAAGAGCATTTAATATTTGGTCTCATAAATTACATCCGAATATTCCTTAATTATGTAAATTCCAAATTTTTGAAAGTCTGATAAAAATCTAAAACTTATATAATGACTTGTTTTAGATCCAAAAGCACAATCATTGTACAATATTTTATAAAAGAATAGCTCCGAATTTTGTCTCCCCTAACTTTCCATGGGGGGAGAAAGATGGGCTTTCTTTCAGGGTAAAGAGTTACTGTCTCACAAACTCAAGGGCAGTTCTACCTTGTACTGCAGAGTAGCTATGAATACCCATCGACCGATGGAAGTGAGTTTGTTTTGCTGTATTGTATTTTTTTTAACTTTCCATGAACCCAACTAGCTACATTTCAAAACCAGGAATTTCTAGATTGGCAAATACAACATAGGAAAAGAAACAGAAGATGCAAGTAACACAAATAAAAACCAACACCAAAATGGTGATGTCACAACAGAATCAACAGAAAGAAAAATGACAATTACAGAATACTCCAACAAACTTGAAACGCTGAAAGAAATTTAAAAATTTCTAGAACTAATGCAGACTAATGTGGAAATTTTGAATAGACTCATAACAGAAGAATACATTGATCAGGTGATTAAAACAATTTCAACCACAAAAAAGTTCGAGGTCTAAATGGTTTCACTGGCAAATGTTATCAAACACACAGAGACAGTTGGCACCAATTCTCCTGAAACGACGCCAAGGCACAGAAAGGAAGGAATGTCCCTGAATTCGTTTTACAAAGCAAGCATGAATTGATGCCCAAACCAGTGAAGAAGGAAAGCAAAGCAAACGCACACTGCCATCAGGTCAGTTCTGACTCAGACCAACCCTGGAAGAGAGAGTCGAAGGGCCCTTTGGATTCTTGAGACTGTAACCTATTTAGGAGAGTAGAAAGCCTCATCTTTCTCCCATGGAGTGACTACAGGTTTTGAACTGCTGACTTTGTGGTTAGCAACTCAACATGTAACTCACTGTACCACTGGGGCCCCTCACATAGGCAAAAGCACCAATAAAAAGAATATCATAAAATAATATCCATTGTGAACATACATGCAGAAATTCCTAATAAAATCTTAGCTAATAGAATATAATAACACAACAAAAAATAACAATAATACAAGATGACCAATTGAGATTCAAACCAAGTATACAAGGATGGTTCAACACAACCCAACACATTTAAAAGGGGAAAGAAAGAAAAGGACAACATGGTCTTATTGATTGATTCATAAAAGGCTTTTGACAATATCTAATACTCCTTCCCTGATTTAAAACACTCAATAAAATAAGAGTTGAAAGAAAATTGCACAACATAATTAAAGGCATATTTACAAAACCAATGGTTAATCTTACTCTCAATGGAGAGAAACTGAAAGCATTTCCACTACAAATGGGAATCAGAAAAAGATGCCCTACATCACCACTCTTATTCAATACTGTGTGGAAATCTTAGAGCTATAAAGTAAGAAAGCGAAATTAAAGGCTTCCGAGTTGTCAATAAGAAGTAAAACAATCTCTCTTTGTGAATGATATAGTCCTATGCATAGAATATAGCAAAGATTCAGCAAGAAAATAATTGAAACTAATTGAAAGATTCAGCAAAGTGGGAAGATACAAGAACAACTCACAAATATCAGAAGAATGTTTTTACATTAACAAAGAGAACATTAAAAAGGAAGTCAGGAAAACAATGCAATTTTCAGTAACCATACCAAAGATTAAATACTTTGGAATAGATCTAATCAGAGAAACAAAAGATATAGACAAAGAAAATTACAAAACATTGCTACAAGAAACTATATGAGACCTACATTGTGAAAAGGTCAATAACCCCAAAGTATTCTCCAAGTATAACACAGTTTTTCTAAGAGACTCTAACAGAAGTCTACAGCGTGATAGAAAAGTTAAGCATCAACTTTGTATATAAAGGAAAGAAGACCGCATTTTAAAAATGTACTGCTAAAGAAGAAAAACAAAATCGGAGGGCTCTTACTTCCCAATCTCAAAAATTACAATAATCAAAACTATAAAAACCACAGTAGGGAAAACAGCCTGTTTACTGGTATAAATTAGATCTATAGACCAATTCAACAGAATGAAGAACCCAGAAGTAAATCCTTCTACTTAAACACAGCTGAACTTTGAGACAGGACAGAAACACATGAAGTGGACATGAGATAGTCTCTTTAACAAATGATATTGGCAAAACTGGATATCCACTTACAAAAAAATGAAATAGGACCCACATCTCACACTACATACAAAAATGAAATCAAAATAGATCAACACTGAAATGTAAATCCTAAACTTATAAAAATCACCATTGAAAAAATAGGAACAAATTTAGGGCCTTAACACATGGCATAAATACACAATCAAAACATAACTGAAAACACATAAATAGCAGATGAAAAACTTAAAGACTGGGACCTCCTAAAGTTAGATACTTTTGTATATCAAAATATTTCACATAAAGAGTAAAAAAAGCGTGCACCCACTGGGAAACTATTTGGGACAATAACATATCTGACAAAAGATTCGTCTCCAAAATGTAAAGAAAACATCAATATCAAAATTATAAAGAATCCAACTAAAATGGGCAGAGGAAATAGACAGACAGTGCACTGAAGAGGACCTCCAGGCAGCCAAGAAATATATGACTACTTGAAATTTTTAACCATTAAAAAATGAACAAAAAACTCGCTACCACTGAGTTGATTGTGACTCATAGTGACCCTACAGAACACAGCAGAAGGGTCCTTGTGGGTTTCTGAAACTGTACATCTTCGTGAGTAAACGCCTCGTTTTTCTCCCTCTATTAGTCATAAGACACCTGCAAATCACAACAATGAGATATTGTCTCATTGCTGCATCCATAGCCAAGTTTTTTAAATATACTCAAAACAATAAATATCAGCAAAAGTATAGAGAAATTGGAACCCTCATATACAGCTAGCGAGCGTATTAAATGGTGTAGGCAACATACAAAGCAGTACAGAGTTTCTTTTAAAAGTTGGCTATAGAAATACAGCAATCCTGTATTTGACATATATTCTAGAGAAATAAGAGTTGCAACTTGAATAGGTCTATGTACACCCATGTACATTACAGCACAACTTTCAATAGCAAAAACAACCAAAAATATGGTAACAACCTAAATGGCCATCGATGGAAAAATGGATAAATTAACTGTGGTACATACACACAGGGAATACTATGCAACATTAAAAAAGAATACTGAATCCACACAACACATAATATAGATTAACCTGGAAGACATTGTGTTAAATGAAATTAATCAATCACAAAAGATCAAATATTGTTTCAAAACTACTGTTGTAAAAACACAAGAAAGGCTTTCCTACTAGAAAAAAAAAATTCTTTTAGGATTACCAGGAAGGAAAATAACTGGCTAGAGGGTAGACATATGTTAATTTAGGTAAAGGGAAAGTCAGTATACACTAAGAGGGAGGTCAGCAAAAAACTGGCGGCAAGGGAAGACACTGACAGGAGTTCAAGAGTTAAAGGCAACAGAAATGAACACTGTTGTATATCCCATCCTGCAATACCAGTGATCTCAGAGTAGAAGCATGCCTAGACGTGCAGGCTGAATGCGCGTGGGAGAAAGAGTGGGAGTAGACAGACCCACAAATATATATATAGGTTTAACAGAGAGTATTTGTATATGTGTACTTTACTTTGTGGCAAATATATTCACGAATGTGGGAGAGTATATAGAGAGCAAAGTTATGGAAACTTCTTAGTCAGAACTAAACACCACGAAGGAATGAGTCTCTGGGCCTGGGGCCCCAAGATCATGGTCTTGAGGGACAGCACTGATACAATGCAGAAAGACAATGCTCTACATCTTTGATGAATAGCAACTGGGTCTCAAAAGTATCTCTGCCACTGTAATGGTCACGCTTTCATCGTTTTGTTTTGTATGCAGGCTCCTCACTGGAAATGTGTCTTTGGCTTAGTGATTAGCTATTCTTATCTCATCCAAGTTGCTTGACTCTTTATATTCCAGCTGCTACAGATTATGAATCCCCAAACCAACATGATACACAAATGCAAAGTGTTTATAGAAGTTAAATTTTGCCCTCAGGAGAAGCGAAAAAGAATGCTTGGCTCTCTCAGTAAGGACAGGTTTCTACTCCTAACCCAGCCTCACAGACCTGGGAAAGCACCTGGAGAGAGTGATAACCAAGTTTTACAGCCAGCAGTCTGAGAAGTGCCGTGGGATAATTTCTGACCTTCTACTGCCACCGATTAAAACCAGCACAATTAACATTGGCTCATGTCCTCATAGCTTGCAATGTCCTATCTCATCTATAATACTCTGAAACATCTAGAAAATTAAGTGAGGCCACCCCTCTTATAATTATTATAATGACGCTTAGGAAAAGGGAGTAGATAATTGAGCTGAAGAAGAAAATACAATTTTAGCTAAGTAATAATCTTCAGACACTAAATATTCCCACCATCACATAATTCCTCAGACTACTGTTGGTGAGTGCCATCAAGCTGGCTTTGAGCCATAGCAACTCCATGAACAACAAAATGAAGCACCACATGCTCCCACACCATCCTCACTATCATGTCTTTTAAAAAAAATCATTTTATTGGTGGCTCTCACAGCTCTTATCATAATCCATACATCCATCCATTGTGTCAAGCACATTTGTACATATGTTGCCATCATCATTTTCAAAACATTTTCTTTCTACTTGAGCCCTTGGTATCAGCTCATTCCCCGCCTCCCCCACTCCCCATGCCTCATGAACCCTTGAGAATTTATCATTTTTCGTTCATGTCTTACATTGACAGATGTCTCCCTTCACCCACATCTCTGTTGTCCATCCCCCTGGGAGGGGGTTATGTATAGATCATTATGATCGGTTCCCTCTCTCTCCCTCCACCTTACCCTTACCCTCCTGGTATCACTACACTCATTATTGGTCCTGAGGGGTTTATTTGTCCTGGATTCCATGTGTTTCAAGCTCTGATCTGTACCCGTGTACATGCTTTGGTCTAGCCGAATTTGTAAGGTAGAATCGGGGTAATGATAGTGTGGCGGAAAGGAAGCATTAAAGAACTAGAGGAAACTTGAATGTTTCA
>NW_022103918.1:9287057-9291289 GCF_000313985.2 Echinops telfairi | reverse complement strand
CAAACATGATGTCCTTCTCTAGGGACTGATCTCTCCTGATAATATGTTCAAAATCTGTAAGATGAAGTCTTGGCATCTTGCCTTTAACGAGCACTCTGACCTGACTTCTTCCAATACAGATTGGTTTGTCATTTTAGCAATTCATGGTACTTTCAATATTCTTCTCAAGCACCCACAATTCCAATGTATCAATTCCTCTTTAGTCTTCCTTATACAATATACAACTTTCACATACATATGATACAATGGAAAATACCATAGTTTGTGTCAGGCCCACCTTCGCCATCAACTTTCTCAACAGAGGTCTTGTGCAGCAGATTTACCTAAACCAGTATGTCTTTTGATCTCTTAACTGCATTGATTGTGGTGGATCCAAGGAAGACAAAATCCTTGACAACTTCAAGCTTTTCTCCATTTATCATGATGTTACCTATTGATTGCTACAGTTGTGAGGATTTTGGTCTTCCTTGCATTGAGTCATGTCCATACTGAAGACTACAATCCTTGATCTTCATCATCATGTGCTTCAATTCCTCCTCACTTTCAGCAAGCCAGATTGTATCATCTGCATATTGCAGGTTGTAATAAACCTTCCTCCAATCCTGGTGGAACACTCTTGTTTATATAATCCAGCTATCCTGATGATTTGCTCAGTATACAAATTACACAAGTACTTTGAGAGAATGCAACCTTTGTGCACACCTTTCCTGATTTTAAGCCATATGGTATTCCCTTACTTTGTTCATACAACTTGATCCATATGTAAGTTGTGAGTAAGCACAATGATGTGCTCTGGAATTGCCATTTTTACTCAAGTTTATCCAGAATTTATTATGCTCCACACAGTCAAATGCCATTGCAGAGTCAATGAAACACAAGAAAACATCTTTCTGGTATTCCCTGCGTTCAACCAAGATCCATCTGACATCAGCAATGATAGTTGTTGTTCCACTACTCTTCTGAATCTGGCCTGAACTTCTGGCAGTTCCCTGTCAGTGTTCTGCAACCCGTGGCTAACTAGTTGTCTTCCAAATTTCCTGGCATCAACAAGTGAATGCTTCCAGTGCTTCTTGAGCTTTCTGAAACATTTTAGGGAGTATTCCACCAATTCCTGGAATTTTGGCCAATGCCATTCAGATCAGTTTGAATATCTTCCTTCACCACCATTGGTTCTTGCTCATATGCTAGCTCCTGAAAGGATGGAATGTCAACTACTTCTTTTTAGTACAGTGACTCTGTGAATTCCTTCCATCTTATCTTGATTCTTCTTGCATCTTTCAATATTTTGCCTATCAACTCAAAATTGCAACTGGAGGCTTGAATTTTTTCTTGAGTTTTTTTCAGTTTCAGATATGCTGAGCATATTCTTCCCTTTTGGTTTTCTAATTCTTGGTCCTTGCACATTTCATTATAACATTTGACTTTGTCTTCTTGAGTTGTCCTTGACTTCATACTTGCTTCCACTTGCTTTAGCGACTCTATAATTAAAAGCAAGTTTCAATGTCTTCTGACATCCACTTTGATCTCTTCTTTCTTTCCTGCCTTTTTAATTACCGTTTGCTTTTGTCATGAATGATGCCCATGATGTCCTCTCACAGCATATCAGGTCTTCTGTCATTAGTGTTCAATGTGTCGAATCTGTTTTTAGGATGTTCTTGAAATTCAAGTGGGATAGAAGCAAGGTCATATTTTCACTCTTGTGAATTTGTTTTAATTTTCATCAGATTTATCCTGAACTTACATACAAGTAATTGATGGTCTGTTCCACTACCGACCCTGGTCTCATTTTACCTGCTGATATTGAGCTTCTCCATCATGTCTTCCCTAAATATAGTTAATTTGATTTCTGTGTATTCCATCTGGGGAATTCATGTAGTCATCTTTTGTGTTGCTGGAAAAAAATACTTTGTTTTGAACAAGTCCTCGGTTTGGAAAAATGCTATCATTCGATTTCCAGGTTCATTTCTATCACCAAGTCTTATTTGATAACTAATATTCCTTCCTCTTTGCTTCCAACTTTTGAATTTCAAACACCAGTAACTATCAATGCATCTTGATTGCACGTTTGATCAATTTTTGACTGAAGTCTTTGGTAGATTTCTCCATTTTCTTCATCACTAGCTTTTGTGGTTGGTGCATAAAGTTGAATTATAGTTGTATTGATTGGATTTATTTGAAGGCAGATTGATATAATCCCATTACAGATAGCACTGTTCTTCATGATGGATTTAGCAAGATCCTTACTGATAATGAATTTCATGTCGTTCTTCTTGGTTGTGTTATACAGGCAAGTCTATCATGTGGTTTTTTGCTTCAAAATGATCAATACCATTCCATTTCAGCTCACTATTGCCTAGAATATCAATCTTTATACGTTCCATATAAGTTTTTTACTACTTCCTATTTTCTTTAATTCATACTTTGCACATACTACGTTCCAATCTTAGATTTTTGCAACTGTTTCTCTTTACCTTGAGTCATGCCCCATCAGCAAATGAAGATCTTGATGGCTCCCCTCACACAGTTTACCAAACTCAAGTCACCACGGTTGACCCCCTCCATGAAATCATCTTCTCTTCAGTCACATTTTGGGTTCCCCAAGACCTATGTGGCTCATCCTCCAGCACTATCTCAGACAACGATCTGCTTCCTTTATTTGGGCTTTCATTAGTTGACTGTGCTTCCAGGCTTAAGGTTTTCAGGAGCTTTTTCCTCCAAAGTGCATAGATAGTCCCTTTTCATTGTCTACTCTTAGTCTGGAAGCGCCGCCAAAACCTTTTCACTTTGGATGGCCCTGCTGTCATTTGAAATAACAGTGGCATAGCTTCCAGGGTCATAGCAACAAACGTCATCACAGTATGACAAATTGACAAACAAGTGGCTAAACTTCACCAGTGAAAACTACATTATGAGTTAAGAACAAATACATGGGGCTTCCAAAAGTTCATGAAAAAATTCCATCAGATTTTTTTCACTTATCCATGAACTTTTGAAGGCCCCTCATATAGCATTTCTAGAAAAAATTATTCCCCAAATCAAATTGTTATTCAACTACTCTGCAATAAACATTACTGGTCATCTGTCAAAGATATCTGAAAATGAGCAAGTAGAAAACTAGATGCAATAATATCATATTAAATTAACAAATACCAAATTGTAGCATTTTTCCAAATAAAAATTAAAACTATAATGGCAACTTATTTAAAGCTAAATTATTTCTAATAATCATTTTGACTCTGATATTAAAACAGTCATTTCCAATCTTCATCAATTGCCGGGTCCAGGGAAAACACGTAGCTTTTTTTATGATTGTGAAAATTTTGACCTCAAAAAAATACAAAATTATTATCCCCCAAACCAGAGGTCATAGAGTTATACAGAACAATATCTTAACATAATCTCGATAAGGAAGTATTTTAATATCACTTTCAGCCTAGGTCTTAAATTATCCCCATATCCCAATATTAGGGGAAAGAACACCATGCAAAAATGCTGGAAAGCTATTCAAATTATGGAAACACAACAAAACCACCACTTTCTATATTTTCAAAGTGATACTGGAACACAGCATATCAAGCCATACACATTACCTGATGCTTTATAATAAAATCATCAACAGGTTTCTTTAAAGTATCAGATAGTAAATATTTTGGCTTTACTAAATGACTTTTGTCTCAACTATATGCAAGTATTGTAATGTGCAAGGAGGCTTTTTGTTGCATTTTTAATTCTCATGAATAATACATGAAAGAACGGAAATAGCTGCATTCTAAAAGAACATTATCTGGCAAAACAAACTCAGGGTATTGGGCTTGATGCCTCTAGTATGCCTACCTCTGCTTTAGGGGTAGTTAATGTTCTTATTTGAAATTTGAGTATTAAAATTTGGTAAATGGAGTATGAACTTATAGAAAATAGATACGTTATGCATTACTTTTGTCTAGTAGAGATGCAAGTAATTACAGGAAAAACTCATTCTTCTTTTGCAGGATAGTGGGTGGGTTCAAGCTCTTTGATTGTAGTAAGATGCCAATGTGTACTGCTTGTGTTCCTTCCGTAGAACATTAACTAGTTTTGTATAAAACTTTTTTATCTTATTTAGCATTATTTCTTTCACCAATTGTATTATAATTACTTCAGTTTCTTATCTTCCATTAAACTATCACTCATTAATGAGTAAAAGATCTTCAACATACGAGTATTTGTATAATAAGTAAATAAATATTTAACTG
>NW_022103918.1:9267691-9285513 GCF_000313985.2 Echinops telfairi | reverse complement strand
GGAAGCAGAAGTCAGGAGATTAAAAGATGCATTACCTTAGGCAAATCTGCTGCACAAGACCTCTTTAAAGTGTTGAAAAGCAAGAATGTTACTTTGAAGACTAAAGTATGCCCATGGTATTTTCCATTGCCTCAAACACATGTGAGAGTTGGACATTGAATAAGGAAGACCTAAGAAAAATTGACGTATTTGAACTATGGTGTTGGCAAAGAAGACATTGAAGTACCATGTACATGCCAAAAGAACAAACATATCGAATAACTATCTGTATAGATTTACCTACCCTGGATTTCCTATACAGGAAAACATTTTTAAAATGAAACAAACAGGGTCTACCCAGGGTCCTGATTGCCAGCGCAGGTGGGCGGGCACGTGGATTCATGTCACTAGCACAGGGAAGTCCTTGAAGGTTCAAGGGCAAAGAAGAAGAAAAAAAGAAACAAAATGACTAACAAGAATAATAAAGTAAAACAGATAAAAAGCTCAATCAAAAAGAAAGCAGAAAATTTTAAAAACTGGAACAAATGTAATGACAACTCCCGGCACAGATAGATTCTACATATATTAAATAGCCTAAGAAGATGATATCTTTGAAAACATACACCAGAATGTTCCTTAGAAGCAAAGATGGTGAGCCTTCATCTCATGGACTTTGGACATGTTTTCAGGAGACACCTATCTCTCTTCTGAAAATGACATCATGCTTGTTTCAGTAGAGGGGCATCGAAAAAGAGGAAGGCCCCTGGTAAGATGGGCTGCCACATGGCTGCCAGGATGGATTCAAACATAAGAACAATTCTGAGATGGCACAGCGCCAGGTGTGTTTCATTCTAGTGTTTGTAGGGTTGCTATGAGTTAGACCCAACTGGACAGCACCGACCAACAGCACAACAGGGGGCTAAGAAAAGAAGGTGGAAAGCTATCTTCCCTACTGGGAAAAATAATAGGTACACAAAGATTTCTCATTTGGAAGGCACCTGGTTTTCCCTGGAAATCAAGAAAGGGAAATCAATGCAAATCAAAAGAAAACGGAAAGAATTGGAAAACAAAATCGGTTTTTGAGTGACTGCATTTAGTGCTGAGGATTCCATCTGAGGTATTCTGGTTTGGGTTTTTCCTTTGCAAAGGACCATATTTTAGACTTACCACTCACAGAGTTTTCACAAATTCATTTTAGAGCTAAATTAGTGATTAAAAATAATTAAAAAAGTCTAAGTATATGAGCCATCTGAGAGTCCGTTTTATAATTTTTAGATTGGCTTGTTTTCCTGAAAAGAAAGAAGAATGAATCTCAATTGGGAAAATATTTTACTACTCAATGAAGACCTGGCAATATCTGGAGATAATATTAGTTGTTAATATTGAGGCAGTACCAGTAGTACCTTGTGGATAAAGCCCAGCAATGTTACTCAATGCCCTCCAATAGACAGGCCAGCACCGCATAACAACGCACTATCTGGAACAAAATGCCAATCATTCCAAAGATTAATGAAACTGGTAAAAACAGATTTTAATATAGAAGGTTTATTTAGGAGTTTTGAAGCCTTAAAATAAAATACAACCATATCCTCTTGTTTATTGTAGATTATAATATGAGCTGAAGCAAAAATTTAGACCGAATGCCAGATGATTTTTCATTTCAGGTTGGCTTTCATTTAAGGCGCATGCTTATATCTCTACTACTGCTTGTATTTTTGTTAATAAATATGCTACAAATGCCCCATTGTTTATCTGGATCTGATCCCCAGCTTTCTCTATCTGCCCCATCTTTATCCCCTACTGTTCTAAGAATTTATATGCTGCCAAATGCATGAACGCTTCTCACATGTTCATCACATGCCTGTTTTCCAAGCAACTTCTCAGAGAAGATGTTCCCGTGCAGACACTCTCCTTTCCACTGTTTACTGCTTCTCTACATAAATAACAGATTGCAGCCATGCTATCACTGCAGCTGGTAGGGGAGGGAATCAATAACAAGGTTTCTCTCTTCTGTCAGTCAATTAGCAGTGCAGGCCCCTGTCCTGAGAGCCGTGTTTGCTGTTCATGACTAGACCTGCACACCATCGCAATTCATCCTTGCTTGTAAAAATAGCAATTTCTCCTTCAGAAGCCTGGCTGTCATTTGTGAAGCTAGAAAAGAACTATTTGGTTTGGATATATGGTTCTGGATTGACACCTTCCAATGTTTGTCATGAGTCACACTTAGAATAGTCTCTGGATCCCATGCATCCACATCCTTAAATTTCACGGAATTGAGAATGAATGAATAATGATACTTCTGTTAACACAGAGAGAGAGTCACATGTTCATTGGTGTATATGATACTGGATATGTATACACTGCTTGTATATGTATTAGTATTTAAAGATAATTCTTTGAAAATGGAAACTTTTCTGTTAGATTTTAATTTCCAGAATTTCAAATCCCCTTTATATTAAAACCTAAATGCATATAATAGAAAGAAGCTTTTTTCCTAACTTATCCATGATTCATTAAAGTCATAAAATCATAGATATCCAAGAAGTCTTTGGAGCATGTTTTTATGAACCTGTTTCTATTTCTTGAAATAGCAATAAATGTCTTAGCACTGAGTGAGCCAATCATTTGGAAAGATGTAAGTTCCCCTCTAAATAGAAGGCCATATGGTCCAATTCTGTTGAGCAGCACAAATAATTTCCTTAGGCAAGACTGGCCTTTAAGGTCAACTAGATCATGTCTAGACCTAATTCCCATTTTTCCTGATGGTCGTCAGCATGTGGCCAGGAGCGCTAACCTCCTTTCTCTTCTCCTCACATTTGAGATCCCCTATTTCTTTCCTCTCTGCTTCCTCCTACTTCCTCTCCAGTCCCACTGGAATTTGTTCTATCTATCCCTTGCATTGTTTTCTTTTCTTACTGCATTTATTACATTTTCATTCAAATTCTGAAATCTGCCTTAAGGAATTCTTCCCCAATGCCAAACATTTGGAGGTTGCTATTGTTCTCCTTGGAGAGGGTTTGGTCCTTCACAAAGAGTCAGAAAGCTAAAATGAATAATAGCAAGAAATACATGCAGATATTGAAACACTTGCGTTCTTCTGGGATTCGTCAACTGCTTCTATTTCTGCTATTGGCATATGCCTTGCTACTCGGTGCTATAGATTGTAAAGCAAGACGTTGCATTTCTATACTCCAGTTTTCCTTAACATTTAGAGTTTGAGGCGGTGTAGAAGGAATGGAGTTTAATTAAATCATTTGTATCTAGTCTCATATGTTGTATGTGAAATCTCTCTCACCCTTCCAACTCCTATTTTTTGTTCAGAGTTACTTATGATTGATTAGTGCTCACTTGCCTTTTTATTTATAGGCATTGGCTTTCCATTTAATATTTCTTAGTGCACTTATTTTTTTTTAACTGCTGCTGCTCTGAGTTTTTGGCATACACACCAGTGCCTTCTGGACTGTGCTAAGCTTTGACAAGACTGAAGAGGAGGCCCGACTGAATTTGTCTAGTACAGCTAGCACTCTCCTCAAAATAACTTTTCCTTTAAAAAAATCTATTTTTACTGGTTCAAGCCTCATCTAATCTTTCAATCAGAAGGTTGAACCTTACATTTTATTTTAAAGTACAGGAGCAACATTGAAGACATTAATAAATAGAAAATAATCCCTTTTAATTATGTACATTTGAGATGGGTAAATCTGATAAAATTAAATCTACTGTTTGACTCTCCTGAGCTAATCAGCTTTTTAGGCCAAAAATATCAAACACTTGGCCTTTTCCAGTATTGTATCTCATCGTGAAAATCTTTTTTCCTCTATCTCTCTCTGCCAATTCTTGAACTTCGTACATGACATGGAATACTATTTTCAATCATAAATGAAAATCATGTGAGAAACGGTCTAGCTTGTCATAAGACGGTTTATACTAGAACTTGTTCTAACACAACTGCTCGCCCAGTGTGCAGATTTACAACCGATGCTAAATAAGCAGTTTCTGAATTGTTTGCTCTTTAAAGAACTGGATTAACAAAGAATTCAGGAGATAATTTTTTTAAATTTGGGCCATATTGGCTTGTGACTGATAGGAGTACTTCATTGTCTAGTAATGGGCTCTGAATTCATTATTTCTTTGAGATTTTTCTGGAAATTTATAATAAGGTGGACTAAGGGAAGCAGTGAGACTAAATTTATTCCAGAAAAATAACCCGTGATTGTGGTAAGATTGCAACACTTGATTTTAAAAACTGAAGAATTTTATTCTCAACTGAGTAATAAATTCACATTGTTCAGAAATTAATACAATATCAAAAATAAAGTCCTTAATTCTTTCCATCTGCCCTGTTCACCCCCTGTCAACCCCAAAATTTAACTCATGTTTATTCATTTCTTATGTGTTTACACAGTTTCCTTATTGCAATTATTCCCTTTGTATTCGCATTCTTCCCATTGTCTCATGCAAAGCATAGACTACTATATACACTATGCTGGGTTGTGATGTTTTAGTTTGTTTGTTTGTTTCTACTACTCAAGACTTGTAAGAGAACTTTTCATTGCAGTAAGAAGAGAGCTTCTTTTTCTTTTTAGAGCCACCTGGAATTGCATTAAGGATCCCTGGTAGCACAGTGGTTAAAGCCGCTTGATTGTTAACTGAATGATGTTAAAACCAACCAGTCGCTCTAGAAAGATTCACATCCTTTAAAACTCTATTTTGTCCTATATGGGTGGGTTTTTGATATTGGAAGCTGGTATTACATGGGTAGAGATTTTTCCATCATTATTTCAAGCAGGTTTATCTATACAATAAATCACTAAATCCCCAGGAATGAAATTGCTGAGCAGAAGCGAAAATTAATTTGTGATTTTGATAGATAATGCCAAATTTCACTTTATGGGGATCATATTATTTAAAATTAAGTTGAAAAAAAATTTAGGATGGTAACATTTGATTTCCCTTTTGACCTGTTTTAAATTTGTTGTAATTTTTAATATTTTCCACTTTCTTTTTAGTTGAGGTTTTTCTCTGTTTTACTTTGTTGTTGGTGGTTTTGTATATAAAATCCAGGATAGATAAATCTATAGAGAGTGACTGGATTAACGGTTTCTTGGTGGAATGGAGCGGGAATTGGGGGCAAATGGGGAGCTAATAGCAATGAGTACAAGACAGAAAAAAATCTTCTAAAACTGATTGTGCTCATGATGGTGCAACTCTTCTTGTTAAGATTGAACTATTGAATTGAATGCTATGTGGATTATGTGCCAACAAAATAGCTTTTAAAATATTTAACATAGTTCCATTAATATTTCTCTTGTGAGTGCTTTGAACTCTTTTCACTTTTGTAAAGGCACAGGTATATTTCTCTTCCTGTGAATTTGCCTGTCTATATTATTTGACTCCTTCAAAACCACATTGATCTTTCGCATCAATTTCTTAAAACTCTACATATAGTGGGGATATTAAGCCCTCGTCCATAATAAGAACTGTAAATCATTTTTTGAGATGTGATATTCATCTTTTGATTAGTTGTGATTGTTTTGTCCCTTAGAAATTTTTTTATTTTTGCTTGTTTTTTTTTAAATAGGGCAAACTTAGTCAATCTTTTCTTTCATGAATGCTGAATTCTGTCTTAGTTTGATATCCTTCCTTATCCAAGGCTAAAAAGCAATTCACCCATATTTTCTCCTCCATTGCTTTCATGATTTATATTTAACTTATTAATACATTTTGACTTTCTCATAATGTGTAGTATGAGCTTTGGAACCAAATGCATTTTCCCCCCGTAAACTCTCTTATTATCCCAAAACACATTCTATTTAGTAAAAATTATACCATTTTTCTCACAGCTATTTAAATAGTCATGTATTTTTTTTATTTTCCAAATGTACTTGTTTTAATAGCTCTGTTGGCATATAATTCACATACCAATCAATTCAATCATATTAAGTCACGTTGTGCAATCATCACCACAATCAATTTCAGAACATTTTCTTCTCGTTAGCTCCTCCCCGTTTTACCCAATCTCCCTTGCCATGCGCCTCACTCACTGCCATTCCACTGAGTCAATGGTGACGCATAGCAATGCTATATGACAGGGTGAAACTTCGCCTCTGGGTTTCTGAGACTGTAACTGTTTATAGAAGTAGAAAGCCCCGTCTTTCTCCCGAGGGGATGGCTGGTGATTTCAAACTGCCGACCTTGAAGATCGCAGCCTATTCTGTTACCAGTAGGTCACCAGGGCTCCTCCCATCCCGCTAGGGAATGATTAATATAGTTATTGTCTCTCCATATTTACCTACTCTGGATTTCATATACAGAAATTCATACAAAACACAAACAAGGACCAATGAAATAAACAAAACAACAACAATGACCAACCAAAATAGAAAAATCTCAACTGAAAAGAAAGTAGAAAAAATTAAAGACTGAAACGCTTGAACAGGGAGATAAAATGATAAACGTGTTACATTGTAATCTCACCACATCTGCCAGGATTGACTTTACAATGCTCTCAGTCTGATGGCAAGAAAAAAATTTAAATTCTTACAATTTTTAAAGAACGTTTACAGTTTATCCAATAAAATATTATTTATAATTAAGTACGCCAACCATCAGATTATTATATATCATACTTCAACTCTGTCTTCTGTAAAACAGAAATAGAAGGGTCTATTTCCATTTCATTTTTTTAATTGACTGTCCCAGTATGATAAAAGTCACCAAATTCATAGGGTTGATTCTTTAATACTTGTTGGCAGTGGAGAATAGCTTTATGATAGTCTTTCTCAAAGAACTACAGTCAAAGATCACTGCTTAAAAAGGAGACATACTGTGACCATCAACAATTGCCATTTAGGAACTAGATTTGACAGTTGATCGCACTGTGGTGGCTTGTAGTCTGCTGTCATGCTGGAAGCTGTGCCACCCATTGCTGTTTCAAATACTTGAAGAGTCAAAGATCATGGACAAGTTTCCATGGAGCTTCCAGACTAAACAGGTTAGAAAGAAAGACCTACCAATTTACTCCTGAAGAATCAGTCAAGTTATAAATCATAACTGAGCATTGTTCCACTTCTATATTTTGGACAAGTCTTCCGAAGGGATGAACCACTAGAGAGGAAGCCTCACAGTTGATGAAGCAGAGGATCAGTGCAGACAGGAGACCATCAGAGAGAGACTGGAACACTAGCAATAAGGATAAACTCAAATATATTGGTAAATATGAGAGGGCACAGGACTGTTCTGCATAAGGTCACTCATAACAATAACTAGATAAATGATTAGCTAATGGTTCACATATTATGTGATTTAATTCTGATCATCACAAATCAGATTGTGGTTAAAAAACAACTTCAAGATGTAGTCAATTACTTAAGATGGACATAATCCCTTTTGTATTGTAGTGTATTGTAAATTCCAACCTCTATGCCCCTGGCTGGGAGCCCTGGTGGTGTAGTGGTTATGATCTGGGAATGCAAGTCACAAGACCAGCATTTCAAAATCACCAGCTGCTCCGTGGGACACAACTGACGTTTTCTAGACGACACTGAGGTAGGTTTAGGTCTGTTTATTGATTTCGTTTTATGTCTGCGGCTATAATCCCATTGTGAGGGAAGTTCTCTGCTGTGCTGATGGGCGGGGTGAAGGTGGAATGTATTCCAAGTCACTACCCCACTAGAGCATGGGACTCACACCCTTTCTTTCTTTGGAAGTACGGTCCGCTACAAGACAGCCACGCCACCATTAGTACCTTCCCTTGGGTGGCTGCCTTTCCTGACGACCTGTTGGTAGCAGAAAGAAGATCTGTTTTAACTTTAGGACATCTTTGACTGTGGTTCTGCACCCTGTATTTGCCTCGCCTCTGCCTAACCTCCAGCTCCTAGGACTGATTTCCCCAGGTTCCGCAGCCTGGTGGATGAGGAGGATCCTCCAGAGATGGTGACTATGACAGGACCTGCAGCCACAAGGGCCATTTCCTTAAGGCTTTGTGCATTCTATGAGATGTTAGAGTGAAGTGCAGAAGCCAGGGACATCAGGGCATATCCTAAGGGGACGACTGATGTAAATCCGGGGAAATGGAGCAGTGTAACATCTTCGAAAACTTTGACATTTGGGACATTTTTAATATCCACTTCTTTCGGACTAATGTAGTGTTAATTCTTCTAACAGAAATTATTACCACAAACTGAGTAAGTACAAAGCTGACTCAGGGGTTAAATTTAGATCTGCTTTTCTCTCAAACCAATGTTATATAATCTACTGATAATAATTCATTCTATCTATTTATATTTCATTTATGGTCATTTAATTCATATAACTACTTAACTTAATTAGTCCTCATTTTTTTAAAAAGTACTCCATTGTCCAGATGGAAAAACTAAGGCAAAAAATAGGTTAAACTTGCACCAACAGTTACATAGTCAACAAGGGGAGGGACCAGAATTTGACCCTAGATAGCCTGGCTCAGTGCCTTTGCCATTACCAACTTCATGATACTATTGTGCGCATGTTTCCCAATACACATCATTGATGGATTAGAGTCGATCTTATATCAATAAATCTTCCAGAATTCCCAGATACTTAGGCAAGGAGCCAATAGATACTTTGGTCTCATCAGTATTGTAGAGCTAGTCCACTCTTCATAAAACCTTTTTTAAAAAGCACCATGCCATAGTAAGTTCCGAAAACAAAGAGATAGAAAATGTTTTGATTCCTTTAACAAGTCAATATCCTGTGAGACAATCCGGTCGTAATGTAACTACTCGGGACCTCTTTCCCTCTACGTTTTCCTCAAGGAACTCGTTCTTTCTGTCACTCTCAACTTTCACCTCCTCGACACTCCCTGCAAACTCTCACCGCACCGTAGGTATTTTCTTCATCCCAGCCTCACTGCCACCTGAATACACTAGCTTATTCATTTTTCTGTACAGACTCCAGCCTGGTACATAATGATCACATGGATTTGTTTTTGTAAACAATACCTTAAATAATCTCTCACTTCCTATTTGTTTCACATGCTTCCATACTATATTTAGCCCGTATGCCCTCATGTGGCCCATCACCAATGTCCTATCCAGGATGGGTCCTGCAATAACATTAGTTTATGCTTCAAAATTATCTTTCCTTGTTTAAGAGTCTTAGCTCATTAATGTTCTGATCCCAGTCAACTGGCCCAGAGGAAAACTGCATCACCTAAAACTGAGAGTAAACACTAAACAGTCAAAGTGTTGGCTCTTCAAAAAACATCTTAGATTTTAAAAGATAAAACTAATGCAAAACAATGAAATGCTTCTTATAATGTGTCCCTGCTCAATATTTACCCTCATTTAAGAATCATTAAAAATATATCAAAGTGTGTTAAGGAAGTCAAATAGTGCCTGGTTATCTGAAAGAATAGCATCTGGGATCATAAAATTTTGTCTTTAAATACATGAATAGTGGGGGAAGAGGGCACTAACCCACCCAAGGACAGGGTATTATTTATATCTCCACAGGGAAAGATGGACCAGACTTCAACTCTGTGCTCCAATATGTGAATGCAACATACCAGCATGAAGCAGGGAACCAGTAGAGAGGTCTGAGGGGCCAGCCACAATCCCAACTATGTGGACAGCCCACCCCCTCCCCACAGAAGAATTCACTTCAGAGGACAACACTGAAGCTACAGTTCAAGGAGAGGGACATGTCTGATCAGAGTACACAGGAGCAAATGAAGGGGGAGGAAGAGAGATTGGAGCACATCCTGGCCCACCAAGTCCTGAGGACAATATTCCTACCCAGAGCAGCCAAAGCACAGAGGGGACCATATGGCCAGCCCCACTACGAGACACAATATCCCTCGCTGACCCATAGCGCTGTGGGGGACAACACTGGAGACACAGTTTGGGAATTGTGCCCCATCTGACCCCACCACACTGAGGCGAAACACTAAAGGTGTGCATCAGAACAGCAAAGGGAATAGAACAAAGAAGTCCCAAGGAATACCAAAAATAGACTTTGGGGCCAGGGCATGGCACCCCATCAGACTCAACCAGAAAACACTCCTAAAAGTGAACAAACAGATCTTGAACTATTTACGGGTGTTCTTTTTTGTCATTGGTTCTTTGTTGTTGTTTTGTTTCTTTCATTGCTTTCTTTGCACTGTTTGTTTTTGTGCATATTATTATATCTGCAGATCTATCTAGATAAGATTGGTGGGATAAACACTCTGGAGGAGAAAACACCTGAACCAATGGTTTCAGAGGTACATGGCAGAGAGGGAGGCAGCAGAAAGGAAGTGGGTTTTAACAAACCCAGGGACAAAGGAACAACAAGTGATCCAAAATCAATGGCGAGGAGGATGTAGGAGGACTAGTAGGGTTTGATCAAGGGCAACATAACTGAGAGGAATTACTGAAACCCAAATGAAAGCTGAACATGATAGTGGGACAAGAGGAAAGTAAAAGAAAATAGGGGAAAGAAGGCAAAGGGCATTTGCAGAGGTCTAAATACAGGCATGTACATATTAAATATATTTATATATGACAATAGGGAAATAGATCTATGTGCATATATTTATAGATTTAGTATTAAGGCAGCAGATGGACATTGAACATCTACTCAAGTATTCCCTCAATGCAAGAATATTTTGTTCTATTAACCTGGCATTCCATGATGCTCACTTTCCTGACAGGATCGCTGAAGACAAAATGGGTGCATAAGCAAATGTGGTGAAGAAAGCTGATGGTGCCTGGCTATCAAAAGATATATCATCTGAAGTTTTAAAGGCTTGAAGATAAACAAGCGGCCATCTAGCTCAGAAGCAACAAAGCCCATATGGAAGAAGCACAAAAGCCTGTGTGATCATCAGGTGTCGATGGAAGAAGCACAAAAGCCTGTGTGATCATCAGGTGTCGATGGGATCAAGTATCAGGCATCAGGAACAAAAAATCATATCATTGTGAATGAAGGGGAGTGTGGAGTGGAGACCCAAAGCTCATCTGTAAGCAACTGGATGTCCCCTCACAGAAGGATTGTGGGGAGGAGATGAGCCAGTCAGAGTGCAGTGTAGCAACGATGAAACCTACAACTTTCCTCTAGTTCTTAAATGCTTCCTCCACACACCCTATCATGATCCCAATATTATCTTACAAATCTGACTAGACCAGAGGATATACACTGGTACATATAAAAGCTGGAAACACAGGGAATCCAGGACAGATAAGCACCTCGGGACCAATAATGAGAGTAGTGATACCAGGCGGGTAAGGGAAAGCTGAAGGGAGAAAGGGGGAACCAATCACAAGGATCTACATATGAGCCCCTCGCAAGGGGTTGGGTAACAGAAAAGTGGGTAAAGGGAGACATCGGACAGTGTAAGACATGAAAAGATAATAATAATTTATAAATTATCAAGGGTTCGTGAGGGAGGGAAGGGAGGTGGGGGGGGGGTGATGAGGAGCTGATACCAAGGGCTCAAGTAGAAAGAAAATGATTTGAAAATGATGATGGCAACATATGCACCAATGTTCTTCATACAATGGATAGATGGATATATTGTGGTAAGAGTTGTACTAACCCCCAATAAAATGATTTTTTTTTTTTAAGTAACTTAAAAAAAAAGTGTCTTTAAACAAGCAGCCATCTAAGTGAGGGGTCAGCTAAGCCCACGCGGAAGAAACACTATAAATAAGAAACTCCAAGATCAGAAGAAAGAACTATATTAGAACTGAAGTTCTGAGCACCTGGTTTGCAGAAAGGCATGAGTGAAAGCTCAAAATCCACTTGCAGAGACCTCACGGGGATTCAGCCTCAATTGATTCCCATTGGGTCCTTGGCCAATGATGTGAGTAATCTTGCCCTCAGACAGAGTGCATCAGAAAGTGAATTAACGCAGATATATTTGGGCTAAAATTTAGCATCTTATGGTTTGTTTTCCTTTTTGATCTATTTTTAATTTGTTCCAATTTTGATTATTTTTTGCCCTTTTGAATTGAGTTTTTTCTGTTTTATTTTGTTATCATTGTTGACTTTTATTTTAATGATTTTCTTTATATGAAATCCAGGATAGGTTAATCATTAGAGATAGTAATTAGGCTAGTAGTTTCTTAGGATTATGACAAAAGAGATTGGGGGGATAAGGAGCTAACAATACTGAGAACAAAAATGAAAACTGAAAAAACATTCTAAAATTGGTTGTGGTGATGATTACACAACTCATTTAAATGTATCCAAACCATTGAATGGTACATGAATCGCCTGTCAATAAAACAGTTAATAAATAAATTAACTGCTATTCGAACACTGTAGCTGCTTTAGAAAAGAATAAGGAACTTCCTGAAAGTCCTTAAATACCACGTAGACAGCTATCATGCTTCACGCCACACTGTGACTATAATATATATGAGAAACTTAATAAAAAGCAATCTGAATGTTAGACCACACTTCAAATATGTAGATATTGTATTTTCTACATTTCTCCATTTTCTTTTTATCATCTTTCTATTTTAAAGCTAAGTGTAATTCATTTGTTTTTTGTTTATTTCCTCAGTTAATTGAGGGTTCAGATTACAATCATTTTGGGGGATGATTATTTATCATCCAATTTCACCACTTTGTTTAGTTTATTAAATCCCAATGAGAGTTAAATCAACCTACATAGGTTGAGTTGTGATTAATCAAGTTTCTGCTTCATTATACCACCAAAAACAAAAAACAAAAACCCTCGCTCCTGCACATAAACGTTTTCTGACATTAAATCACTCTTGTAATGCATTCAGTTCACCCTAGGAGCTTACAAATATCCATATGACAGTCTCAATAGATTCTGAACAGCATTGACAAAATCCAATATACATTCCTGATAATGGTTCTTAAGAAACTAAGAATGGAAAAAGCGAACTTCCTAAACTTGCTGAAGGGAGTCTACAAACACCTACAACTAACATCACACTTACATGTGAAAGAAAATGTTTTCTTTCTAAGATTTGGAACATGAGAAGGGTTTTGCTCTCACCACTTCTATTTAACACTGTGCTGCTGAAGGTTTCAGCAATTTCAGTGAGACAAAGAAAGGAGGCGAAAAAGACAGGAAGAGGGGAAAGGTTTTTCTGTTTTGTTTTTTGGTGGATCATATAGTTCTTTGTTGTTTATTGCTGTTGTGGTTAGGTGCCATCAAGTCTGTTCTGACCCATAGTGATCCTATGCACAACAGAACAAAACACTCCCTGTCCTACACCAGCCTCACAAGTTTTCCTACGCCTGAATCCATTGTTGCAACCAAATTGTCAATCCATCTCTTGAGGACCTTCCTCTTTTTCGCTGTACCTCCACTTTACAAAGCAAGATGTCCTTCTCCAGGGACTGCTCTCTTATGAAAATATCTATTCTTCCAGGTGTGTCAAGATAGCTAAACATCTGAAAGGGAAGTATGAATGGTCCACTGTTGAATAAGTCCTCACTGTATGACATTTCTGGAGCTGCCATTCCTGGACAGCCATGATCTCACCAGCCAGGTCCCCTCACAGCGTGGGCAGAGAGGGCAGGAGAAGTCTTGAAAGATTTTAATATAGGAGAGAGAAAGGTAAAACAGTCTTTATTCATGATCATCTTAGTAAAACACAGTGAAATCTACACACACACCCAAAAATCCACTGGAACAAATGTTACCAATTAGGATACAAGATCAATAATCAGAAATCCATGTAATTTTTATGTACTGGTAATGAACAATCAAAAATCAAATTTTAAAATACTATCTACAGAAGTATCAAAAACCAATATTTAGAGATAATCCTAAATTTATATCTTCATAAGTCTTGAAATTTCATAAAATAAGTGCAAGATCTATACAATGAAAACAAGAAAAATTTGCTGAGTGAAATTGAAAACCTACTTAAAGAAGACATGTACCTTGTTCGTTGGTCAGAAAACTCAATATTGTTAACATGTTGACTCTCTCCAACTGATCAATAAAGTAACTTAAGTCTAATTAAAATCACAGCAAGCTTTTCGCAATCAAGATACCAGGCAACCTGGTTCCGGCATTACAAAGGAACTATAATAACCAAAGCAACTCGAAAAATAATAAAGAGTAAAGGTGATTATCTAATCCAACATTATTTTAAGATTTACTACAAAAATATAGAACTTTATAAATTAAATAAATAGCTAAGTAGACAAATTGGCGGACAGGGGGTGTGTGTCTATAAATACTCCTCAGTCGTGGGCAACTGGTTTTTAAGAAATATGAGAAGGCAACTCAGTGGAGAATGACAGACTTTCAAAAATTTATACCTTTCAGTTTTCAACAGTTTTATAGGCCAGTAATTTATATATCACATATTCAATAATGCAATATCATATAATTCAAATCATTCAGTCATATCAAGGAGAATTGTAAAATCACACCCATTTCGATTTTAGAGGATCCCCACCCTGCCTCCCTCCACCATTAAATCGCCTTTAAGATGAGTTATGCAATCACTATCTGTCCTAGTGTTCCTCCCCACTCCTGTCTTCATTATTTATTCCCCAAATCCCCTTCTCTTCCCTATCATCCTCCCACCACCACTGAATTCCCCCTCTCCCCTTGTATCAGTTATTCTCATTATGCATCCGCTCCTCCTATGCTTCACAGCTTGGAGATCCAACAGAAAACAATAAAAACAAAACTGTGCTAAGGTGTTAAGGTTAAAAACATAATAGTATCCAGACAAAAATACAAATAATGTGTAAGAAGGAAAAGACCCCCAGCAGCATTCAAAAACCCAGGGAAGAAATTTCTGTCATGGAACCAGTAAGAGATACTTGTGCTCAGAAAGATTTAGGTCACAGAGTGGTCAACTGACCAAGTATTGAGTTTGATCCAGCATCATCAAGAGTATAATGGTCTCTGATTGTAAGGCTATTGGAGACTCTTGCCTGTGGCTCAGTCTGACTAGATATTCTGCAGATGGGTTTGGGACTCCCCCATCGTGTTCCAAAATTGGGTGTTCATAATGTTTGTTCTGATGCTGTTCTCCTCACCATATTTGAATTTTGTAATTGTCATCTTTGGATCACACAAGCTGGTGTGCTGTTTCCATGTGGACTTATTTGACTCCTCACTTAGATGGTTGCTTGTTTAAAATACAAGGCTTTAAGACCCCAGTCACTATTGTGATTGATAGCCGGGCACCATCTGCATTCTTCACCACACTTTGTTTTAGCACCCTTACCTTCAGTGATCACAAAAATGATACCTTTCCAACAAATGAAACTAATACAGAAATGAACTTTGATCCATGTCTAACACCATATGCAAAAGTTAACCCCAAATGAATCATAGATTCAGTGTAAAATCCAAAATTATAAAACTTTTAGAAGAAACCGTAAGTGAAAATTTTGAGAATTTGAAGGGGCACACTAAACTTTTAGAGATATGATTATCTACAAAAAGAAAAAGTTAATTATATCAAAATTAAGACTGCTCCCAAAAAACACTGTTGAAAGAGTAAACAGGAAAACCACAATTTCAAAGAAAATATTTACAAATCCCATAGCCAATATTGTATCCACAATAAATTATAAAATTTCACTCAAAAAAAGGCAAGCAACCCAATAAAAAGTAGGCAAAGATTTGAATAGACATTTCCTCAAAGAAGATATACTAATGGTAAATATGTACATTAAAATGGCTTACATTAGAATACAGAAGTATATAAAAAGAATAATAAATCATGACCAAGTGTGATTTATACCAAGGATGCAGGGTTGGTTCAACATTAGAAAATCCACCAACATCATCCACCAGGTTGAGAAGAAAAAGGACAAGGACCACATGATAATATCATTAGATACAGAAAAAGCACTTGACAATATTCAGCACCCATTCCTAATTAAGACACTCAAGAAGATAGAACTGCAAGGAAATACATCAATATAATTAAAGCTATATATGAAAATCTAACAGGCACCATTACAATCAATGGAGAAAAGTAGAAAACCTGACAAGGATTCCCCTTGTCCCCACTTTTATTCTGTACAGTCCTGGAGGTCCTAGCTAATAACATAAGGCATCAGAAGGATATCAAATGTGTACATCTGTGGAAATAAGTAAATAAGTAAAATAAGTAAAATTATCATTATTTTCAGATGATATGATTGTGTATATTGAGAACCCTAAAGGCTCCACAGTAGGATTGATTGTGGGAGAGTTGCAGGACACAAGATCAACAAACAGAAATCAACTGGATTGCTATACATAACTGATGGGATTACAGAAGAAGAGATCTAGAAGTTAGTACCCCTCACAACTGCCAAGCATAAATTGAAATATCTAGGGATATATCTAAACAAAACCAAAAGATCTGTATGAGGAGAACTACAAATTCTGTACAAGAAACCAAAAGTGACCTTCACAAATGGAAAAATATCCAATGATCATGGATCAGTAAACTCAATATTGTAAAGATGCCAAACATACCAAAGGTACTATATTAATAGGTTCAATGCAATACCAATACAGGTACCAGCATCATTTTTCAAAGAAATGGAAAAGTTGGCTACCAACTTCATATGGAAGGGAAGAAGTCCAGAAATGGCAAAGAACTCAAAAAGAACAAAAGGGCGGTGGGGGGGAGGGGGTGGAGGAAGCTGGCATTACCTGACTTTAAAATTTATTATAAGCCACAGTTGTCAAAACAGCATGGTACTGGAAAAACGACAGATACTCGGACCAATGGATAAGAACAGAAAATCCAGTCATGAAAACAGCAGAATACAGACAGTTGATCTTTGATAAGACCCCACCCCCAACCCCACCATCTGCCAAAAAAAAATATCAAATAAGAAGCAGATGCCTCTTTTAACAAATGGTGATGTAAAAACTGGATGTCAACCTGCAGAAGAATGAACCAAGACCTTTACCTCACCCCATACACAAGGACAAATTCAAGGTGGATACAGACCTCGAAGTAAAACCCAAAACTATCAAGATCAACAACAGAATAAAAAAACAAAACAAAACAGGGACAAAGCTAAGAACCTTCATGCAGGGATGTATGGGCTATCAGCAATAGTGAAGGATACACACCCAGAGGAAGAAATCATAGATGTGTGGGACAGACTACAGACAAAACACTTGCCTGCATCAAAAGACTTCATCAAGAGAGTAATGAAAGAGCCCACAGACTAGGAAAAGATATTTAGTAAAACATAACAGACAAAGGTCTTATTTCTAAAATCTACAGAACCCTGCAACTTTACAATAAGAAAAAACAAAAACAAAAAAAAACGAATAACCCACTGAGAAGGTGCGCAAAAGACCGGAACGAAAAATGCGGAGGACTGTCTAGCTGGCTCCTACTCGAGACATGATGTCCCCTATCTAGATGACAGTGCTGCAGAGGTCAGCACTGGGATACAGCTTGGGGAGAGCGACTGACATGACCCGCCTATGTGATCATGAGGCATTGATGGGAAGAGGTATCAGAAGTTCAAAAACAAGCAACCAAATTGACCTGAAGGAGCATAGACAAAGTGGAACCCAAAAACCACCTGTAAGATAATTGGACAGTCCCTCAGAGAAGGGCCACATGGAAGAGACGATATATCCAGAGTGCAGTATAGCACTGCTGAAACACATAACTATCCTGTAATATTTCCTCCCCCTATTATTATGGTCTTGGTTTTACCTCATTAATCCTGTTAGACCTGCATATGTTCATGTGTATAATTAAGATTGTTTGATGCATGCAATCCAAGATAGATATACCTTTCAGGAATTGTAATAGGAGTAATGATTACCTGAGGGTACAGAAAGGGGTGGGGGACTGACAGCAATGATTACTATAAACTCCACTTGAGGGGAATGAATAACAGAATGG
>NW_022103918.1:9258572-9266554 GCF_000313985.2 Echinops telfairi | reverse complement strand
TGAGCTGCACCTGTCCTTACAATTTCATCTGTGTATTTCATTTTACCCTTGCTGTCCAGGCCCACCACTGAAAGTTTCTTCAAAGAGGGGCCATTTCTGGAGGGAAAAAATCCACCTATGATCTAGCAGGGATATTAATTATAGAAATATTCTGTGACTGCTCCAGGGGTAGAGAGATGAATAAAAAGAGGAAACAGAAATCACCTCCTTCATGCCCTTAGCTCAAGTTTTCTTCGAAAAGCAAGTTCTGTTGTGATAATCCAACCAGTGCAGAGGCACCAAATGGTGCTCATGTGTTAACTATGCAAGGAGCTCATTTTAAACATGTCTCCCTGGAGATAACCTCTCAACCCAAAGGAGCAATTCTCGTGGTAGATATTTCAGACATTCTGGGAGACTGGTGGGGAAAATAACATTAAAAAGAAGCAAGGCCTCACAATGCCCTCCCATGATCCCAGCTGGCAGCCTGCCCTCAGGAAGGAGTACAGAAAATGATCTCTTAACAGATGAGCCAATAGATATTTTAAAGGCTCCCTAATTATCTTTAGGGAGTAGCTTTAAGACTGAAGAGCGTGTGCTCTGATCAGACATGTCCCTCTCCCCTTGCTGCAGCTTCAGTGCTGTCCTCTAAAGTAAATTCTTCTGGGGGAAGGGACAGATGTCCACGTAGCTGGTATTGAGGCCGAGCCCTCAGGCCCCTCCACTGGCTCCCCACTCCATGCTGGCATACTGCATTCGCATCCGGGAACACCGGATTTCAGTCTGGTCCCTCTTCCCCTGTGGAGACACAAACAATAGCCTCCCCTTGGGTGGGTCAGTGCCCTATTCCCCAGCCACACATCTCTTTTTTTGTTTTTTTTCCCTTCCCCCGCCCCTTTTTGGTTGGCTCCCATATGTACCCCTGGATTTGGTATGGCCCCTGCCATACCTGGACCTCACCCCTGGAATGTTTGTATGCAGTAGCTTTTTCCCTGTGCAGCTCCTTTTGCATTTTCTTTTCTTCTTTTTTAAAAAATAAACTTAACTAAGCAGACTCATGTTGTACTTGTCCTTTTGTGCTTGGCTTACTTCACTTAGCATAATTTCCTCCAGTTCTTCCCATGCGGCGATATGGGGTAGAAAGGGAGAACTGATTACCAGGATCTACATATAACCTCCTCCCTGGGGGATGGACAACAAAAAAGTGGGTGAAGGGAGATGTTGGACAGTATAAGATATGACAAAATAATAATAATTTATAAATTATCAAGGAGGGAGGGCAAAAGATGAGAAGCTGATAACAAGGGCTCAAGTAGGAAGAAAATGTTTTGAGAATGATGATGGCAAAATATGTACAAATGTGCTTGACACAATGGATGTATGTGTGGATTGTGATAAGAATTGGACGAGCCCCCAATAAAATGATTAATTTTTTTTTTAAAAGAAGGACTGAAGAATGTGGCTTGCATTCTTACATGTTACCTGAAAATGAGGAGTTTCTATTATGTGATTCAGTCTTTATAGATGAATGGCTGAAGGGTCCAATGATCACACAATACATTTAGAGGAAAAACAAAGTGTTAAATATGTTAACTCGCCTAAGCCTAGCTCAGAATTCCTATAGTATCTCTTAGATCATGCTGCTTTTTCATTAAACACTGAAAAGATATTTACTATCTTAGCAAAATTGTTTTGAATAAAAATATGATATCGTAACAGAAATACAAGAAGTTCTAGGTACAAATTACTTATTCAGATATGCTGAAGAGTCCAATTTTTATCAGTATCTCAATTTAAGAGCTATTTCATTTCAATAGGCTGGCCTTAGAAAGAAATGGAATGTGTTTAGTATAGAAGTAATTAAACAAAGTCTGCAAAAGTTATGGGAAGAATAATTTGAGGTCGAATTTAAAATATATTAACTCCTTTTCCACTTATAAACTCTGAAAGTGCAATAAACTATATAATTTATTTGCTAGATCGTAAAAGCCAAGCTAGTAAAATCTATGCTTTGTCTCCTAATTTATCTTCATTCATTCATTTGTATCAAACTGTTTCTGTGTACTTAACATATGATAGATTCTATTTTGGTATCTGACAAGGTAGAAAAGTCTCTGATCACCTAGAGTTTGCATTCTAGTGGAAGGGGTAACCACTGAACCAATAAACAGTATACACAGAAGTTAATGATAGTCTCCAGAGAGCTAAACTAGGGTGATGTACTTGTGGCTACTAGATGGCGCGGCCAGGGAAGAAAGGTCTGTGGCAATGACATTTAAACTGGGAGTTTAGTACCAGGGAAAATGCAGTTGTAGAGAGCCAAGAAAGCACTTTCCAGTCAAAGAAACAGCCTACTATGGCCAAAAAAAAATGACATGTCCCAAGAAGAAAAAGAAAAACTAGTGTACCTGGAGCCTGAGTAGATAAGAGAGGAGTGATGAGTGGGGTAGAAGAGTCAGGTAGGGGACAACCAACAAAGCTTTTGTCAAAAAGAGTGAAGGTGCTTGAATTTTATTCTAAGTGTGATAAGAAATTAGTAGAAGGCTTGGAGCATTGGATTCATCTGCCCTGGTTGACATTTTAGAGGATCCCTCTGGATACTTCAAGAAACACGGGTTGTAGAGAGAGCAGGAGTAGAAGAAAGGAAACCAGTTCAGGGTAACATCACAGTAAACCAGGAAAGAATTAAATAGTGACTTTGGACTAAGGCAATAGCGGCAGCACTAAAGAGAAATGGATGAATTAAGACATATTTTGGTGATAGAATTTGACAAAACTTGCTGCAAAATCAAATGAGCTATTTGGGAGAAAAATTTCAAAGATAATACTTTGATTTTTAGATTAGTGGGATTTAAGAGGTGCTTTTAAAATAGTACATGGAGCTCCAGGGCAAAATAGCTATGCACTGGGTGCTAACCCAAAGGTTAGTAGTTCGAAACTATGAGCCACTACTCAGGCAAAAGATGGGACTTTCTACTCTGGTAAAGAGGTACAGTCTGGAAAGCCCACCAGGACAGTTCTCCCCTATCTCCCTATCCTATAATGCCACTGCAAGTCAGCATCAAGTCAATGGCAGTGAGAGTTGTTTTATTTTCAGTACAACATACCGAGTTAATACCCCTACTGCTTAAGAACAATAGGTCAATATCTACAATACTATAACAAATTACCTATTTCCCCAGTTGTGCCCTAGGAGTCATAAATGTGAGAGACATTCAACCTCTCTTCCCTCTATCTGCCGTAACTCATCAGTCAGTAACACTTGTCCATTTTAACTCTCAATCTCCCTAATCTAAACCCCTACTCTATCTCCTCCGTCACCTCACTAGTCCAAACTCCTAGTTCCCAATATTCACTCACCTCTTTCAGTCCATTCTCCGCCAGCATCCCCTCTAATGTAGGTAAAGGTAAGCTTTCTCCAGTGGCTCCAAAGCATGCTGCTCTTTCCTGCTCTAGAAAAGTAGGTTAGCCTTCTTCTTGGGACCTCTCCTTCTGGCCGTCTCACTTCACCTTTATTTCTGACCTAGTTAATTTATATTCTACTCGTATAGATTTACGCACCATTTGCTTCCTTAAAGAAACATTGGCCACCCCCTTGCTACTAGGGCAAGGTATCCCTGCTATATTAATCACAGATCACTTTTAATTTTAGTACAATGTATCACAATTGTGCTTCAGTAATTAAGTGTGCCATAGTTATTTAATCTCATTCTCTCCTGGCGGTCAACAGAGCTAGAATGTAAGGTCAATGAGGATTTTGACCTATTAGTCTTGTTGGTTTCTGTGCCCACAATTTCTAGAGAATGCCTGATATACAATTAGAAATTAGTCAACATTGCTTTTGTTGTTGTTGCTGCTGGGGTTTTTGGTGTTGTTGTTAGATGCTATTGAGTCCGTTCTGACCCATAGTGACCCGATGCACCACAGAAGGAAACACTGCACAGTCCTAGGCTCCGGTGCCACCATCACAATTCTTCCTATGCTTGAGCCAAGTGTTGCAGCTTCTGCGTCAATCCATCTCAGTGAGGACTTTCTTCTTTTTCACTTCCCCTGTATGTTACCAAGCATCATGTCCATCACCAGGGACTGGAGAATATGTCTAAACTATGTAAGATGGAGTTGCTCCATCCATACCTCTAGGGAGCATGCTAGTTTGTCCTTTTAGCATAGTAGTCCATGGGACTTCCACTATTTTCCCCCAACACCACAATTCGAATGTATCGATCCTTATTTGGTCTTCCTGATTCAATGTCCAACTTCCACATGCATATGGGGCAAATGAAAATACCATGGTTTGAAACAGACACACCTTAGCCCTCAAAGTCGCATACATGCTGTTCAATACCCTAACGGTGTCTTCTGTAGCAGATTTATCTAATGCAACCAGTCTTTTGATCTCTTGACTGATGTTTCCATGAGAATTGACTGTGTTTTGAGGCAAGACAATATCCTTTGCAACTTAAGCCTTTTCTCAACACTAGACAATTACAGTGATTTATACGTGCACCTTTTTTTGTTTGGTATGTGTATGTGTATATGTTATGTCACTGAAAACCATGAGCTTTCCAAAGTTGTAATCTTTTCAGAAGCAGACTACTGTATCTCTTTCCTGAAGAACAGCTGGTGGGTTCTAATTGCCCACATTGC
This sequence comes from Echinops telfairi, assembly GCF_000313985.2. Classification (NCBI taxonomy): domain Eukaryota; kingdom Metazoa; phylum Chordata; class Mammalia; order Afrosoricida; family Tenrecidae; genus Echinops; species Echinops telfairi. The sequence goes on along the minus strand of NW_022103918.1, from coordinate 9,261,928 downwards.
AGACAGCAGCACAGTGCTTCGCCACTCTACCCCCATGGATCCTATGCCGCTGAAAAGCTTCAAGTGCTCATTTCATATGAACTATAATTTAACAAGAAATTCAATCATCTACAGACAGTAAGAATTCTTTACACAGAAAAGAGAAATGCAAGTAGGAAACAAGAAAACATGCATCCAATATTGTCAAAGGAAAGGCGCCTTCAACAACCTAAGGGTCAGTAGGCACAATTATCAGGTGATAATACATCAAGATTATCGTAAAGTCATAGAGGATAGGAAAGAGAGGGGAGAGAATAAAATAAAGGAGCCAGACACATTTTATGGTAGCATGCTTTCCTCAGCCCCTCTTGATGGTCCACATGAAACTGGGAGGAGAGAGAGCCCCTTTACTATCCTGGGGCATTTATAGGTAGCCTTAAGACAGCAGTTCTCAACTTTCCTCAAGCCGCCACCCTTTCATACAGTTCCTCATGTTGTGGTGACCCCAACCATAAAATTATTTTCGTTGCTACTTCATAACTATAATTTTGCTACTGTTATGAATCGCCATGTAAATATCTGAGATGCAGGATGTATTTTCATTGCTACAAATTGAACATAAAGCATAGTGATTATTTACAAAAACAAAATGTAATTATAAATTGTGAAATATTTATTTCTAATGGCAAATCAATGAAATTTTGTCTTGAAGCATGGTGTAGCATGGGTAACAATCTTCATGCTGGGTACTTGTATGTGGGCGTATCTACATGTGGGCAGACCCGCCTGGAGATGGATGGAGGAGCGGTGTGTTTTCTGATGATCTTAAGTGGACCAATGTGAAAGGGTCATTTGACCCCCAAAGAAGTCGTGACACACCAGTTTAGAACCGCTGCCCTAATACATGCATATTCAGTAGTTACATAGGTCACAAGGTGGGTGGTATCCACACAAAGGTCCCTAAACTCATAGGTGAGGAAATCTAATACCTGCATTGGGAGAAGGTATGAAGGGGATTGGGTGACACTGTAGGAGGAGATAGCAACAGGATCTCTGCTTCTGTAGGGAGATAAAAATCAACCATGTGCTCATTTTAAGGCAGCATAGCTGTTAGGGGAGAATCTGTGGGAATATTTAAAGCAGGATAATGTACTTGGACTTTACTTCTAACTTACAAAAGTGGAGGCTTTCCTACCATGGAATACCAGCTCTCCAGATTTCCTCTAAGTTAGGGAATATAGTCCTCATCATATTTCCCTCAGTGTTAGTTTTCTATGCAATATTATTTGCACATTTACACCTGAAATTCTTTTTTTAATCTCTAGTTGCATTAACTCCTAGACACCTTCCCCAATTAAGCTGTCTAAAATAGCCCATGCCTCCACTTCACCACCATGGTAATCACATTTGATCTTCTTACACTGTTTGATGAGGGTAGATAAAAAAATTATTGATATTAGGGTTTGGTTCCGGTTCATACATGCATGAGTTTATTTGAAACAAAACATGTTTTTAAATGTCTCTATCAGTGGATGGCTAGACAAGTTTTCTCAGTGATATACTTGTCTTAGGGTGCCTTAAAAATATGTCAGTATCGGCTGGGTCACTTGTACAAGGCAAAAAGTTCTGCTAAGAAGGTTCTGACAACTGATTTTCATGATTCCAAATGGGTAATCTTGCTAGAATTTCTCAAAGGACATTGGACATCACAAATATTCATTAGGAAAAAGTTTTCAGGAAAATTGTGCCAATGATTTTTTTTTTTAATCAAGAGAATGTGCCTGCTCATTCTTTGAGGGTCAGAGAGGCTGTCCCATGATAATTTCGCTGGGAAACCCTACAGCCTTCATCTCTCCCCTGCCCTCTTATTTCAGTTCCCAAGACATGAAGAACATTTCAAAGGAGCATGGCTGGAATCCCTCAAGGGTGTCCAAAAGTACCATTGTCATGTGGTAGAAATCGAAAAAAGCAGAATTCTTTGGAGAAGGGTTAGAGAGACATTAACACTCTATCTAAATGTAGGATATGTCACAAAAAAACCCAATAGCTTAACATTTTTGGTATTTTTGTTTAATAAAGGTTTCTATGATTTTGTAGCAATATTTTTTTACTTACCATAGGATTTTTATTCACAGTACTTAAGTTATCCACATAATTATATTATTAGTAAGCTTCCCTGTCTACTTTTTTTCTGTATTATCAATTCCATGAAAGCAAGAACTTTATATTGTTTATTGTGCTATACCCATGAGTACCTGACACATGGTAAAGCCAAAAACCACACACTACGATTGAGCTGATTCCAACACATAGTGATCCTATAGAACAGGGTAGGACTATCCCTGTGGGTTCCCAAGACTGTAGCCCATTGGGATTACAAGGCCTTGTCTTTCTCTTGCAGGGTGCCTGGTGGTTTTGAACTTACAACCTTGCGATTATATGTTACCATCACCGAGGTAATCCCACTGGGGCTCAGCACATAGTAGTGCACAATAAATATTTGTTGTTGGAAAGAATGACACCACTGAGTTCATTGAATAACTGGGGAGTTTAGTAGGAGGGCAATATATTAACTCAGAACAAGTCTTTTAGTTCAAAATTGGTAAAACACCTCAGCTATGCTTTGAATTTTCCTTGGGCAATCAGCCAACAATTACTTCATGATCATTTCAGTAGATTGTTGATAGAGAAGAGTCCATTGAGAACTTGAGTTTAAGATGGGTAAAACTAAAGATTTGTGTAAGGTGGGAAGGAGATGCAAACAGGAACTAGTTAGGGAAAGAGGTCTTCAAATATACATGATACATTTAAATATCCTACCATTCACTTACAAATACCTAATGAAGTTTCCCATATTATTGCCAACAGGGAGAGTTTTCCAGAAGTACCTACATAAGAAACACCTCTAGCACTTGTTAAAAATAGAAATTGTTGTGTATCAACCAGGGATAGCCCAATCAACAAGGTAAGCATATGTTTAGGTAACTGACAAAACAGGTGCACCAGCTGTACAAAGCAAAGACTCCAGAGGAGACGTGTAGATGCCAAGCAAACAGGATGCAAGGAAAAGCGAGCACCATAGTGGAAGGGAACTGGCAGTATGTTAAATGAAACTGATACCATTTTACAAACTTTACGTGTGGTAACAATTCCATTTTCCTAATTGGGTGTAACAAAACAATTTATTTTGGACTGGTTGGGTATATATAACCTCACATTCAGTTCTCTCTCCACAACATTTTAGAAGGTGACAGTGGCATGGGTACTATTTCAAGGTGAAAAACATGTGTGGAGAACTATGAAGGGCTCTGCAACAACCATTGTATGACAAATGAAATTCTTTCTGGCTCCTTGGTAAGCACTATTTCTGGATGGTA
>NW_022103918.1:9238766-9256806 GCF_000313985.2 Echinops telfairi | reverse complement strand
AAATGGGCACAAAGGGAAAACAAATGATAAAATATTAAAATGTTAACCTGACTACCTGCAGTAATCCACTTTCTTTTTTTTTTTAATTAAGTAATCATTGTATTAGGGGCTCATACAACTCATCACAGTCTGTACATACGTCATCTGTGTCCAGAAATAAATTTAAAGCCATGTACAGGCCTCTACTAGTCATTAACAGTGTGTGTACATAAGTTGAGACAATTTTGAGCACACAAAGAAAGAAATACTGACAAATAGTTATTACAAAGCAGTACACTGTCGCAAAAGCATTAGGGAGAAATATGTAAATGATGGAAGTACTCCAAAAGTATCACTGAGGCCAGAGATTAATATTGTATAACCAGATAGTGCATCACCATTGCCATACGTTAATCTTGCTTGAAAAGAAGGGTAAAAGTGTATGAAGCTCTTTCAAATGGATTTATCTTCTTAAACAGGGTGAACATGCTTAACGCTAAATGCAGGAAGGAAGCCAAGGAATAAGTTCAGGCTTATTCCAGCGATTTAAATTCAAACCTAGAATAGTGCGCCACTCTCATTCTTATATGAGAACTAAGTGTATAGATTCAGGAAAGACAAGTTTGGCTCATGTACACATGGGTGGTTCCATAATAAAAAGTAAAACACCATGCATATTTTCCAGGATTGGAATTGCTTTATACATATTTCTAATATCAGCAATCACAAACTAACTGTACAATAGAACACTCATGTTGTCTGTAAGGAGACTCAAAAACCCCTAGTGTACTATTAGGACTTAAGGAAATCTCTACTCATTCTTATTTTGAATCAAAGTAGATATGGTTATAAGGCAGCTTAATTGTGATAAAGTTATTGCAAAGCTAGTATGAGCAAAAAATAGAAAAATGCTTTAAATTATGTCATATTAGCAACAAAATACACCTCAAAACAAAAAGAGTAATGTATTAAAATATTTGTTTTCTGATCATTAGATTTCTTTTGTGACATCTTTTCTTTATTCATTTATAATTATAGCATTTATTACAAAATAAGCATCAAAATTGAAATATGTTCTAAATTCACTTAGTTATACTAAATTGCTGCATTTTATTTTACTATTTGTTTAACCATTCAAATCATATGTTGCATTTTAATCTACTATAATCATCTCTACTATACTCTGTCTGACAACCAGGCAATTCCCAGACCTCAATTATGTTCAGAGGGAATCACTGGAGCCTAAATCCATGTGTGGACACTGCAAATCAATGTTGGGCTTCCATTGTCATCCACGGGTCTTCTGCAAACCCGGAGTTCACCATATCATCCGTCCTTCAGATTTGGATTATGTTATTATAATCCTTAGATCACACAGGCTGGTGGGTGTCTATGTGAGCTTTAATTGACATCTGACTCAGATGGCTGCTTACTTAAAGACAAAACAGTAAGACCCTAAATGCTATTCTTTCTAATACACCATCTAGTTTCTTCACCACATTTTGCTGTAGCTCCCATATTGCCAATGATCTATTCACGAGGGTGCATATCAAGCAAAGCCGTATCATAAGAACTAGTTGTTCTTAGATTGGGGTTAGGATTAAGTGCGAACCCCAAATCCATTCATATATCTGTTTATGGTTTATATATGCTTCTCATTCACCTTAGAGACCTATGTGTCATTTTATGTTAACGAACATTATCAATCACCCCCCTGGAGCATAAAATCATCTTGTTGATAGTGACATTGATTTAGTCCATAGTAATGCATTTAAAGCACCATTGAGAAGGGAGATTAAACAAGTGTAGGCTCACTATAAATTGAAAGATGTGAATTATTGATTTACAGAGATTAAATCTTTAAGTAAATGGAATTATTTACACAAACCAACGGGGTTAGTGGTCAGTAAAAACTTACAATAATAGCAAGTATTTTGAAGATTTTTATCAAATTGACATTTTAGTTGGAAGATATTTTATGCTTTAATGTGAAGCTTATTGGAATTACTGTAAAATACAGCAGCTGGCAAGAGAATCATTCCACTGCAGTAAATGTGAACCATTTATTTCTGATACAATTTTTCATTTCATTTTTATACCCCTTCATGTTTTAAAAGCAATGTTCCAAGGAGGATTTTTTTTTCGTTTGGCTTTTTGCAAGATCAAATATTGAATGTTAACTGTGGATTGAAGTAACAAAGACCTTGTTGGTAAATTAGGAGTTCAAAATGTGACATGTAATATAGTAGTATGTATCTTCACTGAGGAAAATCGAATGTAAATAAATGTTCATTAGTGTCAAAAAAGAAAGAAAATTATCTAGAATTCAGCATAAAAGAAAGAGATAGAAATTTGTCTGAGTTTTTAATACTTTCTGCTTTCTTCTCAATTGAGGTTTTTAATCTGTTTTACTTTACTATTCTTGCTAGGAGTTTTGCTGTTGTTTGTATTTTAATGTTCTTCTCTACATGAAATAAAGGATAGGAAAATCTATAGAGGCAATAAGTGGACTAATGGTTCCTTGTCAGCATGGGAGGGGGGCTGGGAGGGATTGGGGAGTCAATGGAGATGAGTACAAGAATGAAGAAATTGTTCTCAACCTGATTGTGGTGACCAATTTACAACTCTTCTTTATGTAATTATGTAATTTAACTAATGAATTTTCTGTGTGAATTTTCTGTGAATATAATTATATGGCACACATATGTGAATTGCATGCCAATAAAACTGTTGGGGGTGGGAGAGACGGAAGTGGAATCATTTAAAGCAAAATTGGTAAATGCCAATAATTTCTTGCGGGAGTGCAACAAATTTTTACATCAGCTCTTGAAACAACTAAATTCACTGGATTGTTTTCTTTATGGTAGAATATGTGGAATATTATTTTTGTAGAAAATTTGGTATATAGTAAACATCTTGCATCCATGAAAAATTTTATAATCTAATTCACTTTGTTTTACTAAAATGGCATACTCTCTTTGTGCTTTCAATCCCTAATATTATAGGAACATTTAAAAACGAGTAATATGAATATTTAAGGCATGTGACACATGCACATATTTATACATGTATATGAGGCAGTACCCTGAAAAACGGAAAAACTCTCCACTGGGTGGAGCTTTCGTAGTATGCATTTTTCCCGCTAGGCGAGCAACAAGCAACTCCATCTGAGTTAGTGCACCCAGTGCCATCACCTGGGAAGGTTCTCTCTGATCACAGTGAATTTTTTTCATAAAAGCAGTTTTGCTTGAACCTCATTTTTTGTGATGGTCAATTTAAGAGAATAGCATGCAGTGAGAAATTTTGTTTCCTGCTCTGGAAAATGCCACAGAAACTCTAGTGATGTTGAACACAGAGTACAAGGACAGTGCTCTATGGGAAAAACTCAAGTGTACAAGTGGTTTTCTCATTCCAAAAAAGGTGAAATGTCAATTGATGATAAACCTTGTTCTGGATGTCTGTCAAATTCCCAAATGGATGAAAATGTCGACTAACAGTGCATTTGGTGTTCTTTCTACCAGGTCAGACTGTTAATCAAGCTTTCTATTTAGAGGTTCTGAAAAGATTCCATAACAATATTATGTAAAAGGCCTGACCTATGGCAGAGGGCTGACTGGTTTTGCCACCACAACAATGCAAATGCTCAGCCATCCCTCTCAGCGCACCAGTTTTTGGCAAAAAAAACATCATGCCTCTCTTGCCCCATGCACCTTATTCACCTGACCATGCTCTGTGCAACTGTTTTTGTTTCTGCAAAAGAAGAGGTACATGAAAGGATAGCTATTTAAGGACTTAGAAGAGGTGAAGTAAAAAATGAGGGAGGTGCTGTCAGTCATCCAAAGAGATGAGCTTGAAAAATGGTTCTAAGAATGAAATCACAAATTTGGCAAATGTATTAAGTGCAATGGAGAGTACTTTGAAGGTGATAAGGCTGTTTTGTAAAAATAAATTAAATGCATAGTTTGAAAAAAATTGGGGGTACCCTCTCATATGTACATGTATAACTCATGTAGCCCGTTTAAACACATATGTAAATAGGGGAGGGTCACCACAGATTATTATTGTTTAGGACTCTTACATGCCTTAATCCAGCCTAGATGCAATAAATCACAAATATTGGAACAAGGCTAAAATGTACCTTTTTAACAAGCATACTGGCTTTTTAAAATATTGGGATGATTGACATGGCAATGTGATACTGGGATTTATTGATTAACATAAAGATAGCTCTAATGTAAACACTGCAAACCCTGGGTCAATGTGGTTAAAAATTAACAAACAGTGTTTTGCTCTGTCTTGTTTTTGGTGCATATTATTTTCTCTGTAGGTCTATCTAGATAAGGTAAGTGGGATAAACAATCTGGAGGAGAAAACAACTGGACCGACAATTCCAGAGAGACATGGAAGATGGGGAAGCAGGGAAAAGGAAGTGGGTGTTAACAAACCCAGGGACAAGGGAACAAAAAGTGATCCAAAATCGATGGCAAGGAGGATGTAGGAGGCCTGGTAGGGCTTGATTAAGTACACTGTAACTGAGAGGAATTACTGAAAGCCAAATGAAAGTTGATCATGATAGTGGGATAAGATGAAAGTAAAAGGCAATAGAGGAAAGAACTAGGAGGCAAAGAGCATTTATAGAGGTCTAAATCCAGGCATGTACATATGTAAATATATTTATATGTGATGATGGGGAAATAGATCTATGTGCATATATTTATAGGTTTAGTGTTAAGATAGCAGATGGACATTGGGCCTCTACTCAAGTACTCCCTCAATGCAAGAATACTTTCTTCTAACAATTCGGTATTCTGTAATGCTCACCTACCTGGCATGATCGCTGAAGACAAAATGGGCTCATAAGCAAATGTGATGAAGAAAGCTGATGGTGCCCGGCTATCAAAAGATATAATAACTGAGGTTTTAAAGATAAACAAGCAGTCATCTTGCTGAGAAGGAAAAAAACCCACATGGAAGAAGCACACCAGCCTGTGTGATCATGAGGTGTTAATGGGAACAGGTATCAGACATCAAAGAACAAAAAATCATATTATTGTGAATGAGGGGGAGTGCGGAGTGGAGACCCAAAGCCCATCTGTAGGCAACTAGACGTTCCCTTACAGAAGGGTCGCAAGGAGGAGATGAGCCAGTCAGGGTGCAGTATAGCATCAATGAAACATACAACTTTTCTCTAGTTTCTAAATGCTTCCTCCTCCCCACCGACTATCATGATCCCAATTCTACCTTACAAATCTGGCCATACCAGAGGATGAACACTGGTACAGATAAGAGCTGGAAACACAGGGAATCCAAAACAGATAAGCCCCTCAGGACCAATAATGAGAGTAGTGATACCAGGAGGGGAAGGAGAAGATGGGGGACAAAGGGGGAATCCATCACAATGATCTACACGTAACCCCCTCCCTGGGGGATGGACAACAGAAAAGTGGGTGAAGGGAGAGATTGCTCAGTGTAAGACATGAAAAAATAATAATAATTTATAAATTATTAAGGGTTTGGGAGGGAGGGGAGGAGGGGAAAAAATGAGGAGCTGATATCAATGGCTCAAGTAGAAAGAAAATGTTTGTAGAACGATGATGGCAACAAATGTTCAAATGTGCTTGACACAATGGGTATCTGTATGGATTGTAATAAAAATTGTATGAGCCCCCATTAAATTATTTTTTTATTAACAAACAAGTGTTTCTGGTCATGACTTTGTTTCTTCAATGCTGAACACAAAGTAATACATTGTGAAATGTTTGCTTCTATTTTTTTGGTTTGCTTTGATATTTTTTTCTTTTCATTCTTGCAAAATTTTCTATTTAATGTAAATAAATACTCAAATGTACTGCTATAGAGTTGATTCTGACTCATAGTCACCCTATAAGACAAGGTAAAACTGCCCCTGTTGTTTTCTGAGACTGTAATTCTTGAAGGGAGTGGAAAGCCTCCTCTTTGTCCTGCAGAGCACCTAGCGGCTTCAAACTTCTGACCTTGCAGTAAGCAGTCAATGCAAAACCACGACGTGATTAGAGTTCCTTTCAGTAAAAATAAACATTTTTGTGAGAGAATTATCTTTGGTACTAATAGGGACAAATAATCCTATTTGCCTACTAATTAATAAGTATTTGGAATTAAAAATATTTCTAAATTGTATGCCTCTTTTCCCCAGTGTATTTGATTTATTGTTATAATTGGGGACATTGGATCATAGATTACTATGCAGGGTGTTCAAATAAATCTTACATAATTATATGCAAGAATTATAGTCCTTTGTGTGAGAAAGAGATTTTTCTGTGTGTATAAGAGCAAATGAGATAGTGTAGACATCACTGGCTGGAGAACTCCAGAGAGTCAACAAACAAGGACTGGTATTCCTTTAAAATTTCCATTTCTAAACAAGATACACATGTGTGCCCCAAAATAAAAAGAGCAGGCACAGATTTTAAGATTTTGGTTTTATTTCTTGCAAAAAGAATCTAAATTAGGAGATGCTCAAGTGTTTTGGATTTACCACTTCACCCCTCCTGTATTTTTATAGTACGAATAATTGAGAGTAGACCGCCTTTTCTTAATTAAGAAAACCATATTATTTGTTGACTTAAGTCAGGATCTAGAAAATAAAATTGTGGTCATCAATCATAGTCTTGTGCTGGCCCTGACTCCATATCTTGCCTTGAGCCTTCTTGCTGAGATAATATGACCTTATTTGGGGGCACATGACTTGATCCAGCTCCTTTTTATTTGACACAGAAGATGTCAACTCTACCTCCCTCCACTTATTCATTGATCACCGGTAAATAATATTTGAGTCTCAAGCATTGTTCAGAAAGATGATCTCAAACTCCTTGTGACACCTATGTTTTTCTTTCAATCTCCTGTTCACTTTTCTTCACTCTTGCCCCTTCCTTTTTGTACCCAGTGATGAGACTCTGGTAAATAAATCAAAATTAATCAGGGACTCTGGTAAATAAATCAAACTAATACCCAGATTTGGGACTACATTCTGAATACCCAGATTTGGGACTATATTCTGAATACACCATGGCTAAATAAACTTTTGGGGAGAGAATAGCTCAGTGAAATCAAATTAAAATTTTGACATGATTTTGGATTGTTACTGATTGCAGAAGAGCAAAGCTTCACAACATCCTGTGGCAGGACGTATGGTCCCTAAACATAAATCTCAAATGGCCCTGTTCTCGCCCTTGTTCAGGCAGGCTCCCTTGATCACACGATAATAAGTACTGGGTGCAATATTCTCTTTTAACATTATCTGCAGTCATAAGTACTTGCTGACTAGATAGAAAGTTGTGTTATTTTGTTTTCAAGAAATCAACAGAGAGGAACAGTGACATTTGAGAAAATATGCCTTCTGTTCCTCCTTATAGATATTTGCCCAGCTGCCCTTTTGAAACATGTCTAATGTGGCAGATTATATTAAGTAGTCAATTTATTGAATATTTGTGAATTATTTTCTCTTAAATTTCTGTCTGAATTCAGAGAAGGGGTGTGTTCATGTAGAGAAAAGATTCTATGGAAGAGTCTTGATTGAAAAGGGGAAAGTGAGAAACAGTTTGAAATTCATATGGAATTCAGGCCTTCTGGGGAAACTGAGACAAGATGAGGCACTAAAACTATTGCCTTGTAAAAAAAATCTTTACACTTTGACCTAAAAGTAGATGCTGAAGTCACCTTGGAATCAAGTAATAGGCTAGCACCTCATTGTAAGTGAATGTCTGCATCACACTTTACACCCTTCAAACAGTATCATTGATATTACAGGCAAGTAAAAGTTTGCTGAAGGTCATCCAACAACAGTTGCAGCAGTACATTGACAGTGAGCTGCCAGATTGCCAAGTCAGATTCCTAAGAGGATGTGGAACAAGGTATCTCATTGTTGATATCAGATGGATCTTGAGTCAAAGTCGAGGATACCAGGAAGATGTTTATTTGTGTTTTATTGATTATGCAAAAGCATTAGACTTTGTGGACCATAACCAACTAAGGATAGTCTTGAAACAAATGAGTATCCCAGAACTCTCCATTGTGTTCATGTGGAACCTACACAGAGATCAAGAGTTGTGTACACAGAGCAAGAGAATACTGAATGTTTTAAAATAAAAACAATACGCATCAAGATATTCAATCTCTGTACTGAGCAAATAATCAGAAAAGATGGATTATATGAAGAAGGATATGGCATCAGGATTGGAGGAAAGCTTATTAACAATCTTCAATATACAGATGTCATAACCTTGATTACTAACAGCGAGGAGGACTTGAAGCACTCAATGATGGAGATGAAATATTATGACCTTTAGTAGAGATTTAAATTACATATAAAGAAAACCAAAATTCTCACAAGATCTCTTTAAAGTGCTGAAAAGCAAGCATATTTCTTTGAGAACTAAAGTGGACTTGACCCAAAGCATATATTTTCAATTGCTTCATATGCATGTGAAAATTGGTCATTGAATAACGAAGACTGAAGAAAAAGTCATGCATGTGGATTATACAACTGGCTAAGAATAGCGAAACTACCGTGGACTAACAAAAGAGCAAACAAATCTGTCTTGGAAGAGGAACAGCTAGAATGCTCCTTAGAGTCAAGAATGGCAAGACTTCATCTCATGTACTTTGGACACATTGTCAGGAGAGACCGGTCCTTGGAAAAGGACATCATGTTTGGTATAGGATAGGGGCAGTGAGAAAGAGGAAGAACCTTGACAAGATGGATTGAGACAGTGGCTGCAACGATGAACTCAAACATAACAATTGTGAGGATGGCCCAGGTCAGGGCAGTGTTTCATTCTGTTGTACATACTGTCACTACACATCAGAACTGACTCAATGACACTTAACAACACCATGTTAATATCATATTTTATAAAGTTTTAAAACCAAATAAATCAATTAATTCATTTTTAACCAACACAAAATACAAGTGCACAAAATAAATGTGCTAAATATCTGAAGTCTGCCCCTGTGTCATCCTCCTGATAGGGAGCAGATGCAGTCATCTTTGGGTAGACTCTAAATAACACAGAAGCAAAAGGTATACAGGAAATACAGTGACTAAGAAAGGGGAGAGAAAAGCCGGTGGAGGCAAGAATCAAAATAAAAAGCCTGGAACCCAAACAAAATGAAGAAACTTGAACACGTGAGGACCTAACAAAGGAAAAGAACTCAACTGAGAGAGCCTGCGCCTTTGATTTTGTAAGTTTCCAGGCAAAACAAAAAGTTGGAGAACTACCAACCTGTAACATCAACTGATGGAAAAGGCTTGGTTTTAATAGGTGAACCAAAGAAAAGTTTTTATTGGGTGCAATATCAATCCAATGTACTGAGAACAAAATGTTGCTGTCTGTGCTATGTTTGAGCTGATTGTTGTAATCACTGTGTCCGTACATCCAATTGAAAGTTCTCTTTTTCACTGGGCCTCTACTTTAGCAAGCATGGTGTGTTTCTTTAAGAACTGGCCTCTCCACTGGGACTCTACTCAAGTACTCCCACTACTCAAGTACTCCCTCAACACAAGAACACTAATAACCTGGCATTCTGTGATGCTCACCTTCCCAATGCGATTACTGAAGACAAAATGGGTGCATAAGCAAAGGTGGTGAAGAAATCTGAGGGTGCCCAGCTTTCAAAAGATATAGTGTCTGAGGTCTTAAAGGCATGAAGTTAAACAAGTGGCCATCTAGCTGAGAAGCAACAAAGCCAACATGGAAGAAGCACACCAGCCTGTGTGATCATGAGGTGTCGATGGAATCAGGTATCAGGCATCAAAGACCCAGAACAAAAAAAATCATATCAATGTAAATGAGAGGGAGTGCGGAGTGGACACTCAAAGTCCATCTGTAGACAATTGGACATCCCCTTACAGAAGGGTCACAAGGAAAAGATGAGCCAGTCAGGGTGCAGTATAGCACCCATGAAACATACAACTTTCCTCTAGTGCTTTAATGGATCCTCCCCACCCACTATCATGACCCCAATTCTACCATATAAACCCAGCTAGACCAGAGCATGTACATGGGTACAGATAAGAGCTGGAAACAGAGGGAATCCAGGGAAGATGAACTCCTAAGAACTAATAATGAGAGTAGAAATACCAGAAGGGGAAAGGTAAGGTGGAGGGAGAAAGGGGGAACCATCACAATGATCTTTATCACTGTCCCAGGGAAATGGACAACAGAAGAGTGGGTAAAGGGAGACATCGGTCAGTGTAAGATGTGAAAGAATAAGACAATTTATAAATTGTCAAGGATTCATGAGGGAGGGGAAAAATGAGGGGCTTATACCAAGGGCTCAAATAGAAAGCAAATGTTTTGAGAATAATGATGGCAGCAAATGTGCAAATGTGTTTGACACAATAGACATTATGTATGGATTGTAATAAGAGCCCTCAATAAAATGATTTTTTTAAGGATATGAAAGATGCGGTAATTATATAATTATTTGTCAATTTCAGGGTTAAGAGTGAAGGGGTGAAGTCTTCTGTCAACCGGGTCATAGCCAATGAGGCCTCTGTGTAGGCATGGCCTCCTCCTGAGAAGTCTGCGAAATCTGGTATCTCCTCCTTGGAGGTGGGAGACACTTCTCCCTCTCCGCTCACTCCCTGGGAGACATTGCAGCTGACAAGACACATGGCACTACACTAGTGTCCTGAGCTGGAGAAGCCACATGGACCTACCCTGATGAAGCCAGAACATGGACCTGGAGAAGCCACATGGAGACCCCTGCCAGTGCTGAGATGCTTACAACGCCACTGGATCCAAAGACTTTCTACCCAGTGGCCTGTGATCATCCTGCATTAGGCATCATTGCAAGTGTTTAGAGAGTCTGAAAAGGACTTTATATATTGGTATTGGACATATGGGTTAATATCGGATTTGTGGGCTCGATCTGGGCTGGGTTGAGATGCTTTCTTACTGTACAATTACCCTTAATATAAAACTCTCTCTTATACACATAATGAGTTTCTATGGATTTGTTTCTCTAGTCTACCTGGACCGACACAAAAGAAAAAGAAAAATTAAAAAATAATCAGCTTCTCCTTGTTAAGTGTCCAAAGTAAACAAGACAAGTCTCACTATCCTCACTTCTAAGGAATATTCAGGCTATAATTCTTCCAAGACAGATTTGTTCATTCTCTAATGGTCCATTTATATGGAATATTGTTTACCAATACCATAAAACAAATGACCATTTTTGTCATCTTTTTTATTAATGCATCAGGATTGCATTTTTATCAATTTTGGACTATAGCATTGGTAGATGTCCACTATTTCTTCATCTTTCGCGTTCGTGGTTGTTGCATAAATTTGAATAATAGTCATATTAACGCATTTATCCGGTAGTTATATGGTTATCACCCTATCACTGACAGCACTGTACATCAGGATAAATTTTGAAATGGTCTTTTTGTTGATGAATATGACGCTATGCCTCTTATCTTGTCAATCTCAGCATACTAGACTATATAATTGTCTGATTCAAAATGGCTTAGGCCAGTTCATTTCTGTTCACTAATGTCTGGAATATCAATAGTCAAGCATTCATTTCATTTCATTTTTACAACTAGCAATTGTCCCTTAATTCAGACCATTGGTCTTCAAATATCTGTGGAAATTTTTCATTATCTTTTCATTCCATTTTTCCACGAACTTTTTTGATGCTCCCTCATATTTTATACATTCCCATTTTCTACTATTAATGGATGACTGCAGCTGTTCCTTCTCCTTTTGAGTTGTGCCACACCAGTCAATGAGGGTCCCAGAAGTTCCGCCCCAGGCACATCATTAAAATTGACTCCACTTTGAAGACATTGCTCTTCCCTGGTCATATTTCAATGCCTTCCAAACTAAGGGACTCATTCTTCAGCAAGGTACCAGACAATGTTCCTCTGCTGTCCATGAGCTTTTCACTAGTTAGGGAATTTTTGTTTTGTTGTTGTTTGTTTTGTTTTTGAATTTGTTTTTCAGAAATAGACCACCAAATCCTTCTTCCCAGTTTGTCTTGGTCTGGAAGCTCCACTAAAATGTTTCTCTCTGAACTGGAAATACAGGGAATCCAGGGCGGATGATCCCTTCAGGACCAGTGCTGAGAGTGGTGATACCAGGAGGGTGGAGGGAAGGTGGGGTAGAAAGGGGGAACCGATTACAAGGATCTACACATAACCTTCTCCCTGGGGGATGGACAACAGAAAAGTGGGTGAAGGGAGATGTCGGACAGTGTAAGATATAACAAAATAATAATAATATATAAATTATCAAGGGTTCCTGAGGGAGGGGTAAGCAGGGAGGGAAGGGAAAAATGAGGAGCTGATACCAAGGGCTCAAGTAGAAAGCAAATGTTTTGAGAATGATGAGGACAATGAATGTACAAATGTGCTTGACACAGTGGATGTATGTATGGATTGTGATAAGAGTTGTACGAGCCCCCCAAAAATGTTTCTATCTCGCTATATATCTAAATAAATAAATAATGAAGGAATAAATCAACTACAAATGTGTCTACCACGGGTGACCCTGCTGGTATTTGAAATCCTCCTGGCGTAGCTTCAAGCATCCCAACAACATAGCAGCCACCATAGAAAGACAATCTGGCAAACAGGAGGTTAAAAAAAATAAAGCGTAGACTTTGAAATATTTTAATGACTGTGTAAGTGAAAGATTACCGTCCTATAAAATAATTTGTCCTGACGTTTTCACTTGTTTACGTTACAAAATGCATTTTAGGCCAAGGAGGCAAATACTTCCTCTGCTTCTGATCTTTAGGTCTGAGAAGTAAAATCCCCCTCCCTACACATGGAAGCTGAAACAGTAGTTAAATCTTGTATGCGATGCCTTTGACATAAGGTCATTAGTCCTAGAGTGGATTGTTAAAAGTTGCCAGTGGCTCTTCAATTCAGCTCACTCTGGTGGTTGACTTCTACAAACTCCTTAAATACGTGTTGCTGTGAGAACCATCTGCTGCGTGACTGTGGTGCATCTTAGTGCTGAGCTGGTGTCATTGATCTCTCTTTGACCCATTGTGATCGTTAAGGTTTATTGTGCCAACTTGACCAATGAACACATGTGGGATTAATTGAAGGGCTGTTTAATTGAAGGTCGGAGAGATAAATGGCTCAGAAAGTCTCGCCTTTCCCTCCTCTTCCTCTCTGATGGTAGGACCAGTTGCTGCTGGCATAGCTAGTTCTCTGCCTCAGCTGGCAAGGCTGACTTCCTGCGAGACATCCCTGAGAAGAAGCCACATGGACCTACCCCGATGCAGCCCTGGGTGCTGGAGAAGCTGCATGGAGATCCTGCCAGTGCTGAGATGTTCATAGCACCACTGGATCCAAAGACTTTCTACCCACTGGCCTGTGATTGTCCTGCATTGAGTGTCATTGCATGTGTTTCATGAGTCTGAAGAGGACTGTATAGATTGGTATTGGACATATGGGCTAATATCGGACTTATGGCCTTGGAGTGGACTGGGTTGGGATATTTTCTTAATGTAGAATTACCCTTTATATAAAACTCTCTCTTATACACATATGAGTTTCTGTAGATTTGTTTCTCTAGTCTACTGAGACTAACACACTCATTTTAAAGCTGTTTCAGTTTTTGTTTTTGTGTTTTTAAGTGAAGGGGAAAAGATTGAGCTCCTGGAGAATTCCCGCTGACCATGGACCAGCCTGGCTAACATGCAGAATGCCTTGGAAAGTGAATTGGTGCAGATTCAGTTAGGTTAAAATTTTAGCAGTCTATCATTTGATCTCTCTTATGATCCATTTAAATTTGTTCTAATTTTTATAAGTGCTGCTTTCCTTCCTTTTGAGTTGTTCATTTGGTTTGCTTTTCTCTCTTCTTACCTTTTATTTGTTAATGTTTTCCTGTATATAAAATCCAGGATTGGTAAGTTTATAGAGAAAAATAACTGGATTAATGGCTCCTTGGGAGTATTATAGGGCAGGGGAGGCTGGGGGGAAATGGGGAGCTAATAACGATGAGTACAGGAATAAAGAAAACTTTCTAATACTGATTTAAGTGATAAATGTACAATTCTTCTTAATGTGATTGAACTACTTAATTGTCTGATACGTGAATTATATACCCCCACCCCCAAAAAAAAACTGTTTAGAAAAAAAGAACTAGGCACATGCAAACAGCCAACTTCTCCAATATATTCTTCAAGCAGCTACAGCCCTTCGTCTGTGCCTCTAGCTGATTAATTTCTGGCTGACTTCTGATTGACTAAATTAATTGATCAGTAAACAAAATTAAAAATTAGAACACTTACAAAATGTATGACATTACTCTTTAGGAGATGTGTTTTATTCCTCCTTATGATCCTGATTGGTACATAAAGTCAAAAGCTCTTCCTTAGAGCTTTATGTCACCTTGCTGAGTATAGGAGCTTTGTTCTTTAAAACAAAAGAAGAAGAAGAAGAAAGAAAGAGAATTAATTTTCCACCTATAATGTTTCAATAGCAATTGAGGTGTGTCTGTGTAAGTGGAAGCGGGTGGGTGGGGCGAATAAGTTGCTTGGGTATTGGTTGAACAGTAGAGTTAGTCAGGGTTTTTTTAACCAATAAATTTCAAAAACCCAAAATCTGTTTCGTTTCATGCAAAGGGTATCTGAAAATTAAGTATTTCCCTCAGCTTGTTATGACAGCTGACCTTTGAGCTGATCACAACAGAAATATCTATCGTGTTTGATGCACTCACCTAAACCTGACTGTCACTCTGCTGCATTAACAAAGGTGGAAAAGATATGTCTCTCTCTCCCAACATCTAGTAGAAAAGTCTAATGTACATAAACAAGTGATTGAAGAGTAGACGAGCTTATCCCTGCGCACCTGCAGTGCTGCCTCAGGAGTGCCTTGATATTGCCGCGCTCTTCCGTGAGTCTCTTTTCCCAAATCTATTTTTACTACTTGCTTGTCTTTGCCTTTTTAAGTCAAAGTTAATTCCTTTGAGGCTCCTTTTTAAAATATACCCAACAGCATTTTAGTTCTGTGATCAAAATTCATAATGTCATTTTCCTTAAAGTGCTAGAGATATCTACTTCTAGGCCCTTCAAAATCCAAATAAATAACTCAAAAATAGCCCTAAGGATTTCAAATGATTATATTGAAAAAGTCACACCTGTGTTTGGTCAAGCACATTAACTATACTCGGAGTTACAC
The DNA here is from genome assembly GCF_000313985.2 of Echinops telfairi. Taxonomy (NCBI): domain Eukaryota; kingdom Metazoa; phylum Chordata; class Mammalia; order Afrosoricida; family Tenrecidae; genus Echinops; species Echinops telfairi. The sequence continues at coordinate 9,241,646 of NW_022103918.1, read as the reverse complement.
GACTGCCGCTCTTTGCAAAGAGAAAGAACACATTGAAAGGGAAAGAGGCAAGCAAACACAACTGAGGTTGGATTTAAACTCAACACTTGCTGGCTATGTTACATTAGGCAAAATGCAGCAGCTCCTGAAAGTGAGTTTTCTCATGTTTGAGAGAGCATAAAATTTGCCTTGTGCTGTGGTCCTAAAAGAACCCTGGTGGAAATGTTAGATGAGCATTAGACTGCTAACAGCAGGCTCCATGGTTCAAGCCCACCAGTGGCTCTTTGGGAGAAAGAAGAGACTGTCTGTTTCCATAAAGATTTATAAAGCCTCAAAAATCCTACATAGGATCATAGTGAGTCAGAATTGACTGGATGGCAGTGGATTTCAGATGGCCCTAAGGATAGAAAAAACACACGTGGCATACCTTATACATAATGGGTGCTTTATAAATGGTAATTATTGCGGCATTATTCTTAGATACATTAATTTTAGGAATTGAATTATTAGCTACAATTTGGATAATTAAACACCAATAAAATACTCTAAAAATCTGGTTAAATAATGAAAGGCCGGGGTAAATAGTTCTGTTTTGCAGATAGCTGGCTCCGCCCTGTTGTTAGGTGCCATCGCATTGATTCCAATGGTGGCTGTTCCATATGGCACAGTAGACAGACCCCACAGGGTTTACTTTTCATCTTTACAGGAGCAGATTGCCAGTTCTTTCTCCCATGGAGCTACCAGGTGGTTAAAAGCATCGACCTTCAGGTTTAACAGCAAGCACTTCCACATTAGTGCAACCAAGCCTCTGATCTAACATGGTCACGTCTGGAAGGCTGCGTCAAGCTGAGCCTGTCCTGGAAGAGGGATGAGCAACATCTCTGACTCACTGTCTCTCTAGGGGTTTCTTCTTCCTCTTCCTCTTCCTCTCCCCACGGATTTTCTGTAGGTTTCTCTCTTTGTAGATGATGTTAAAAAAAAAAATGCATGAGGTAATACTATTGAGCCAAAACTCCTTGGTTGGAAATAGAAAGTATTTGCAAAATTAAGTCTCTCATTATCTGTTGGTTTCAGTTTTCCAAATTCTCCTTAAAATACATGATAATGTGGTTTCATCACTTTCAAAATGCTGATTGTGGAGCTACTCTGCCTTTATCTACCCTTTCATAGGTTGCTACCCTTTCGTAGGTAGCTACCCTGCCTCCAGTCTTCCTTTAGATGCAGAATTTAGCTACCCAATGAACAATGGGACTATAATTCTATCCAAATTCAGGTCTTCGGGCCTTCATGACCTAGTACTGATATTGATAAATCTAGATAGTTTTATGATAAGCATACTCATGATAAGGCTGAAAGCTTAAAGCATCCAGTCCAGTATAATTGTTTCTGGTGAGAAATGTATCAATTTAGTGAGCTAACGTTAATTATCCCTCATGCCAGTCAAAAGTTTTGAGTGGCATATATGATCTGCATTTCACACTACAAATAGTATAAAGACAACATTAACAGCCAATGAAAAGATGTTTCAAAATGAGGCCATTGTGAGGGAATAAAACAAAAAAGATTTTATTATTTTGGTGGAAATTTTTGGAAGATATTAGTACATCTTTTTTATTTTTCTAACAGTGAGAATTTTATTCAACCATAACACATTCACAATGCATAGTTGAAAGGCGAATTCTGTAGCCTATGATCTTGGCTTACCTTTGTGTCTGTTTTTGTTAGCAGCAGAGAACTCCTATGCCTCTAAATAACTCAATTACCAACTAAGTAACTCAATTACCAACTGCCAAAGCTCACACAACTGAAGATCAATGAAAAAATTAAAAGAACTAATAGATTTTCAAAATTAAATGCATCATTGTTTTCCAGAAGTGCATAATTTATTTTTAAAATCAATTACAAAAACTCATTTCTTGTAATATGTTAACAGACTACCCAAGAGATAGAGTTAGAAATAACAGGTATTGCCCTAAAGCATTCTGAGACCTGTTAGCAATCAAACACCTGATAGTAAAGCAAGGCAATGATCACCACAAACCTATTCTGATTAATTTTATTTATTTGTGAACCTCTCTTAATTATATTTGCCTTCTAGGTCTCTCACATTTCTAACAGTAGATGATAGGATAAAATGTAAGTTGATCTTATAAGAACAAAGTATTTTCTCCTTTACCAAGATGAACACGGGAAGCCAGATCCTATTGGTAAAATGAATTCTTGACTTGACAATCATTACATATCTGAAGGAGGAGGCAACGAGGGAGACAGAGAAGCTCTGAATCTAATTGTGTTTATTAGATAGACATTGACTGAGAGGAGGTGGACGCATGAAATGAAGTGGTCATTTCATATTTAGCGATGCAACGCCCAGCAAGTGGAAGACCAGTACTTTAAGAAAATAGATTTCAAAAAGATTAGTTGAGTGGAATTCCTTAGACAGAAAGTCTGAGAAGAGACATGACTCAAGAGGGAAGGAAGGCTCCCAGACGTACAAGTCTGACAACACAGTGTCAAGTCATCCCGCGGAGGAGGAAAAGGAGAGAAGACATGGCAATCAAATGTAGGTGAGCCGCAGACAAGTGTCACGGAACTGAAAGAATAGTGGCAGACAGGCTAAAAGCTGAGAATGAGACAAGGCTTTCAACAATGCTAACAATGAGCAAAAGGAGCTTTTTTTCTGTTTGAAAGCAGATGAAGAAAATAAAAAGAAGAGATACCCGGTTTGGGACCATGGAAAATAAAGAAATGACAGCAAGTTCAATGTATGCTTTTCTTCTTTGTGAATTACTTCTGTCAAAGGAAATGCCAGAAGAGCAAAAGGCAAGCATGGACTTCAGGAAGAGGAATTAGAGGTCAAGGTTGGGCAGAGTAATGTTTGCCCGGCCCGGGCAACTTTGT
>NW_022103918.1:9235813-9237097 GCF_000313985.2 Echinops telfairi | reverse complement strand
AGAAGAGAAAGTTATAAAACAAAATGTAATGGAAAGATGATCAAAAGTTATACATAACAGTCATGGAAAATGTTGAACATATTCAAACTACAGTAATTAGAAGCAAGTGAGGATAAATAAATATGGATAATGGACAAGTTTGTAGATGTGACCAGCCAATGAACATTAAAGCTGGACTTCATCTCATCTGATTTTTTGAGAATTAAGTGTTATGTGTGACCACTGTGTTACAGATGAAAACTTGCTATAAACCCTGGAATAGTCTACATGTAACTTCATATCGAGTTGAAAGTCAACAGGTTTCCAGTGAAGGCCAAATCGGTCTTCTTTGGAGAAAAGGTGTCTAAACCACTGCAGATCAGCAGGGAAACTAACATGCCTTATTTCAACTCTTCAAGTTAGTTTTCATAGAACAATGTTGGGAAAAGGAGACCCAGGGGTAATAATGTGTTAAATGTTTGGGTGCTAATCAAAAGATTGGAAGTTCAAAACCACAAGCTGCTCCACAAGAGAAGAAAATGGGCTGTCTGTTCCCATAGAATGTTACAACCTCAGAAACCATAAGAAAGAGTTTTACTCTGTCCTACAGAGTCATTATGAGTAAATGATAGTGAGTTGGTTAATTAGAAGCTTATAAAATGCAAGCTTAAGCTCTTGTGCCCCAAATGACACCCCGTCCTCAACTGGGGATAATCATGAAGGGAGCTCAACAGAAAAACAAGGGGGCGGGGGGGAGCAGCTAAGTCCCTGAGGAATCCTGAAAATAGACTTCAGATTCATAGGGAAGGGTTTGACACCTCATCAGACTTGATCAGAAAGCATATACAAGGGGCAGGAGACAGACCTGGAACTATTTATCAGCCCCTTTTCTTCTTCTTTTGTTCATGCTTATCTATATAAGATAGGCAAAATAAACAATTCCAAGGAGAAAACAACGTGACTGACAGTTCCAGGGGGACAAGGGAGAGGGAGATGTCGGGGAGGTGGGGAAAAAGGAGGGGGAGCCAACAAACCCAGGGACAAGGGAAAAACAAGAGATCTAAAAGCAATGGCAAGGAGGGCATAGAATGCCTGGTGGGGATTGATCAAGTACAATGTAGCCAAGAGGAATTACTGAGAGCCAAATGAAGGTTGAACATGATAGTGAGAGAGGAGAAAGTAAAAAGAAATAACGGAATAAAGTAGGAAGCCAAAGTCAATTATAGAGGTTTAAATATAAGCATGTACCACATATATTCATGTATAAGCCAACTTTTTCAGCACATTTTTATGAGGTTTTTATGG
>NW_022103918.1:9222858-9233676 GCF_000313985.2 Echinops telfairi | reverse complement strand
AATTTGCATTTGTTATAGTTAATCTTAAAACCTGTTATATTTTTTCATGTCAAAAGTTATACAACTTCAGCTGATGATTGGTATCTGTTCCTAAGTGTGTCCTCAAGCTGAATTCAAAGGTAAGTTGGAACAGGTGCATACAGCTCTTATCAAGCCTTGAGTGAAAGAGGAGTCTTGCAGCCTTTTCAATGATTTAAAAGCTGCACATGTAGCAAGTGAAGGAGATTGTAATGAAGAATTTGTTCTGAGTAGAAGTTGTTTCAAGTCCTGCAAAGTAAGGGAACATGTATCTCACATTAAAGAGAAATTATGAGCTGTGCATACATTGGACATTTGTAACCTAGGGACAGCCTGTAGATACAGCAGTAGCCTGAATTGTGTGCAAATGGACTTTGGAACCGCTTTTTTAATAAGTAGAAGGACTCTGTATCCAGTCATTGTGAGGTGCCAGAGAGAGTTGGGAGTGAGAAGAATAAGACCACACAAAGAACACGGATGCCCAGGTACACACGTGGCGTACGTCAGATCGGAGGAAGGCAGAATGGTTCCTGGGAGAGAACAAGATTTAATTACAGTTGCACTAATGGTTTTACACATCCAACAAAGAACAAATTAAGTAAAAAGAAGTACTCATCCAAAATAAAAGCCTAGAAAAAGAAGAATCATTGAAGCAAAAAATCCAGGAGAGAAAAGATGAGGCTTATGGATTTTCAGTATTCCAGTCTTGTTGGGAAGTCCAATGCTAATGGAAAGATGGATGCATCATATTCTATCAGACTGATTCCATTAAACACACAATTCATCTAACACTTCTCATTCTGTTGACAAACAAGCTACCATCATACTATGAATTGGCTTCCCGACAAAAACAATCCAGCTTAAAAATGAGCGGAGGACTTGGACAGACTCTTGATCAAAGAAGACATTCAGGCAACCAACAAGCACGGTGCCCATGATCATTAGCCATTAGAGATATGCAAATCACAATGGCAACGGGACATTATTTCAAGCTTGTGATAATAAGAGCCCTGGTGGCATAGTGGTCATGCATTGGACTGGTGACTGCCAGGTCAGCAGTTTCAAACCACAAGCCAATCCTTGCAAGGAAGATGAGACTTCTACTCCTATAGGTACAGTCTCACTATCCCAAAGTTGTTGAACTTCGTTGAGTTGTTGAACTTTGGTGCAGATTTATTGCTTTGAGGGTGCCCACAAAATGGTGGCCCAAGACTACCAAGTATTTACTATTTCAAACCCTCCTTGCTTTCTTATGACATGTATTAATCTGGTAGGCATGGTTTTACCTTTGTGAATAAGTGTTATAGAAAATTTTGCCGTAACACCAACCCCATGGTTTGCGTAAATAGTGCCCAGTCACTTAAGAGTTTACTCTGTTTAAGCTAACAATTCAAGTGTAGAGGTCTATGGCTAGTTTATACTTCTACAATTTCTTTTTCTCAATAGTATTTTAAATTGTCAAACATTGGCTATATTAATGACACTATCAATAGAATTACATTATGACTCAGGGGATGATTAATAAATGTTCTCTATCATAAAATAATAACACTGTGTCTAAAGTGAACCAGAGACATATTTGAACCATAGATATGTGAATGAACTGGGGGCTGGCATTTAATTCTAGCCCCAATTAAGAACATTTAGTTCTTATGACATAGCCCTGCTTGATGTTCATCCCCATGAAGAGATTGCTGGATATATCGGTGCAATAGCAAAATCTGGTGACAAAAACAAATAGTGCTCCCCTATCAGAAAGAGTAGCATCTGGGGTCTTGAAAAATTGTCTTAAAACAAGTAGCCATCTAAGTGATGAATCAACTAAGTCCACCTGGAAGAAGCAGGTGTGATCTAAGCATTATAAATAATAAAATCCAAATCCAAAGAGGGAATATATCAGAGCTTAAATTATGAAACACCTGGTTTACCGAAGGCTATGGATGGCAGTGAAATTCCCAAATCCAGGGGCACCACATAGACTAATCCTCCAATGAATCCCCTTTGCTGATAGTTGAGGGGTGTGAATAGCTTTGCTATCAGACAGAGAGCATTGTAAGGTCGACTATGGCAGATGTAGTTAAGTTAAAATGTAATACCCTATCATTTGATCTGCATTTTGGTCCATTTTTGTTTTAGGTTTTTTAATACTTTCTGATTTCTTTTTGAGGCTTATGTATGTTTTGTCTAGTAAATGTTGTGTTTTTTGTTTGTGTCTTGATTGTGTTTTATATGATTTTCTATATATGAAATCCAGAATAAATTTATCTACATAAATAGTAACTGGAGTGAATATTGTCTAGTGGCATAACAGGGGAGGATGAAGGAAATGGTAAGCTAAAATGAGTACAAAAATAAAATATTCTGAAATTGATGGTGGTGATAATTACACAAGTCTTAATATGGTTGAATGATGATTAAATTGTGTGAAATGTGAAGTATATACCAATAAAACTATTTTCCTTTAAAAAAAGTAATTACAGTCTCGGGGTTCTACCCTGATCTAGGGGGTTGCTATGGGTTAGAATCAACTCTACATCAGTGAGTTTCGATCATTTTTGTCTTTTTTCAATAATAGCAAAGATCAAAGAAACAAAAGCAACAAATGCTGGCAAGGATGTGGGAAGACTGGAGTTCTCATTCTCTGCTAGGAAAAGAATGTGGCACTTACTTTAAAAGACAGAATAGCCATACCATGCACTCTAACAATCACACACAAGGATATATGAAGGAGCTTCAAAAAGTTCATGAAAAAATGGAATAGAAAGATCATGGAATTTGTTCAGGACTTTTTCTGAAGCCCTCTCATATATCCTAGAAAAAATTAATCATGACATGAATAGACAAATGCAAACCCATGTCCATTATAGCATTTACATGATAGCGAAAGGATGAAAAACATGCCCTTCAATGAATGAATGGATAAATATAGTTTACACATTGTGTGGTTTTCGTCAACACAGTGTTAAAGGGTAAGGAGTCTGAAAAACATCTCACTAAATGAATGAACTTGGAGAACATGGCTGAGTGGAACGCATCAATCACAAAAGGACACATACTACAATAAATAAAGATTTACTTCCCGAAAGAAATATTCTTTGATGGTTCCCAGTGATGGAAGGGATGAGGAGGAAAAATAGCTAAGCAGATAGTAGAGACCTATTAACTTGTATGAAAAGAAAGAAAATACACAATGAGGAGAAGATGTGCACTGTGAGCAAAGCAAAGGAAGACCTTGGGAGGCAGCAAGAGTAAGAGGCAGCAATCAAACTCTCATCCACTGCTGTCTCGTCAATCCAGACACATGGGGCCCTACAGAACTACTCCACGGGGTCTGCAAAGCCATATGATTCCTTACAGAGGCAGACTTCCTTGTCTGGTGGCTCAGAAGCAGTGACTGGTCTTTCAGTTAGCTGCCCAACACTGAACCATGGGGCTCTTGCTCCTTGAGGCGTCAACAATAAATATTATCCCACACACAATCCTGCAACGACAGTAATAAACAATACTTTATAAGGTAAATATGTGAACTAGTCAGGTGTGGGGTGTCAAATGGTAATGCACCCATACGCATATATAGGTTTAGCAAAATATATTTCTACATACGTATTTCCATGTGCTGCAAATATATTCAAGTATATGGTAAAGGTTGCAGAGGACAAAGTCATGAAAAATATCTTAGTCGTAAGCTAGCAACGTGAGGGAATGAGGCACTGGACTTGAGGGCTCAGGACTATAGTGTCAAGGAACAGCAGGTCAATTGGCATAACTTAGTCCACTGTGACAGTGTTTTACATCCTACTTTGGTGAGTAGTGCCTGGGATCTTAAAAGCTTATGATTGGCCTACTAAGCTTCAACTATTGGTCTTTCTCCAATTGGAGCAAAGAAGAGTGAAAAAAAAATCCAAGCCTCAAAGAAATAATGAGTCCAGAGGACTCATGAACCACACAAGCCACAGCCTCCATTAGATTGAGACCTGGAGTACTAAATGTTACCCAGGTACCATTACCAACTGCTGTGATCAGATTGCAATAGAAAGTCCTAGACAGAGTGGAAGAAAAACACAGAACACAATTCAAAATCATAAAAAAAATAGTTTGGTCTGGTAGAGTCTGGTGGAACCCCCAAGACAACAACTATTAAACACTTTTCAAACCTAGAACTAAACCCACTCCCAGAGAGCATCTTTCAGCCAAACAATAAACAGATACAAAAAGTAAGAAATAGCTCCCCAGTAAGGGGAGTAAGGCACATGCTCCCCAGAACAATCAACCATGTAAGACCAGAGGCAGCGTTTTCCCAATAACAAAGTTTCGAAAACAGAAAGATAGGCAAGTAGAGAGAGGGAAGACAGGGAGAAAATCATATTGCGTGGTTTACAACAGCTGTCACAAATGTGTATAACTGATTGAATAGGAAACGGATTTGCTCTGCAAACTTTCTACTCTTCTTGTGTGAGGGGCCTAATATGAGACCAAGGTGACTGTCATGAGCGGTGGTCAACAATTACTTAACGCTCTTTGACATTTTTGAATGCTCGGTTTATTTACCGCAAGCACACATTAAACAATCGAACAATCTTAAAACTAACTTAAATTATTACTATGAGGGTAACACACAATTAATGCAGCATCGTAATCCTGTGAAGCATTGCCTCCATCAGGGCACTTGCCCCAGCTAGCGTTGGAGAGAGGAGGAAGGAGTTCACGTCTCCTTGGTTTCTGGCTCTCTGAGTCAATCTTGATACCCAGGCCTTTTATAGGTGGTCTTGCTGGCTCTTTGACATCATTTAAAGTCTTCTCAGGGTTCCCCAGATTTGTCCAGGGTGGCTCCTAGTCCACTTGTTTACTTCCTTGCTGTGACTCAGCATTTCTACTGCGCCTTGTAGGACTTTCGTTTTCTTTCAAGATGGAGTTGCTTGGGTTCATCATCCATTGTTTTGCAAGGCAGGTCCACGTCTTGCAAGGTAGTTCTTTACTGCTCTCATCAGTGACTAAAGTCATCCTATGCAATTCCTGCTAGCCTTCCCTAGTAGGAATCCTCGGACACTACTGTTGGCTGCAAGCGAGTGTTCTGTCTTTCCACAAGGAGTAAAATAAAAATTATTTCGGTACTCAACGTTGTTTATTTGTGGTCCACAGAAAGATTCAAACATTGGGTAGGAAACAGGAGAGAGCAACAAATAGGATATTCTGATTAACTTTGTGTTTTAATCCTGGAAAACAAGGCTGAGAGGAACAGGTAAAAACTGGCCAGAGTCATGCGACTACAGAGAAACATTTCCTTCCCCATAGCTGAGTCAAAGCGATGTCTTCCAATTACTACCTTTTTCCCCTCTCTTGTGTCAGTAGCGGCTCTTTCACATTTGTTTAGGGACACTGAGAATCTAGCTGAATTTATTTTGATTCCTTCCCTACATACAATAGTACTTCTTTTGATTCATTATTGTGATTGGACAAATAGAAGCTGTAATGTCAGGAAGCTGTCAAATGCAATCATTCACTTTGGACTCACAGCTGTAACTTTCAGGGTCTGCACATGGAGACCCTTCATGCTTGCCTCTGATTTCTTAAAACCCAGATTCGGAGGTGTTAACTAACAAGAAAACTGACCTTCTCATTAAGGCAGTTATTTTTTTTTTTAACTCACTACAAGAATATGAGTAAACAACAAAAGCTCAAGAGGTTCACAGAAAGGAAGTAGTTAAATGATAAAAATGTGAAATGTTATGCAGCAAGCTGTGTACAATTAACTAGAATTCAAATATACCCCTTGTTCCAATCCAAGCCATTTATCAGATAAAAATAGTCTGCTACAAGAATGTCATGATTAATGAGGTGAGACTCCAGCTAATTACTGTTTCCTCCAGAAGTAATTAGGTTGGCATTGCTAATCAAGATGAATGAACACTCTGACCCGCTTTTTTAAATGTAAAACTATGAGCCGCTACTGCAATAACATCATTTAGTTCAGGCAATGTAGTCTTTATTAGGCTTGTAGTTTGATTAAATTCTTTTGTTACACTAGGCTTTCCACACATGAACAGATGAATGCTGTGATGTTCAAAGAGTTTTTCACCCTTAATTAAAGACTGAAAAGGCTTGTTCAAGTCGCAGGGCAATACATAGGACAGCTCTAAATTGATAGCTTTTAAGTAGAGAATAAGCGAAGGAGTCGTAGGGCTTGCCCAGCTGTGAGAGGTTTCCTCCTCCTCCTGTAATTCCACTTATTACAGTTAAGAAATGAATGGAAAATACTTTTATTATATTTTATTAAACAGCTTTTTTTTCATTTCATCACAGCCTCTTTTAAGAAACATAATGCGTAGATCTTTACTTACTTATTTTTTTAATGCAATTAATATAAGGGGCGAAAAGCCTGTAGTGGATTCCATACCATTAGGAGAACGAACCATGGTGTGGAACGCAGGTGCCTGTGAAAGCGGACAAGAGTCGCTTGCTAACTCCTGCAGTTCACATCAGAGTAACTATCATTTCATTTCCTGCAGTTTACATCAGAGTAACTAACATTTCATATGAATGGGTTATGGCTAAGTGAAAATATTTCTTCAAGGTGTGATTGTATTGTTTAGTCTTTCAAGCAAAGGGGTCAACTGTTTTAGTAGCTGCTAAATTTATATCTGTTAAATTCTCAATATGATCTCTTAGTAATCTTATACTTAAAAAAAAAGGCATCAATATCTGTGTCCCCAATTCGGTAGCTAGAGGCTTGTCGTGGGTTTTGGCGACCTCCTCGCTTCTCTACACGTACTGTGTTTCCATCCTCTGCCTCCCCTTTCCTCACTCCTTCACCAGCTTCCAGGTTCCGACTCCTAATGTTTTTCTATAGTTATTCCAAAAGGGTGAGATTATCCTCCGCTCTCCTGCCAGTTGGTTTATATTTCCACTTGCCAGGTTGGGAAATCCTATTTTTATATCTTCTGCTTAATTATATTCCCAGTCTAGAATGTGCTGCCTCCTCTCTGATTGACATGTTTGGACCTCCTGCTGCTTTGTTTTTCTCTGCAATTTTGTATACAGGAGGATAAAATCCTCTTACATTTTGACACCTTGTCTAGGTCGAAGAGTCAGAGTTTCTTTTGGGGGGGGGGCAGTTTTCCTTGTAAAATTTCCTAAGTGGCTGTTCGTATTAGTAGTTTCCATTTCTAAAAATTTCTGTCTTTATTTAGAAAGCCATGCATACAATGCCCAGGGTCCTTCACTGTCTGTTCCCTGAACTTATAACAAACCACAAACGCCAGCTCTTCTAAGCCCCATGCCTGACAGAGACACTGCGAGGGAAAACAGCCACAGTGGTGCACAAAGCCTCATTGTGCAAACAGAAAGCCTAGGCACTAATGCCTGCAGCACCAGGATAGGTAAATGTGTCAGGACATGCCCTGCTGCTCGAGGGTAATTGTCAGGGTGTCATTATACAGGACACTTCATTCTCTTTCCTAATTTTCCAGTTGGGTTTTGAATTTGTCATAGTTCCGCGTCATTTATTTTACTCCATCATTATTCTACACCAGGCTGCCTTTCTTAAATGTGGCTCCCCTCGCGTACATGGGTAGTGCTAGAATGTGTCCTAGGATGTTGTATTAAATAGCTCCCAAGCTTTTTTAGACTTGTCTCTCGGGTTCTCTCTTTTCCTTAGTGCCTGTCTGTTTAGCACAAGGATAGCTCCCGTTCTGCCTGATAAACCCAAGCTGGTATCTCGTGCTTTCTGCCATGTGTTATTTAATTAAAACATGTAGTTCTTTCTTGGTCTTCTAAATAGTTCTGGCACCATAATAGTTGCGGAGACCCAGGACAGCAAGATAGGACTTAGCATAGAGCTCTTGACCTTGATCCATCCTTTAATTGTTTCATAATTGTTTATGTTTATTTGTTTCATTGTGTAATCTCGTATTCCTGGTGAGTTCAAGTACAATGACATGTACTCTTGATATATATTCATAAGGCTAAATTACACTAAAAAATCTTATTTGACATAATTATACTTCAAAAACACAGAATTCAGGGAAATTTTTCTACAAGAAGTAATAAGTTCCTTAAGCTGAAATCCATCACCCATCTACCGGTAGATTCATAGAGCAGAAATGAAGCTAAATAGTAAACATTTAGCAAGACTATTTATCAACAAATAATTCACAAAATTGAATCTCTTTATTCATTTTTTAATAGCAGCATGTTTAATTGAATTATTTAGATTTTCCCCTAAGTCTACATGTCACCAGTTTGTTTTGAATCTACTGTGCCCAAAATAAAGTCATCTAATACCTCCTAATTCATTTATCTATCTCCCTGTTCATTTTCCCCAAAATGCCTGTTTCTAAACCAAGATTGCATCTTTTATGATTCAATTTCTTAATTATTACATATAATATATTTGTAAAAACAGGTGTTTGGTGGTTTTTTTATTAAATACTTTTATTGGGGGCTCTTACATCTCATCACAATCCTTGCATTCATCCAGTGTGTCAAGCACATTTGCACATACGCCGCCATCATCATTTTCAAAGCATTCTCTTCCCACTTGAGCCCCTGATATCAGCTCCCCATTTCTTCCTCCTCCATCCCCCACCCGCCCTCCCTCATGAACCCTTGATAAGTTATAGATTATTATTTTCATATAATAATTTCATTATTTTCATCGTCCTCCATTGCCCCTCACCCACTTTTCCATTGTTTGTCCCCATGAGAGGGGGTTACAGATTGATCCTTGTGATTCCCCCTTTTTTTCCCAACCTTCCCTAATCCTCCTGGTATCTCTACACTCATTGTTGGCCCTGGGCGGTTATATATCCTGTATTCCCTGTGTTATTGGCTCTTATCTGTAGCAGTGCGCATGTTCTGGTCTAATCCGATTTGTAAGGCAGAATTGAGGTCATGATAGTGGGGGGAAGGAAGTACCAAAGAACTAGAGGAAAGTTGTGTGTTTCATCAATTCTATACTGTACTCTGACTGGCTCATTTCTTCCCTGTGACCCCTCTGTAGGGGGATGTCTGATTGTCTACAGATGGGTAGTAAGTCTCCACTCCATGCCCCACCCCTCCATTCACCTGGGGTATGATTTTGTTCTGAGTCTTAGATGCCTGGTACCTGATCCCATTGACACCTCATGATCACACAGGCTGGTGTGCTTCTTCCATGTAGGCTTTGTTGTCAACTAGATGGCCGCTTGTTTGTCTTCAAGCCTTTAAGACCCCAGATGCTATATCTTTTGATAGCCGGGCACCATCAGCTTTCTTCATCACATTTACTTATGCACCCATTTTGCCTTCAGCAATCATGTCAGGTAGGTGAGCATCACAGAATGCTGGATTGCCAGAACAAAGTGTTTTTGTGTTGAGGGAGTACTTGTGTTGAGGGAGCACTCCCTCAACTCAAGTAAAACCCAAGTATTATCAAATGCAAAAGAATTATATAAACATTCTCTAATAATAGTACCTGAACCTAATTGCCATCACCTCTAGAAATAAGCTAGCAAGAAAATTCTCATAAGGCAGTAGTGGGAAGTTTGGAAAATCTGAATCTCCTTTCTTATATTACTATTGTAGGGATTACTATAGTTTGACAATAGAGGCCCTTTAAGAAAAATAGAAGAGTAAGGAAGCCAGAATCCGTTGCTAAACTAACTTTGTAGGTACAAGACATGAGCCCAGTCAATAGCAAGAGGACCAACAGTTAGTCGAGACAAATGACCAAGAGAAGTGAAAACACTCTGTCTTGCTTTAGGCAGCCATCAGCAACAGGGATGCAACAGATGGTAGCAAAGTTCCAGCAGAGTGACATAGAAGTGAGGCGTGGTTTGATGTTTGGGGTTTAAAGAGTGATTGCTTCTAGTGAAAGGACAACGACTTGTTTTAATCGCAGGGTCCCAACCACTGGGAAAGAGGAGCAAGAGCAGCAAGATAGGATTGCCAGGGTCTTAGTACCTTCCTGAGATTCCAGAATCTTGGAAATAAGCTGTCATAGAAAGAGGGGAAATCAAAGCCCTAACCTAGTTCTGGGCAGTGTCGTACACAGGAGATGAAAGACTATGGCTTACAGGGACAACCTGGAGATTAACTGGCTTGAAGAGACCTAAATCTTCACCCAAAAAATTATTTACTAGATGACCAAAAGGTGTACTGCAAAAAGAAAGGTCTTGCCCATCGTAGACTTTATAGTTGAGTAGAGAAATCATGAAAAATCACTAGTGATAAACAATAAGTGTCATCAAAGGAGAATAGCAGCAGCATCTAACCTGGTCTGAGCTGGGGATGGGAATAGATGAGGAAAGATCTCCCTGGACTAATTTAGGTTTAGGCAAGAGCCAGATTCAATGCCTTTCTGCTACTAAAGATAATCTGGGATCAATTCGCAGACATACATTCAACCCCAGTGGCTTCACCTACTAGACTCGTGAAAAAGACATAAGTGAGGAAAATAGACATTACTATTAGCTAGATATTTGGTCATAAACAACTATGTGGAAACCATGATCTCCATGAACTCTGGGGAACATAGAGGAATGCTTGAATGATAAGCAATATACACAATCTAGACTAATGACAAACATAGGTCATTGGTACTAGAAGATAATCTATGTCAAAAAGGATTATATAGTCAAGTGTCTTTGTAAAACTTTGTACACTATTACCGTCTTGTGAAAAATCACAAAACTCATTAAAAGCACTAGATTTATTTATAATTAAGAAATTTAGTTCCTATCTGTACCAGTACCTCCTCTGGTCTAGCCAGTCTTGCAAGATAGAATTCGAGTCATGGAACTGAAAATACAGGGAATCCAGGAC
>NW_022103918.1:9211902-9222524 GCF_000313985.2 Echinops telfairi | reverse complement strand
ATGCGCTTTACACAATTGATGTGTGTATGGATTGGGATAACAGTTGTATGAGCCCCTAATAAAATGTTAAAAAAAAAAAAAGAAATTTAAATTTCATGATCAGATACTTCCCATATTTAAAACCCTGGAACTCATTTTATATGTAATACCTGTTAAAAAATTTTTTAATTTGTTTTCTACCTATTGTACTTCAGGAAAAAATTATCTACACTGAAAATCAGCAATTTTTTTTCTGTAAAGTTCCAGACAGTGTATCATCAGACCTTGATGTCTATATGATTTCTGTCTCAACTAATCAATTCTGCTGCTATAGCGCTAGAGTGGTATGGCAATATTTAGAAGAGTAGGCATATTTGGGTTCCAATAAAACTTTATTTACAAAAATAGATGACAGTCTTGATTTGGTCCATGGGTCACAGTTTTCCAACCCCTGGTCTAGGCAATAATTCATAACCATAAACCCATGCCAGAGCTTTCCCTTAGCAATCCTGTGGCTGGGATACTGATGAAGTTAGAGTAGAGAGCAATCTAAGGGGAGAGACTGTAACCTTTCATTTTCCAGAGGGGAATTCAAAAATTGAAAGAAAAACTAAAAGAAAGACCAACACTAAGCAAACACCAAAAAATGTATTTAATTGCTGGACACGCTGATGGCTCCATGACTAGTCTGTCCTTGATCAGATCACTTAACAGAATTTCCTTGGGTAGAATGAATGGGAAATTTTGAGCTGCCCTAAAATCAACATACAGAGATCCTTGAAGTGGTATTGAAGAAAGAAAATATTTGGTGGTACATCAGGCTAGCTTATCTGGATAAATAAACCCAGTGACACTCATCTATGTAAGAGCTTTATATCAAGAAGTAATCTTAAATAAGAAAGCCTCCCAGCCCAGTTCAACTCAAGGCCAGAAGCCCAATGCAAGCCCTGGCCCACTTCAGATTCTTGTTGCTGCCGGCTGATGACCACAAAGGTGAAGCAGGATGGAAGATTACGTGCCGTGGGTGCAGAGTTTTGTGGATCCAAAGTGGGTGGAAACATAGCAGAAACTCTGACAGGTCTCAGAGTCAGGCAGCCCACATGGGACCACCCCTGCAGGCAAGCAGAGTTCCAGTAAGCAGGAAGGCAAAGGGGCAGAAAGAGATGGGAGTTCCCAGGTTCTCCCTAACAGGAAGGCCACACTGCCAAGAAGTCAATCATCAGATGTGGCCTGATTAATAGGCTGGACTCTACCCCTACACTGTCATCCAAATTCAAGTTGACATAACATCATCCAACTATCACAGGAAGTATGAGCAGAGGTTGAAAATGGTCATCGATGCCTCTCTTCATTGTTTCTGCACCCTCTTTTTCAAGAAACAAAAAATCAGAGTCATCCCTAATGCAGCTTTATGCTTGTCCTAGTTTTTGCAAATCTCTTTCACGATCCAAAATTCCACCCCACCCCCCTTTTTTTTAAAGAAAAAAAGTTTTTTATTCTCTGGTGAAAAATCCACAGAACCAGTACAGATCGGGTCACTGTAGAATCGTTATTCTTTCTTTTCCTTCCCCAGCATTGGCCTTTGCCGTGCCCTGACGGTCTGCATCCTGTTCTTCCGTGCCTTGCGTTGTTTCCCGGAGGTTTTTTCTTCTCAAAGAGCTCATGTTGCAAGTCTGTGTTTAGGGTCCCTTTTCTTTGCAGAATCCAAAGACTCACAAATCATGCCGAAGCCAGTAGGCTTGCCACCACCAAAATGAGTTCTAAATCCAAATACAAAATGACCCTGGTGTGGTCTTGTACGTTTTGTTTATTAGGAGGTGGGCTTTGTTTTAACACACTGCAGTGCAGAAAGACCTCCACTCTGGAGAACAGTGGGACATTTCAGTATAAAATACTGTCAGAGGCTGCAGAAGGCTTGGACTTGTGTCAGATACCTCTGAAAGAAGGTTGAGAAAAGTGGAGCTTTGTTCTGAACGTGATGCTGTCAAGAAGCCGGGACATTTTAATCACAGGGTTCCTTTATCATTCTAAGTTATAAGGCGACGAGCAAAGAGTAAAGCTAAAACTATCATTATTAAAGAAGACAGATACAATATGTTTGTGTCACTTTGGGGCAAAGTCATGGTTTGGACTGTGCTGGGACATGATTAAACAGTTATTTCATATTATCACAGTCACAGAGTTGGCTGGTCTGATGATGATGTTCTGTGAGATTGTTGTTGTTCAGAAGGAGAAGACAAGGACCAAGATACAGTCAGTAGAACCAGGTTAAGTTCTAGCTGGCAGGAGCTGATTTTGTGGTTCTTAGTGTGCAGATCTGTGAAAAGCAAAACTTAGAAACATTAACGAAAAATGGCTATGACTCAGTAGTCATTTTGGTCTACAAAGTCACTCTCCTAGGACACAGATATTTGAAGTGTAGATTAGAAGACAGGAAATAAAAATTAGTTCCCTTCAACTCAAAGATTCCATTACTCCATAATCCATGGTACATACTGTTCAGTATGACAACACATTTCCAACCTGGCAAAGCAACAAGCCATGCATAACATAAAACACAACAGGCAAAAAGCTCTTCTGTAAGTACTTGCTACACTGCCCTCAACATGACCAGACTTTATTTTCTCTCTTTCCTCTGCCTCCATGCTCCACTCCTTCTCTTGCATAAGCTCCTCATCAGAAACAGCTTGGCCCTGATCTATTTCCACAAGCATTCTTCCTTACATCTGTTCATTTCAGTCAGTTCCTGCACACATCTCCCCTCTCTCTAAGCTTGCCCTGCTAAGCCTATAGGGACAGCCTGCACTCACTCCTCCCAGGTGGTCTGGTCCTCTGACCAGGACAAATTATAATCTTGGATATATGGGTTTGGGGCATGAGAAAAGATAAAAGATATTGAGGGCCACCATTATACTGAAACTGGCGTCACTCAGAAAAACTCTGCCATTACTCTATCTATTAGTATCAAAATATCAGGGGCATTAGAAAACAGTGTGAGTTGACAAATACTCATTTATAGTCAATTACTAGATTCTAATTTAGAGGATAAGTGGGACCAGGAAAATTCCTTTAAATTGCTATTTTGGTGAAAAATAACATGGAATTTGACTGTAATCTCAATGTGGGCAGGAGGTATTTCTCATGTTAATCACGATTATCTTTGGAAGTGTCTAACACATGGCCTGGCAAACCCAAATCAAACCAGTTACCACAGAGTGAATCCAAACCATAACAACCCTGTAGGACAGAGCAGAAATGTCCCCATAGGATTTCCAATACGGTGTTCTTTATAGAAGCAGATGGTCAGATATCTCCGGTGGAGCTGCTGATGGATTCAGACCACATACCTTTGCGCTAGCAGCTAAATACTTTAATCCCTATGTAACCTAGAACAGTGGTTCTCAATTTGTGGGTCGTGTCCCCTTTGGGGGTTGAACAACCCTTTCACAGAGGTCGCCTAATACATCCTGCATATCATATCTTACATTATAATTCATAACAGTAGCAAAATTACAATTATGAAGTAGCAATGAAAATGATTTTATGGTTGGGGGTCACCACGACATGAGGAACTGTGTTAAAGGGCTGCAGTATTAGGAAGGTTGAGAACCACTGTTCTAGAATATTCTAAAATTATATTTTTGAATAAGTAATTGAATGTTAACATCTACTGGATGGCCATAAGGGTAAAAAGTGGCACCCCAATTTTGAACATTATTTATTTTCCTTCTTTATTTCTCAACTTAAAAACAAAACCAGCAACAACAACAAAAACCCTAAGGGGCAGAAATGAGCAAATTCCTCTCATATGTTTATAGCACATTATCCTAATCGGGAAACTTAAAAACCCACTAGAATATTTTATAGCTCCTTCATTTCTGGGCCTCACTCACATTCCCCTCTAAAACCAAGAGAGAGATTAATGTATATTTAAAATAAACTTTTTGAGATAATTATAGATGTACATGTAGTTGTAATAAATGATACACAGAGATGCCATACGACTTTTGCCCAGTCTTGCCCTGCCTGTGGTAACATCTCCCAACGCTACAGTATCTTGGTAGTATACTACCAAGATATCGACATTGATCCAGCCAAGATGTAGAGCATTTTCATAACGATAAGAAGATCTCATGTTACTACTTCTTGGTGGTTTCACCTATTTCTCTTCTCCCTGTATCTCCTTAAGCCATGGGAACGACTAATCTATTCCACAATTCTACAATGTTAGTATTTCAAGAATGTTATATTAATGGGAATCAATCTTTTGAGACTGGCTTTTGTCACACAGCATAATTCCCTAGAATTTTATCCAGGTTGCTGCATGAAACAATAGCTTGTTTCTTGTCGTTGTTGAATAGTATTCCATAGTACAAGTATATCACAATTTGTTTAACTGGTCATTTAAGGAGTCTTCTTTAACCAACATAGTATTTAACAAATTATATGCCATATTAAGTTTTGCAGTTTACTTAATAAATTAAGAATTTCCGAGAATTTCAAATAACATAGTATGGTGTAGCAAGTAAATGGTATTCAAGCATTCTCTATGAGCCTCTACAATATTGCAAAACATTTAGAAGAGTTATAAGGACCTAAGATGTTAGTACTGTTCAGAAAAATTACCCAAAACTTGGAAATAATGGCAAAATATGTCACAATTACCTTCCAATGTCATATGAAGTCTTTTCTAGAAGGCTAGTTGTGGATTTATTTTTCTGAAGAAATATCTTTGTTTGACTCATAATTTACTGTTGATTACAGGCCAAGACTCTATGAAGAGACATTGTAATTTATACATTTTGCATAGTAGGTGTGGTACTTGCATAATCTGGTGTCAATTTGAGAGGATTATGAGTGAAGGAGTGGAGTCTTGTCTGTCAATCAGGCCATAGCCAATGAGGGCTCTGTGTGGGCATGGTCTTCGCCTGAGAATTCTGGGAACTCCGGGCTTTCCTCCTTGGAGGCAGAAGACATCTCTCTCTTTCTCTCTCTCTCTCCTCACTCCCTAAGAGGTACTCTACTGAAAAGACACATGATGCTATGCCCTGGGAGCTGGGGAAGCCACATGGACCTATCCTGATGCAACCAGACCTCTGGAGCTGGAGAAGCCACATAGAGACCCCAGCCAGCACTGAGATGCTTACAGCACCACTGGTTCCACAAGACTTCCAACCCACTGGCCTGTGATCCTCCTGCATTTAGCATCATTGCATGTATTTCATGAGTCTGAAGAGGACTTTATAGATTGATATCAGACATATGGGCTAATATTGGACTTATAGATTTGACCTGGACTGGGCTGGAATGTTTTCTCAATGTTCAATTGCTCTTGTATATAAACCTCTTTCTTATACACAAATGAGTTTCTATGGATTTGTTTCTCTAGTCTACCTGGAATACACAGTAAGAATGCAAATTATCTCTCCTGTAAAAAACAAAAAAGCCCTAACACTTACAGTTTTAATGGCATGCTCAATTTGATCTCTAACTTAGCAAGGTTTTCTCATCATGCCTCTCCTGAACAACAATAGACATGTTAGTTCTTGAATTAAGCAGCTTTAGTTTCCAGCTGGATGCCTCACTGTTGAGGTAAAGCTTTAACATGTGCTCACTTTATGTTTGTGTAGAGTCGTGTTTTTAACTTTCTTAAATTATGTTTTAACAACTTGTGAAGCTATCCCTCTGAGGTAGACTCATCTGCTGGAGTCTATTCTATGTACTCTATTGAAAAAAAATATGCGTTGTGAATTTCATCCCAGGGACACCTCTTTTGGGTCCTCCAACGAGTCTCAAGAGCAATAGAAATTTTCTTTCATTAATTCTCTGATTGTTCCCCTGATTTTTGTTTGTTTGCTTCTGGTTATACAGTCCCTGTTTTGTCTAGTTTGTGATTGTAGATATGACTAGTGAGTATTAGGATAATCTCAACTAGGTAGTCAAAGAGATCACTTTGTGCACATAAGCCTTGTTTGTACACGATTTGCCTTATTCTACATTGGTACAAGCAATAGCATTGAGACTAATAAGAATCCAAGAACATTTCATTGTGCTATGTAGAACCTGCACATGGACCAAAATACAGTCATTCTAAACAGGGAGTATTGCCTGTTTTCACATCAGGAAGTGTGAGTCGGCATTATGTCCTTTCTCTATACCCACCTAAATTCAATCTGTATTCTGAGCAAATAATCCAAAATGATGCACTATATGAAGCAGAAGGTGGCATAAGGTTTGGAGGAAAGCGTATTAACCTGTGATGTGAAGATGGCATCACCTTCACTGCTGAAATCGAGGAGGGCTTGAAACATTTACTGGTGAAGATCAGGAATTGCGGCCTCAGTCTGGCTAGCAACTCAATGTGAAGAAGACCACAATCCTCACCTCCGGAGCAGTAGACAGCATCTTTCTAAGTGGAGAAAAAAAACGAAGTTGTCCAAGATCTCACTTTGCTTGGATCCGCAATCCATGCTCATGGAAGCATCCATCAAAAAAATCAAACAATATATTTATTGCATTCAGCAATCTGCTGCCGAAGACCTCTTTAAAGCTGTGTTAGTCTCGGTAGACTAGAGAAACAAATTCATAGACACTCATATGTGTATAAGAAAGAGTGTTATATAAAAGAGCAATGGAATATTGAGAAAACAACCCAGCCCAGTCCAAATCAAGTCCATACATCTGATATTAGCCCATATGTCCAATACCAATCTATAAATTCCTCTTCAGACTCACGAAATGCATGCAATGATGCCAAATGCAGGAAGATCACAGGTCAGCGGGTGGAAAGTCTTGTGGATCCACTGGTGGTAGCAGCATCTCAGCGCTGGCGTGGATCTCCACGTGGCTCCTCCAGCTGAGTGCTGGCTGCATCAGCATAGCTCCATCAGTTTGTCCTCAGTAATGTCTCGCAGGGAGTGAACATGTGTCCTGCCTCCAGTGAACTATGTATCTCCTTAGCACCTCCACCCCTTCACTCTTAAGTCTCAAATTGACAACACATTTAGGTAACTACCACAAATGTGTTGAAAAGCACTGATGTCACTCTGAGGATTCATGTGCGCTTGTTTCAAGCCATGGTACTTTTAATCACCTCATACGCGTGTGAAAGTTAGATATGAATAATGAAGATGCCAGAAGAATTGATACATTTGAATTATAGTATTGATGAAGAACGTTGACAATACCGTACACTGCCAGAAGAATAAATAAATCTGTCTTGGAAAAAGTAGAGGTAGAATGTTGCTTAGACCTGAGGATGACACCAGTTTGTCTCATGTACTTTTAACAGATTGCCTGGAACAACCAGTCCCTAGCAAAGGACATCATGCTGGGCAAAGTAGGTCAGAGAGAAAAAACCCACAGCAAAATGACTTGCCACAGCCACAAGGTGGTTCAAGTGTAAGACCAAGTGTGAGGATAGTGCAGGCCTGAGCCCTGTTTTCTTATGCTGTGCATCGGGCCACTGGGAACAGAACTAGCTAGACCACATCTAACAGCAACAGCCCAAGCAGCGATTCGAATCTGGTTTTCATGATATCATTAAATGGTGGCTTCTATCATATTGGCAGATAAGCTGATTTGTTAGACATTTTGATTTTCTGCTTTGTCTATTTGTGAGATGAACTTAATTTTATAAAAACTTTATGCCTACTGGAAATGGGAAAAATCTATTTGATATCTGAATTGATGGGTTTTTGAGCTTTAGTAAATTTTAAACCTGTGTCTGAAGTTGTAGAATTAAAACTATAAGCTCTGTGTGTGTGTTAGTCACTGTGGAAACAATGTTTTCCTTTCATATGTGAACATGAAATATTATTCTACTTATGGAGGACATTAGTATCTTAAACTACAAAATCTCTTAAAGAAGTTCAGTAGTGTTAGATTTATAGAAATATTTAGAGGTTGCATAAATGTAAGATTTTCAAAATTTTTATGAAATAAAGAAATTGAGCATTTACTTGTGCTAGCCTTTTTTTCTCTTTAATTAAAAAATCACTTTATTGAGGGATCTTACAGCTCTTATTACAATCCAGACATAAATTGTATCAAGCATATTTGTACATATGTTGCCATCATTATTTTCTAAACATTTACTTTCTATTGGGCCTTTAGTATCAGTTCCTCTTCTCCCACACACACACACCCTCCCCTTTGTGACCCCCTGATAAATTATAAATTATGATCATTTTCATATTTTACACCGACCACTGTCTCCCTTCCCCCATGGTTTCAGCTGTTCATGCCTGGGACGGGGGATGGGGTGGGGGTTATGTGTCAATCATTTCTATCGGTTCCCTTCCTCCCCACCTATCCCCACCTTCTCTAGCCTCGTGGTATTGCTACTCTCATTCCTTTTCCTGTGTGCTAGCCTTTTTAAAAAACACACACACAAAAATTGCATGGAGCTGCTAGTTCTGAAACAGTTCTTATACAAAAATCCAAGTTCATGTTGTGAAAGTGAAAATCTCTGGACAAATTAGATTTATGTTTTTTAATTTGGGTTTAGAAATAGCTTTATATCTTTTGCCTAATTTCACTAATGTGGAGTATAATAGGATACTTTTTTAGGAATTTGTTTTTATAGCTCATGAAAAAATGTAAGAATAATAATTTTCTACATTTTTATACTTGTTTCAGATAAGATAATACTGTCTTCTTTTTTAATTAAGATGCAGATTAAATTATATGTCAACTATAAAGAATTTTAATTCTTAGAAACTTTTTATATCAGTAGCAATTGTGACCTGTAATATATCTGTTTAAATCTTTTTGAAGACCTCAATATAATATTAAATTCGGTTAGTTAATGGATAATTCTTGGATTTCTGTTGTTGTTAGATTAGATTCCTCTTGTTGTTGTTGTTAGGTGCTATACACTTGGTTCCGACTCATAGCGACCATATTACAATAGAAGGAAACACTGCCAGGTCCTGTACCATTCTCACAAGTCTTCTACTAGAGCTCATCTATGCAACCACTACATCAATCCATCTTGTCAAAAGACTTCCTCTGTTTCTCAGCCTCTCTACTTTGTCATACACAATGTCCTTCTCCAGGGACTGGTCTCTTCTGATAACCTGTCCGAAGTACATGTGATGAAGCTCCTCCATCCTTACCTCTATGGAACATTCTGGCTGTACTACTTCTAAGACAGATTTGTTTGTGCTTTGGGCAGTCCCTGCTATTTTGAATATTCTTCACCAGTGCCAAAATTCAAACGCATCGATTCTTCTGCCTTCTTTATTCAATGTCCAACTTTCACATGCACATGAAGCAATTGAAAATACCATGGTGTGATAGCTAGGTTTTTGTTTCAACATGACACCCATAAGAAGATATGGTGGAGTCTAGCTTGTCAGTCGTGTCACAGCTTGATGACTGCATTTGGAGGTGCCACAGAGATAAATGGCTTGCTGGAGTGGGACACTCTTGCTCTCTGCCTTCAACTTCCTGTTGAAGAGCCACACTGGCACCTGTGTGAGCCCTGGATATGTGTCCTCCATTGTTAGATCTACAGAAGTCTGCACCCACCAACCGGTGATCTTCCTGCACCCTGCATCATTGCATGCTTTGTGAGTCTGAAGAGGGACTTATGGACTAGTAATGGACTTATAGACTTGATTTGTACTGGGCTGGGATATTTTCTTGATTTGTACTTACTCCTTGATGAAAATCTCTCTCCTGCACATATATGAGTGTCTCTGGATTTGTTTCTCTAGTCAACCTGATCTAACACACAAGGCTTGGGCCAGATGCACCTTAGTCCTCCAAGTGACATTCTTGCTTTTCTGTACTCTAAAGAGGTCTTGTGTGGCAGATTTACCTAATGCAACATGTCTTTTTGTGTGTGAATTCAAGCAAGACAAACTCCTTGCCAACCTCAAGCTTTTCTCCACTTATCATGATGTTACCTACTGGTCCATTTTTGATCCTCTTTACATTGACTTGTCATCCATACTGAAGGCCATGGTCCTGGATGTTCACTAGAAAGTTTTAAAGTTCTCCTCACTTTCAGCAAGCAAAGTTGTGTCATCTGCATATTGCAGGTTGTTAATAAGCCTTCCTCCAATCCTGGTGCCACATTCTTCTTCAATGAAGCTAGTTTCTCTGATTATTTGCTCAACATATAGATCAGTGAGAGGATGCAACCCTGACACACACCTTTTTTTATTTTAAACCATGCAATATCCCCTTGTTCTGTCCACACAACTGCTCCTTTATCCATGTACAAATTATGCATGCACACAATGAAGTGTTCTGGAATTCCCATTTTTCTCAAGGTGATCCATAGTTTGTTATGATCCACAGTCGAATGCCTTGGCATAGTCAATTTAACAGAAGTAAACATCTTTCAGGTATTCTCTGCTTTGAGTCAATATCTATCTTACATCAGCAATGATATCCCTTGTCCCATGTCCTCTTCTGAATCCAGCCTAAGCCTCTGACAACTCCTTGTCAATGTACTACTGCAATCATTGCTGAATGATCTTCAGCAAAATTTTACTTGCATGTGATATCAATGTTATGGTTCTCTAGTGTTCTTTTTTTTTTTTTTTTGTAGCGGTTGTGGAGAGTATGGAACTCTTTTTTTTTCTAATTGGCTTTTCTCCAATTTATTTTGCATGCAACTTCAAAATTTT
>NW_022103918.1:9202635-9211169 GCF_000313985.2 Echinops telfairi | reverse complement strand
TTGGTGTGCTGCTTCCATGTGGGCTTTGTTGCTTCAGGGCTAGATGGCCGCTTGTTTACTTTCAAGCCTTTAAGTCCCCAGACACTATAGGTCTCGATAGCTGGGCACCATCAGCCTTCTTCACCACACTTATTTATGCACACATTCGTCTTCAATGTTTATGTGGGGAAGGTGATCACACAATGATGGTTTTTGTTCTTTGGTGTCTTCTACCTGATCCCTAGTTTGAGCTTTCTTTTGAGTCACTTGTCTTTGGAATGGGAACAAATATTGATCTTTTCCTAACAGCTGGCCAAGTTGCTAGATTTCAAATTTTCTGGCAAGATGACGGAGTACTTCCAGTCCCTCATCAGCTTGTTTAAACCTTTCATTTGGAATCGCACAAATTTCTGGGGCCCCTTTTTTTTGGCTAGTGTTTTCAGTGTAGCATAATGCTTAATTCCCTTGTCAGATTCCTATGTCGATGAGAATTATTTTAATATGTGTACTTCCATTTCTTATTTTTATAGATTTTAGAGAGGCTCTATGGATAATTTGTTAATTCTTGCTTCTATGAGAATACATAAAATTGGTCTATAATTACAGAGCATGTGTCGATTCATAAATTTAGTGGTCTGATAAAAGGCTTGTGGGTGACAGACAGTTCTAATTTACCTACCTCCACTTAATACTGGATGAATAGAAGCTATTTACTATGGTTAAAAGCTGATTTCTTAAAGTTATACTGGTACAATTTTAGTACCAAAGTACAAATGTATATGCAAGATAGTGGAATTTGTTGTGGAGTTATTTGTTTGTTTTTCACTTCTTTTTTCTCCAAAGGCAAAAGAAAGAGTTGTTTTCTCTCTCTCTTTTAATTTGTCACTTTGGTGAAAGTTTACAGAGCAAATTGGCTCTCCATTCATTCATTCATACGCATTGGATTTGTGACATTGATTGCAACAATGTAATTACATCCTTCTCATTGCCGCTTATATTTACATTTACATTCCTTCTTTCCTATCCTTTCCTGCCTTGTGAGCTTTATCCTTGGGCAAATGCTTCCCTAGAGGTTTTGTATGAATGATTGCTCAAAGGAGTGTGGATCTCACTGATGTTATTGTTCATGTTTTAGGCCTGTCTATTGTTTGGCTGAAAATTGAGCCATGGGGCTGAGTTCAGCTCCAGGCTATAAGAGTCATAGTCTCAGGTGTCCCACTCATTTCTATCAGACCAGTGAGTCTGGTCTTTTTTTCTGTAGTTTCTTTATTCCACATGTTTCTTTCCTTCTATCCAAGATCTCCTATAGTGATCCCTTTTAGAAGCTGTGAGTAGTGGTAGCCAAGCCCTTCTCGTTCTGATGGCTCAGACAGAGGCTAGGGTTCGTGTTGTCCATTAGTCCTTTGGACTAATTGTTTTCTCACATCTTTAATTTCCATCACTCTTCTTTGCCCATGTCTGGAGAAACCAAAGTCGCACCCCAGATGGCCCCCAACCAGCTTTTACGATCTCAATTATCACTCACCAAAGATGAAGAGCACTTTCTTTATGGACTGTGTTATGCCGACTGACCTTAGTGTCCCCGAGGATGATGATGGTCCTAAGCCCCAAGCCCAGGGATTCATGCCCTCAGTGTTTGGTTATGGCTAAAAAGTTTTCATAATTTTGCCTCCTTAATTGCAACTATATACAAGGATATATGTGCAGTGCACATAAAGAGATACATTGAAATATTCTCTGTCAAACCTTTGAGTATAGATTCATTCGCCTTCCCACCCCTCTTCAGCTTCACTGTCTGTCATCTATGTATCCCTTCCTAGATGATTGTTATTACAGTTAATTCAAGACTGTGGATGCGATAGTATTGTTTTTGTGGGCTTCAACTCTGTGCTCCTCTGAGGGTCTTCCTTTGCCTCAATCAATTTATGATGACCTCCCGCTCGCTGTAGATGGCCTTTACCTTCACCCAAGCTAATGCCTATCTGCCCTTCTTCCCCTCCCACCTTGGTTTTGTTTTAAAACAAAGTGGCTGCTTGTTTCAGAATGTAGAAGGGATTCATGGAAACCAAATTTCAGAGTTGTCAAAGGTTGCAGAGAGGAACCTTCCTTTGCCTTTGTTTTCAAAGCCTACCAACAGTGAAGATGAACGCAAGCAATGAAGTGTGTAAAAAGAAAATCGGCAAAGCTTCCCGGTCCTGATACATTAAGTGAAAATCTAGTATTAGGTGTTCTCACTGTTAAAATGGCAAATTGATCTTGGCATATTTAGTCCACTCTTAGTCAGAGGTAGGAAGAGAAAAAGTTCTCTCTGTTCTCTGTTCCCTTCCTGTAGAAACAGCACATTTCTATCTTGTTGAAGTAGCTTTCAGTGCTTCCTACAAAATGTTTATACCTTTGCTATTTTTTCAAGCAAACAACAAAATTAGTAGATGTAGAAAACAGACAGTGGAAATTGTCCAATCCTAAAAGAAAGAAAAATATGTTGAAAAGAAGTTAACAGAAGCTGGGGCGCTTGTGGAACAATGCCAAAATGTCTAACGTGTGTAACTGGACATTTAGAAGTAAATTTTCTGACTTAATGGCTGCTTAGCTTTGCAAAGCTCTAGACTTATTGACCACACTCCAAAGACATCTGCCTATATGCGCAAAGTAGCATTCTTTCCTACAGAAATGTGGTGAACAAGACAAAATGCAGTGTAACGAGTCTTCTATGTGATTAAGAATACTCTTTGTAGATTATGTGCAGTCACCGGAGGTAGAGGGGAGACTGTTACATGCAATTATTCAAAACTTGAAGATAAATCAAAAGAATGACAACCAATCTATTCAATGCTATCTGATAGCATTGTCTAATTGGCACCTGGAGTCTATTTAATTCTCTAATGTACCTTTGCTTTACCCACTGATCTCCTTGGTCTATAGCCCAGGCTCCACGAAGTTGCAGGCTAACTCGGATACTTTTGCCTTGCAAAAATGCTAATGATTTATTTAATACATGCTTACTTTATATTTGTTTGCGACTCATTGTTTTTTTACTTTTAGAAATATTTAAATTGACACGATGAAATCACTGAAATACAATTTTTGAAAAATAAAACGACCACATATTTCATTTAGAGCATAAGTGCAGATTAACACAGAATCTTCTCTGAAGAGTTATGTTGTGGATTTGATTTTAGGGGATGACCTACGTAGCCTTAGACAACTTTATGCCGCAGCTGATTTCATGAGTCAAACAAAACCTAGGATTAAATACCACTTTATAAATCATTAAAACCATCCTAAAATCAATTCAAAAATTGACCAGAAGCCACTGTACTTCGCTCCAAAGAGAAATCACATGCTGAGTATGCAGCACCAATGCTACTCCCTCCTCTCCAAACTCAGAAACCTGCTGGGTCAGCACCGGGGCAGCAAAAACACTATTGGATGAAGGCAGTGGAAGTCAGAAACAGCAAAACATACTGAATAGAAGCCAAACTATTGGAAATTTCATTTACTCTCTTTAATAACAATATTAGCATAAGATTCTGGGAAGAGCATAATGGCAGAATATGGCATTAGATCATATACCAAAAAATTAAGCTTTTGAAATATTGTGCTGAGCAATCATCTCAAAAATGGAAGGGATGCCACGAATTCCCACAAGAAACCTGGCTTTGAATATCATCTGATACTGATCAATTGACTACACTCGAACCACTTACCAATTTTGACTTTAAAAAAATGCAGCAACGCAGGTGCCAGAAGCAGCTGCTGTCTTTCCATTTAAGATTTAGCATCTTTACATTACTCTTCCCAATTCTTTCCTGAAGTCATCAAAACCAGTCTTCCTAAATTCACACAAACACACTGAGGGCCACTGTAATGAGAATGTGGGCGGATGCCCAGTGATGCTATTGTAAATGATAGATAGATAGATAGATAGATAGATAGATAGATAGATAGATAGATAGATAGATAGATGATAGATGTTAATCTTTAGTACATAAAAAACTTAAACAAACTTTTTAAGTTTGGCATACAATTATTCTTTGCCACCCGTCCTAAAAATATAGGAGCATGTAAAATTCCAAAATTCACATAGTAAGAAAAGACCCCTAGTGGTATAGTGGATCATGCATTGAAATGTTGACCACAAGGTCAGTAGTTTGAACTTGCCCAGAGGCTCATCAGGAGAAAGAAAAGGATATCTGCTCCTGTAAAGATTTACAGCCTCAGAAACCCAAGGGGTAGTTTTACTCTGTCCTATAAAAAACAAAAATCAAATTGACTGCTATGGGGTATATTCTGACCCATAGAGACCCTATAAAACAGAGTAGAACTGCCCCCATGAGTTTCAAAGACTATAAACCTATGGATGTATAAATCCCTATCTTTCTCCCTGTCCTATAGGGTCACTATAAGTTGGAATTAACTCATTGGCAATGATATAATTCTCATCTTGTTAAATGATGATGACATGCATATTAAAAAAATCATCTGGGAAAATGGAACAAAGATTTTCCTTAAAATATGACTTAAAATAAAATAAAAAATCAGTAGCGTATCTGTTTAAGCCTACCATCCCTTGTCAATTTATCATATGAGGTGGTTTGTGTGCTGCTACAATGCTGGAAGTTATGCTACTGGTATTTCAAATAACAGCAGGGTTGCCAATGGTGGACAGGTTTCAGCAGAGCTTCCAGACTAAAACAGACTAGGAAAGGCCTGCAGTCTACTTCTAACAATTAGCCAGTGGAAAACATATGGATCACAAAGGAACATTTGTCTGACACGCTTGCTTTGGATACATTAGCAGAAAAAATCAATCCCTGGAGGTTTGGAGAAGCACAGAGTCAAAGGAGGCCTTGGTGTGACAGAATGGCACAATAGTATCAATGATGGGCTTATAAGAATGACTTCATTCTAGGCAACCTTTCATTCTATTGACATAAGGTGGCCTTGAGTCTGAGTAAACCTTAGGGCAGCTAACACATATTTCTGATAACATCACAGAATGTAAGCCCAAAAGTTAAGAAAAAAATCTATCCATTTGAGCCTGAGAGTTCTACTTCCAGTAACAGGCTATCAGTACAATATCTATTATGAAGTTGGCTGAAAAGATGGAGTAAACACAACATTTTAAGCTTACTCTCTTTTTTCCTCACAAGATGGGTGGATTCTGGGAGAAAAGCAAGATAGCAAACTCCAGTCTCACTGCCCTGTAGCCAATTCCAACTCACAGTGATCCTACAGGACAGAGTAGAACTGTGGATTTCTGAGACTGTCTGTATGTAAATATAAATGCTCTTCTTTCTTCTTCAGAATGGCTGGTAGTTTTGAAATGCTGTCCTTGTGGTTAGAAGTGAATGTATACTCTACTAAGCAACAAAGGTTGGAAAAGAAAAATATGGCATTGCTTACAAGGAATAGCTTTAATATGGAAAAAAATTACCATATATACTTGAGTATAAGCCTACCCGAATATCAGCCAAGGCACATAATTTTACAACAAAAACTGCATTTAAAATGTGTTGACAATTGATGTATGTATGGATTGTTATAAGAGTTGTACGAGTCCCCAATAAAATTATTTTTTTAATGTGCTTAAAAACTCAGCTTATACACGAGTATATACGGTATTTGTTTTGGTAAGACATCTGTAGAAATATATCTTCACTACACTGTGACTTCGACGGTACAAATATTATTCTTGTATCCCCAACTCTTCACACATGCTGTACCTAGAACATAGGCAGCACCTAATAAGTATTTGATGAAGACATGGTGAAAGTTCATTACTTTCCACTCTAGTTTCATTAAGTCTAGGTATGAAATTTCCCAGACCAGCGCTTCACAAGCTTCACTGTTCAGACCAATCACAAATCATAGCAACACTGTTGCTAATCCAGTAGTCTAGACTGAGGTTGAAGGGTTTGCACTTATAGCAGGTTCCTAAGTGATGCTAATGGTCTTGGTACATGGATAACACATTGAGTATTAAGCTTCTGGATGATCTAAATCTTCTTGGCCCAGAACGGGGCTCCCGACCGAGGAGTCACTAAGGCACAGTGTTGGGACAGATAAATCGCCAGGAAAGAAGGCTTGGGCTAAACCATCTGGGCAATCAAAAAGGAACAGAAGACCCAAGGAGTCCTCTCAAAACCCAAACTCACTGCCATTGAGTTGAATCCGACACATAGTGACCCTGTAGGAAAGGGTAGAACTGACCCTGTGAGTTTCTGTAACTATGGGAGTAGAAGGCCCTGTCTCCCATGGAGCTGCTGGTGGTTTCGAACTGCTGGCCTTGTGATTAGATGCCCAACATGCAACCATGCTGCCGCCAGGACTCCTAGGATAGTATAAAAGGTTAATGTGCCCAGCCAAAAAGATTGGGGTTCTAACCCCACCCCGCCCCCACCCCCAAGGTGCCACCCCACTCCACCCCCACCCCCAAGGTGCTTTGGAAGAAAGGCCTGGTAATGTGCTTCTGAAAAATCAGCCACTGAAACCCTGATGGAGCAGAATTCTACTCTGAGCCACACAGGGCTGCTGTGAGGCCAAATCCGTTTGGCGGCAATGGCTTGGGTTGTGCGTTAGAAGATCCAGGGAACATGCTCGTTGCTGGGGTCCAAGAAGTCGATTTTGGCTCAAAGCATGTTCATGTGACAGATTGGGAATACTTCATTGGGCATTTTTGGCTCTTATCTTTACAGAAACAAGTCCCTAGATTTTTCTCTCATGGAGGTACTGTGTCCACTCAAACCCCCAACCTTTCACTTAGCAACCAAGTGCCACTTAAAAAACAAGTTGCTTCTAAGCTGCAGCTATGTGGCAAAAGTACAAGAACAATGTTAATATAGAATACAACATGCATGTGCTCCCTAGACTTGGGAAATTCTGCAGTCTTTTTCTTGAGAAGAAAAAGACCCATAAGAGAGTTCAGTAGAGGGAGAGAATATGAGACCCATTGAGCCAAAAAGATTCCTAGTCTGACCATTGTACAGCAGGATATGGCCCTGCCTAAAACGAGTGTGAGTTAAAATCCCATATGATCCAGCAATACCTCTGCTGGGTATATATGCTAAAGAAGTAAGAGCTATAACATGAACAGAGGTATGCACTCCCAGGTTAATGACAGCACTGTTCACAATAGCAAAAAGTTGGAAACAGCTCAAAAGTCCATCAGGGGGAAAATGGCTGAAGAAAGTTTGATCATACACAAAATTGAACATGCTGCATGATTTTAGAAAAATCATTGATGAAACACAATACTTGTCCTCATGAAGTGATTACTGAAGATACGGGTCCTATAGCAAAGTCTGGTGAAGAAATTGGTGCCCAGTTATCAGAAAGAATAGCATCTGGAGTTTTGAAAGCATATCTTAAAACATGAAGTCATCTAAGTGAGATGTCAGCTAAGTCCACACAGAAGGAGCACAGCAGCCTGTGTGATCCAAAGACTATAACTAGCACAATCCAAGATCAGAGGAGAGAACTATCTTAGAGCTTAAATTCTGATCACTTGGTTTGCAGAAGGCTATGGATGATAGTGAAAGGCAAAAAATCATTTGCAGAGCATTGATTAGGGATGTAAATAGTCTTGCCCTCAGACAGAATGCATTGCAAAGTGAAATACTGCAAATAATGTTAGGTTGAAATTTAACATTTAAAGCTTTACCTTTGGGCCCATTATTAATGTGGTCTACTTTCTATTATCTTCTGCTTTCTTTTGGATTTCAGTTTTTCTGTATTTTATTTTGCTGTCATTTTTTGTGGGGTTTGTATGGTTTTCTTTATATGAAATTCAGGACAGGTAATTCAGGACAAGAGGTAGTAACTTGATTAATAGTTCCTCAGGATTATGGCAAGGGAAGTTAGGGGGTAATGATGAGTTTATACTAATGGGTACAAGAATAAGGAAAATGTTCTGAAATTGACTGTGGTGAAGGTTACACTAGTCTTTATTTTATTTCAACCTTTGAATTATATGATGTGTGAATAAAACTATTCAAAAATCTTTTAAAAACTAAACTAAACTTTTTGTGGAGAAGTGTATTGCTCAATGGCACAGGGTTTCTCTTTGGGGTGATGAAAATTTTGGAACTGGTGGTGATGAATGCACAACATTCTCAATGTAAGGAATATGGCAATGTTTTTGTTTAGTTTTTCTTTTATTTATTTTTTAAATCATTTTATTAGAGGCTTGTACAACTCTTATCACAATCCGTACATACATTCACTGTGTCAGGCACATTTGTTGCCATCATCATTCTCAAAACATTTTCTTTCTACTTGAGCCCTTGGAATCAGCTCTTCATTTTTTCCCCTCCCTCACAAACCCTTGATAATTTATAAATTATTATTTTTTCATGCCTTAAACTGTCCGATGTCTCCCTTCACCCACTTTTCTGTTGTCCTTCCCCCAGGGAGGGGGTTATATAGAGGTCATTGTGATCAGTTCCCTCTTTTCCCCCCACCTTTCCCTTACTCTCCTGGTATCACTACTCTCAGCACTGGTCCTGAAGAGTTCATCTGTCCTGGATTCCCTGTGTTTCCAGCTCTGATCTGTA
>NW_022103918.1:9197282-9201739 GCF_000313985.2 Echinops telfairi | reverse complement strand
AGAAATTTTCTCTTTAAATCTATCTGATCAATTGTACAATAATTATGATGATTAGAATGCATCTAATGCTTCAAGAATATGTCTATACCATTCACTGGCAACTAGCGAACTAATGACGTTACCTCTTTGACCTTGTAAAAGTAGCACACATTATTGTCCTTTGCTTAAACCATTGAGCATTTATACCTGATTATCATCATGTTTTTCAGTAATTATTATGTGTATCATTGAACATATCCAGTTACATTATTCAGTCTTATTTTATTATAATAATAACCATAAATTTTGACATTTGTTAGTTTGTTCCTAAACAGAGGAAAACATTAAAATTATCAATAAGAAAGGCAACTCAAGACTGGTGGGCCACC
This sequence comes from Echinops telfairi, assembly GCF_000313985.2. Classification (NCBI taxonomy): domain Eukaryota; kingdom Metazoa; phylum Chordata; class Mammalia; order Afrosoricida; family Tenrecidae; genus Echinops; species Echinops telfairi. The sequence continues at coordinate 9,201,371 of NW_022103918.1, read as the reverse complement.
TATAACATAACCTACACACACACACACACACACACACACATATAGTATTTGAATTTCATTTAAAAAACAGATCAATCATAACTCTGTGTAATCTCAAAAAAAAAACAACATTGCAATTGAGTCAGTTCCAACTCTTATAAATCCTATAGGGCAGGGTAGAACTGTTCCCTAGGGTTTCCAAGGTTGGAAATCTTTATAGGAATAGAAGCCTCATAGGAATAGAAGCCTCATCTTTTTCCCACAGAGTTAGTTGGTGGGTTAGAAACATTGACCTTGTGGTTAGCCCAGGTCACACACCACCAAGGTTCCTGTAATAAAAATAAACAATGTCAAATGTGTACTAAGTACAATTGTCCATTTCACTAAATCCTCAAAAATAATCTTGTAAAGTTGGTACAATTATTGTCCCCAGTTTATCCCTTAGCAAAGTAAAGAACAAAGGAGACACATAACTTGCTAGAGACTATACACTTTGTAAAAAGGCAGATCAGGAACTCAAGTACAGGCATCTGGTTTTGGAGCCCACAGTCCTGTCCTTGAGGCAGATAGACTCTCTAGTAGCAACAACCAATGCTGGCTGAACACGTACTTTGTACCTGACAGAGTACTGGATATCCCTTAAGTACTAACTTAAACCCATGCCATCTTCAATTCTACCACAGTTCATCAGGAAAAAGAAGTCAAGAAAATGTGAGTGCAAAGACAAAGAATTTCTCCAGGTGCACCCAGTACACTGCAGGGGAGGCAGCACTCCAGGCAAACAGAGTGAGTTCAGATAAAATTATCTTTAAAGAGGATGTTTCAAATCAAAGTCATCCAATTTAGCCTCCTTTTGCTCTAATTCTATAATTCCCAAATTTTTTGTTTGCAATTTTACTTCTTACATTTTCATTTATCACTACAAAGTGGAAATGAAGAACAGTTCGCATCACTTCACAGTTTTCTCCAAGCCCTAGAGGTGTAGTGGATTATGAGTTGGGCTGCTAGCCACAGATCACTGGTTCAAAACCACTAGCTGCTCCAAGGGAGAATGATGAGGCTTTCTACTCCCATGAAGATTCATATTCTCAGAAATCCCCATGGACGGCTCTACTCTTTCCTCAGGGTTGCTGTGAGTTGGAATTGATTCTATGGCAGTAAGTTGTTGCTGCTGTATATCAGTATTTTGTACATTTAGATAATCAAGTTTATCCCTCAAACTAACTTGTCAAAACTTGTGTCCTTAAACCTAAAGCCACACCAAAGTATTGTCACTTCTGAGATCTTGTCAGTAAGATGGTTCTCCTCTCAACCTCCTGAGATAACATGATTAATTCATATCTAACTAAATATGTATGTGCTCATTTGCTCATGCAATGTTTAATCAGGCCCACACAATTTTATTTTAATTTTAAGGGAAACACATCACTTGACCATAAGCTAGTTAGCATTCATTAAACAATATATAACTCAACAAAAAGCCAGAAGAGGAAGTAAAGCTGGAGAAGATTTGTTGTGGACTAATAACCAGCAGTACTGTCACCAGGAAGAAATGACTTTGAACAAAATGATTCATGTATTCAATAGAAGCTGTATAGAAATATAAATGAAAGCCATAGAAAGTGAAGGCTAAATAATAGCTGTAAAGAAGTCAGAGTCTTTAGACTATTCCTAATTTCCAGAAAATGCTTTTACAAGTGGTCAGGCAACCAAGCATCTGAGATCTAATTGTGTCATGTCTAACAAACTGGTTTGATGTTCTCCTTTTAGAAGAGCAGATGGAGGCGTCTAAAGACTACAAGAAATCCCTTAAGAAAGATGTGACAGTCTGAAGGACTGACTTATACTAATGCTTGAAAAATAAATGCTTTGATAAATTAGCAAGGATTTTGAAACTTAGCCCTAAATAGGATTTTCGTCATTCTTTTTAAAATGCCAACTAATTTTCTGGTTTTAAAGAAAAAAAGAACAAGAATTTAAGGTATTAAATAAAAATCAATTTATGAGCCATTGAGAAATTTAGTCTTAGGTTTTTCATGTATGGAAATGTCTTCAAATTATAGAAAAATGCAAAAGTCAACATAAAAAACATATATGTACTTATATTACAGATTTTTTAAATGCTCATATTTTATCATCCTTGCCTCATCAAGTTTTAAAGGAAATAAAACCATACATATGTTGTGTATGTAAATACATATATGTATTTTATATAGATAATTTTGTTATATGGTACATACATATATGCTTTCATTTCCTTTAAAATTTGTTGAGGCAAGTATGAAAAACTATAATTATTTTAAATATATGAATTGTAAGTTTTAAATAAGTAAATATATATGAAATATATATCTATAATTTTATATAGTATATAAATAGAAGCATTTTAAGTATACATGTCCCAACTACATCCAGCAGAACAAAACCCTGTCATCCTGTTCCATTGCTAACTGCCATGCTGGTTGAGCTTCTGCAGCTACTGTGTCAATCCATCTTGTAGAGCATCGTTGTTTTGCTCTGACCCTCTCTTAATAACGATGTCCTTTTCCAGGGATTAGTCTCCTGATAACACATCCAAAGTGCATGATTTGAAGTCTTGTCATTTTCACCTCTAAGGAGCATTCTCATTGTACTTCTTTCCAGAGAGAATTGTTTGTTCTTCCGGCGGTTCATCGTACTTTCAATATTCTTCACCAACACCCTAACCCAAGTGAATTCATTCTTCTTTGGTCTCCATTAGTCATTATCCAAATTTCACATGCATGTAAGGCAGTTGAAAATACCGTGACTTGGATGAGAGACACTTGTGCTCGCTAGCACTTTAGAAAGATACAGCCGATATTTTGACTGCTGCTTTCATGAGCATTGATTGTGGATCCAAGCAAAATGAAAGCCTCTAGTCTTTCCTCAGTGTATCATGATGTTGTCTGTTGGCCTCATTGTGAGGATTTGTATTTTCTCTGCATTGAGTTGGAATCCATACTGAAGGTTGTTGTCTTTGATTTTCATCAGCAAGTGCTTCAAGTTTCCAGCACAGTCTTACTGTGCGGTGTGTCATCTGCTTGTCACAGCTTGTTAATAAGCCAATCTTGATGCATTGTTCTTTTTCGTAGCGGCCAGGTTCTCTGATGTTTTGCTCAGTTTCTCAATTTAGTAAGTATGGTGGAAGGGCAGACTAATTCACACAATTCCTGTTTTAAACCATGCAACATTCCTTGCTTTCTGTTTGAACGAGCACCTCCTTGTCCACGTACAGGTTCCATGTGAGCACAATTAAGTATTCTGAAATCCCGATTCTTTGCAATGTTATCCATAATGTATTGTGGTCCACAGATGCTAATGGCTTTCCATAGTCTTTCTTGTATTCTCTGCTTTCAGCCGAGAGCCTTCTTGGATCAGCAATATCACTTGTTTGCAATGTTATCCATAATGTATTGTGGTCCACAGATTCTAATGGCTTTCCATAGTCTTTCTTGTATTCTCTGCTTTCAGCCGAGAGCCTTCTTGGATCAGCAATATCACTTGGGGCACATGCTCCTTGGAAGAAGACAGAAATCTCCGAGGGCTTTTCTTCGATGTACGGCTGCAACTGGTTTTTCACTATCTCTCCAAAATGTTCTTGCTTGTTATCTTAATGATATTGGTCAATAATTTCCACACTCTCTGGGCCACCTTTCTTTGGAATGAACACAAATATGAATCTCTTCCAGTCGGCTGGCCAGATAACCGTCTTCCAAATCTGTGGCGTTGACAAATCAGCGCTTCAGCGCTTCACCAGTTTTAGGGAACATTTCGATCGTATGCTATCGGTTCCTGAAGCCATGTTATTGGCTAATGCCTTCAGTGCAGCTTGTACTTCTTTCAATACGATGAGTTCTTGATCACATACTATCTCATGAAATGGTTTAGTGTTGAACAATTCTTCTTTTTTTAAGATCATTTTATTAGGGGCTCTTACGGCTCTTAAAAGAATCCATACATCAATTTTTTAAATTTAATCATTTTATTGGGGGCTCGTACAACTCTTATCACAGTCCATCCATCCATCCATCCATTGTGTCAAGTACATTTGTACATTTGTTGCCATCATCATTCCCAAAACATTTGCTT
>NW_022103918.1:9190979-9196708 GCF_000313985.2 Echinops telfairi | reverse complement strand
TGTGTGTTTCATCGGTGCTTTACTGCGCCCTGGTTGACTGATTCCATCCCTGTGACCCTTCTGTAAGGGGATGTCCCATGAACAATTCTTCTTGATACAGTGAGTCTGTATATTCCTTCTATTGTCTTTTGACGCTTTCAGCATAAGTCAATATTATGCCTAGAATATATAAATATTGAATTTGATGTCTGATGCTTTTTTAATTTCTTTCTGCATGAGATATGCTGACAGTATTCTTGTATTTTGTCTTATAACCTTAGACCTTTGCATATTTCATTATAGTACTTTATGTTGTCTTTTTGAGCTGCCCTTTGAAAATTTCTGTTTAGCTCTTTCACTTAATCATTCCTTCCTTTTGCTTTAGCTACTCTATGTTCAAGAGAAAATTTCAGAATCTCTTCTGACATCTACTTTGGCCTTTCCTCTCTTTCCTGTCTTTTTAGTGGCATTTTGCATCTGTCACACATTTTAGTGTGTGACACTCTTGATGCCATCTCACAACTCATCAAGCCTTTAGTTGTTAGTGTGAAAGTTGTCAAGTATATTCTTAAGATCTTCTCTCAATTCAAGCAGGAGAGATTCAAGGTTGTATTGTGGCTCTGGTGGACTGATTTTAATTTCTTCAGCTTCAACTTACAGTCACTCCCAGGCCTTGTTTTGAGTGATAATTTGATTCCACTGGCTCTTCCCACATGATGCCAATGTATTCCATCTAGTGAGGTTCACATGTATAGAGTCGTTACCTTGTTGAAAAAGGGTATTTGCAATTAAAAAACCATTAATCTTATAAAATTCTATCATGTGATCTCCAGGTTTGTTTCAATCACCAAGGCCATATTTCCAAAAAACTGGCCCTGCCTCTTTGTTTCCAACTTTCACATTCCAGTAACCTAGTGATCAATGCATCTTGTTTGCAAGTCTGTTCATATTTTGAGTGCTTTCCCACCTGGGCATTGCAGGGTGTGGGGCAGGTATCTCATCTTCTGCCACTATGTCTGACGATGATCTGTTCTTAGTGACTAATCCCACAGAAGTCAGATGATTCCTTCCCCCTAGTGTTCTTAGTGTGGAAGCTCTGTTGAAACCTGTTCCTCATAGGTGACCCTGTTGGTATTTGAAATAGTGGCAGCATAGCTTCCAACATCACAGCAACATGCAAGCCACAACAATATGACAAACTGATAGACAGATGGTGAATATCCATGTCATCTAACATACAACTAGAGTTTCTTATATTCTCCTTCCCTGGCCAGTTTTCCCTCCAATTCTCCCCAAAAGATGCCATTATCATGAGCTTAATGTTTTCTACATCTGTTACACATATACTATAATAATATTTACAATTTCAGAAACTCCTAGGGGTGGGTGTACTCTGCCCTATGGGGTCAATATGAGTTGGCATCCACTTTGTGGCAATGAACTTTATTTATACATAGTATACATATCAAGTATATGTAGTATAAAAATATGGACTGGATTTTTACCAATCTTATAAATCATATATAATTTAAATATACACATATCCTATACCTTTTAAAATATGCTTTAAAATTATTTTTAAATGAAAACTTTGACAGTAAAATTTCAGAGATCGTTGACATGACTAAACATCAATGAACATTTCTTCTTAACAAATAATGTGAATAGAAACTGAATTTATAGCAAAGGCTATATTTACAGTTAATTTTGCAAACTATTTTATCAAGTTAACATGGTACTTAGAATGTGAAAGGAGTATAAGAGAAAGTGATGTGATTTTTTTTAAATTATGTCCAAAAAGCTCACATTTCATAAACTTAAAATTAAAGATAAAATAAGTTCAAAATATATTTTGAAGATGAACCCAGACACTGTAAAGGATTATAATGACCCATTGAACGATGCATGCTAAACTGCTCTCTGGGAGTAACTTAAATAGCTTCAGAAATTACATCAACCCCTTTTCAAACCTCCAGGGTACTGTTTAGCAAGTTATTATCTGATATACTAAATTTTACTGAGACCTAAATGATTCTCCATGATTCCCTGGTCTTAAGTATGGCCCCCATACACCATACAGTTTTTTTTATTGTATTCAATTTACTCACAGGAGTAATTTAGACCACCTGGAAAATCCAACTAAATAAGTGGAATTCATTATGATGCCACTGTGTCCACATGTTTAAAGACAACAGAGTGGAAAAGGTCAATCTGATATATTCAAACATATTAAAGACACAATCTATTGACTCTACAGTCGATCCAAGTGGCCATTATGATTGGCAAGCAAAGCCAATTAAATAAAGAATGGTTCACTTATTGGTTTTATAGAGCTGGAGCTTCCATAGGTCATAAATGCTCCATACATCTGGCTCTGCGTCAGACTGCTGAGGGTCGTTAACAGTCCCTTGGTAATTTTATCAAAAAGAAAGTCATCGATCCTGGTAGTCCAGCCAAATTCTAATAGAATTACAGTTCATCCTCTCCGAAATTCCCCCAGGTTAAGTGACATATTCCCAGAGGACAAACGCCCTGAACTTCTTCTAATGGGCCTAAGTCCAAGTCCCTCTCAGGAGACAATTGTAAACTCTTCCTGGCTCAATGCAATGATACAGATGCCTTCATCAGTATACATAGCCTTTTCTCCCAGCACACATTTAACAATAGAGAGAGACACACTGTGATCCCTTTTGAGCGGGAAGTGTGCCTTCGGTTTTCCCATTTTTAGAATCAACTGAACAGGACATGGACAGATATTTCTTCAGAATTATCTAATTTCTCTGTAGATGACCTCAAAGGTGATCAAGAAAAGGTAATGTGTGAGAGCCAACCAAGTGGCTGAGCTGGAATCCTGCTGGCAGAAATGAAAATGTGGTTCCCCTGGAAGTAAGCAGTAGCTTTACTGTTTAAGGAATGGAAGTTGGGAGACATGAACGAATCCCGTTATTCCAGTTCATCGTATATATGGTCAGTACTTGCCTTTAAGGACATCTAAGGAAGGCACTAGTTGGCCAGTCAGCTACTGGAGAGCCGGATCCTGGCCCATAATTCCACTGCTTGATTTGGGCTGAGAAACCACAGGCTGCATGGTTTTTCGTGTCCTCCTCTGTCTTACTAGTGCGATGTGTCAACGGAGAACTACGTAAATCATGGCAAATGGATGCTGGATTTTGTTTGAAACATCAGTCCATTCAGAGAGATTAAAAACACTGAAGCTATGGTTTGGCATCATGTTGATAAATTGAGTGCTAGTTTATTGGATTCTGTTTTCATATATTCCCAATTCCTACAAACTCCAGGGAAAGATTTCTTTGCTTCATAAGAGTTGTACACACTGCTATCATGGAAAACAATAAGAATGGCCATAGGTCAGACTGCATGAAGGCCATCCGTAAGCATTTAAACTGCAACATAGTTGACTGTGAAAAATAAATACATCTAGTTAACACCTAAGCACATATTGAGGGCCTAAAAAATCATCTTTTCTCTTTTTATGCAACACTGACACTCATTAGCACCTTTGAATATCATTTCATGCAATTTAATTTTTTTTATTTATAAAATTTGTTCCAGGTGTGATTATTATTCATCCATCACAAGATATATTTTTAAAATGACAGCATTCATTTCAAAAATTTATAGTACTCCAATTATACCCCAAAGTAATTTTGTTAATGTAATTTTTTTTCTGTATTAGGACCATGCTCTGTAAAGATGCTCGCAATTACTTTTTGTAATTAAAATGCCAAAGCCCTAGTGTGTTCTATTAGCACTATGTCTTTATGTATTATACCCATATAACCCAAGGTGATGGTTGCAAGTTCTCTAGCTCCTTGTCTTAATTTTCCTAAGCAGAAACCCCAAAGACTGGAAGGAATATCATCTTTGATGTGATTCCAGGCTTATGGTTACCAGATTAAACTGGCAGCAGAAGAAGGTACAAATAACTTTAGAAGTTGACAAAATTTATGACAAGCTTCTCTTAATTTGTGACTCACAGCAACAAAAGGACAATGACCAAACCCGACCCCTGCCCCAAGTACTAAGCACTCCAAAATTACACTCCAGGTAGAGACACCGCTGTAAGCATTCATTCCTTCGCCATTTACTTATTGAGTCCTGCTAGATGCTACCGAGGATGCAAGGTGAACGAGACATCGAGTTTCATGTTTCTGCTTCAGTCTGAGAACAGAGACAAAACATACAAGAAACTTGGTGGTGGTGATTCAGACTGGGGGTGGAAGATGAGCTCTTCTTGAAATGATGGTTGTTCAGGAAAAACATCAGTCAGATTGCAGCTGTACCGAAGATCCCAAGTCAAAAAATGTCAAGGAACAAAATGTCTGAGGGCAGCCGCCTGAGTGAGCATCGGAGTCGCAGGCAGAGAAGCTGTGGTACCAGAGAGAGGCGTGCTCTGCTTCCTGAGTGCCCACGGGAAAATGCCTCTGGAGGACATTCGCAGCCTCTCGGAATTGGGGGACTCTGTGCGTACTGCACTGTTTACTTAGCCTTTCTCATCATTAAATCCTGGTCTAATCCTACAAGGTAATCATATTTGCAAATGGAGAACACCTGGCTATCCAACATGATGAATTTTCCAGGCTTCTGGGGAAAGAGTTGTTCAAACCAAAAGAAATCTAACACGCCCCCAAGGAAGCCAGTTGAGCCCTTCAAGCAGAATTAGATCAGCACAGGGGTTAAACTTACGTTCAGCCTGGAGAAATGAATATCATATCACTGCTGTACATGCGTGTGTGTGTGTGTGTGTGTGTGTGTGTGACCACAGAATTATAAGCCATAGAATGTGCCTTATCTCTATATCATATGTTATCCAGATACCAGTTGTATATTATATAGCTGCATATGCAATACCATATGGACACCACAAAATATCACATGTGTTGTCAAGATCATTTTACATTTAGTCCATGATTAAAACGTCCTCTCTTTTCCGCATGGATAGCCTTGTCTAACAAATTGCTTTCCTTATCAGATTCAGCTATAAAGCAAAGTTCACGTCGCCTTACTTAAATTTAATAAAGAGCAGTGTGGAAACGCGAGTACAGTTTCGTTTTTCTTCACCAGGATTTGCTGCCGTGCAGCATTTAACACTGGTGCAGCTGTCAATACCCATTCGTCTGCTCTCGGGCAGCTTTTTCCTTTCACTCACTGTGCCATTTTTAAAGTGGCAAAAAAAGAGCTTAAAACAGCATATTTGTCACTTTTTTCTTTGTGGTGACCTTTGAAGCACTCAGGAAAATTACTCTATATGTACTAAACTTTTTAATCATTACACATACACCTCACAATAGTGCTTTATAAAGAGACATCTTTTCATTGGATTTAAGAAATTTACATCAAACGTGCTGTTGTTCATTTAATTATTCAAAATTTTAAACTTAAGAAAACCTCACAGTTCTTAGCTATGGCAACCATGTACTGAAACTGTACTTTATATTAAGAATCATTTCATATGTAGAATCACAAAAATAACTGGTGCACCCTCAGTTTACAGCTTGTAAATTCTGATAAACAGCTACATGTAACACACTTCTCCACAAACAGAAGAGAGAGGCTGATGACTTTAAAAGGTGCGGAAAGGGCAAGGCCGAGGTGTTTGACCTCCTCAAACTTCACAACGGGTAAGGAAAATCAAGAAAACCAATAGATGATTCCTATGTGGCAGAGGTCAGATATACAGCCACCTTTAACCTTCCTGTCAATTCTGACACCAAGTCTCTCTCCCACAG
>NW_022103918.1:9179014-9189728 GCF_000313985.2 Echinops telfairi | reverse complement strand
TATATACTTCATTTGTTTAGTCCCTATGTTGGTGGGACCTACAAAAATAGTGGCTAGACGACCCATGCTTGCTAATGCACCGCTCTGTAGAATGGAAGGTGTAAGATTGTGCTGTGACTCTGTTTCAGACCAAGGTGTGGCCTGGATGGAGTTACTGAGTTTGCCTTTTATTTTTCATGATTTGCAAGATAAGATACGGGTAGCCACCTGTCTCCATCACAGTGTGAATGTGCAGACAAAACTAGCAGAATCTTGTGAGTGCGCTTTGAAATCTCTGGGGGAAAGTAAAGTAATAAGACTCAGTTCAAGAACACAGGCTCTCTGTGTCCTTAAAGTTGTAGAGTAGTTAACAGTTCTTATAACACGCAAGAAAGAAATCAAGTGTGTAAAACAAGTTAAAATAACAACATTAGCACCACATTCTTTAAAGCTCTGATCCTTTCTAAAATTAGAAAAAAATATTGGTGCACCTGCTGTAGAATGACTAAAAACTGAAAGGGCAATAACTCTTGATTTCCCATGTAGTCTCATTTCCCATGTATTCTTATAGCTTTTTATATAATTGACTTTTGTTTAGAAATGACCAAATAGTTTCTCCTACCTGCTCTACTTTCTCTACAGCATAGCAGGCATAATGGAAGTGAATGAACTTCATAACAGATAACTGAAGGATAGGATACTGTACGGATATCTGTAGGTGTGTGACAAAATATCTTTTCCTCAAAGCTTCCATGTCTCTAAAACACAGAACATAATACCTGCCATACAAAGTCTCCGCATGAGTTCTAAATACCAATGGGCTTTCTGAAGTTCATGGGGGGAAAATCCAGTATCTTTTTGTTTTATATTTCTACAAACTTTTGAAGCCCCCTCATAATGGATGCATGTATTAATGTCTGGTATATAATACATTCTTGATAAATAGTATTTTTTACTGTCTTCAACAAGGACTCTCTCACCATATTCTGCAATGTTAGCAACAGAATGGGTTTACCGTCATTCCCTCAGAACCATCCTTACTGCTTGGCATACTGGTGAAGCAAACACTGGGAAGGAAGATACCTTCATTCAAGGCCAAGGATCTTGTCCATCCGGTCTTTTCATATAGACAGGGTGATGGGGAATGGGCTAAGGTAGTGCCTAGTAATATTAGGGCAGTTTTCATAAGATATAATCTGCTACAAATCTTAATAGGAGCTCTGGTCGTATAGAGATTACGCTTTGGTCTGCGAAGCTCAAAGTTAGCAGTCCAAAAACATGAGGCACTCTTCAGAAGAAAGATGGGCCTTTCTCTTCCCATAAAGAGTTATAGTGTCAGAAACCCACAGGGGCAGTTCTACCCTGTCCTAACAGGGTCACTGTGAATCAGAATGAACCCAAGGACAGTGAGTGAAACTTTTTAATAAGGATGAGTACTAGGGTCACTTAAAGTCATTCTGGTCAGGGAGGTTTGGAATAGGGCTTGGGCTGGCTTTTTTCTTTTTCTTTTTTTCTTAAACAATTTATTGACATATAATCCACATATCATGCAATTCCATAGTTCAGTCACATCAGGAAGAGCTGTACAATCATTATCACAACAAATTTATAACATTTTCTTTTTTGAACTCTGTTTGCTCCCCATTTCCCCACAACCTGTCCTGCTATACTCCCAAGAATCCAGTTACTATCTCTACAGATTTACCTGTCCTGGATTTCCTATACAGCAAACATATTGGGCTTGCTTTTAAAGAATTAATTATATTGTTCAAGCTCTTAGAGGGGAGAGAAAGATTCTCTAACAAAATATTAGCATATTCAAAACGTAACAGAATGGTGAGGATGGTTCTGATAACTGTTGCTTAAATGTAGTTTAAGAACGCACAGAGAAAGGCAGTGGTGATTTGAGGGATTCTGATAGTTCAGGTCTTGTGTCCATTTTGCTGGGCCAGGATTCTCAGTGGTTTGGCATTAACATCTAGCAATTCCCATGACCTGACTGAAAACAGTGTACGCTAAAGTGACTCATCCTAGGTAAGAAATTATAGCACCCCATTTGTCAACGAATGCAGTGCAGTCTCCCACTCACCCTCTCACAGCAGCTAGGTTTTTACTCACATCTCCATCCGCGTATCAGCTCAGGGCAACTTCACCTTCCATCGGGTCACTAGCCTCACAAGACCAACCGTGGGAAACCCAGAGTAGCCTCAAAAGCAACTTGAAACTGACAAATCCCTGAGCTCCAGCCTCTGGGCCAAAAAAGAGTGCCGATTTTGTCAGCTTCAAGTCACCAGAGGCTTCCGAAATCAGTCAAAGATGCCGACTCAACACATTCTGCTTTAAATAGAAAAGGTGCCAACTGAAACTAAATGGCAAGAGAGATTTCCAGGAAGTGGTGAAATTAAGACGTCCAAAGGGATGATACTCAGAGAGTAATCATTACTACTTGAAACAGTCGGATCGCACTCATACTAGACATTCTGGCTATCTTCTCCACTTCTCAGTTAAGTATTATTTTGGCTATTTTGCCAGTGGAAAAATTAGACTAGTCACCTAAATAACCTCATTGCAGGACATTCATGTAAATCAGAACTAAAATCCTGGTCTTTCACGTTCTTGTCTTCATTCTTACACTAGTTCATCGCAATCAGAATCGATTCAATGGCAGTTCTTCGGTTTTTGATTTTTGACTCTAGTTCCCTACTTGGTAATGTGAAGATAACATGAAACATCCCTTCCACCACATCTATGCTGAAGCTTTATGCACATGAACCTGGTTAAAAATAGTCAAATATCTGCTCTTTTCAAATTCTTTCAATCAATACAAGCTACAGCAGCTCCATATGCTACTTGCTCCTTATATCTTTTTACACTTTTTCCTTTTTTTTTTTACAGCTTTATTGAGGTATAATTGACATATAATAAACACAGTAAGTATACAATGTAATGCGTTTTGGCATATGTATAAGCCTGTCAAACTGTCACCATATTCAAGATAGTGCGCATATCACCCCCAGTTCCTCCTGCTCTTTTATAATCCCTCCCACTACCCTTTCCTGCCCACTTCCACCCCAGGCAACCATTCATTCTGTCAATACAGATTAGTGTGCATTTTTAAAGTTTTATAAAAATGAGCTTAGACAATATGTGCTCTTTATATCTGACCTCTTTCACTGAACATAATACTTTTGAAATACATATTTCTATATTTCTTTCATTATACCATTGTATGAATGTATGACAATTGGCTTACCCATTCACTGATAGATGGACATTTGCTTCCCCCCCCCCACAGTTTGGACTATTGTAAAAGTGCTAACAATACGTGCATGCGAGAAAAAATGTCCTGGAATTGATCACTGTGACGGTTACACAAGTCTTATAAATGTGATTGAGTATTGAACTGTATAATGTGTGAACTAAATGTTAATAAAACTGTTAACTATATAAATAAACTTTCAAAAGGCTGTCACAAACATCCATACTCAGATTACATCATGTATAACTTGTTTAAGATGCCCTGGTGGTGCAATGGGTTATGCACTGGGCTGCTAACTGCAAAGTCACCAGTTTGAGACCAGCAGCCCCTCCACAAGAAAAAGATATGCTTAACTTTTTTAGAAATTACCAAAGTTTCCAAAATAGTCACTACAATTTACATACCCATTAGCATAGTAGAGTTTTTAGTCGTTCGGGGATAGGGAATCTTTTTTTCTGCTAAAGGCCATTTGGATATTTACAGCATCATTCAAGGCCATATTGGTCAAACACTTAATTAACTCATTCTAAGGAGTGAGTTAGCCTGAGTTACCCTGGTGGCATAGTGGTTAAGCTTAGGCTGCAGTTGGCATGTGTCATGGTTGGCAGTTCAAAACCACCAGGAGCTCCATGGAAGACAGACTGGGCTTTCTACTCCTGTAAACAGTTACAGTCTGGGATACCCACTGGGGGTCTCTAAGTCAGCATGGACTTTGAGTTTGAGTTTGTTTGACTGTGACTGGAAGTGCTGCTCTTTGGTGAGGTAGGTGATATTAGCTGGTATTGATGATGTCCTGGGCCTTATACACCAGCCAGGCATTCCCACCTCTGCCCTCCTCACCAAAACCTTTTAATTTGAGACACTCTAGTAGGTATGAGGAGCGCTGGTGAGAGTGAATTATGTTTTGGACTACTAACCACGAGGTCAGCTCTTTAAAACCACTCCTCCTCCGCAAAAGAAAGATGATACTTTCTACTCCCAAAGAGTTATAGACTTGGAAACCCACAGGGGTAGTACTCATTGGGCTACAAACCACACAGTCTGTGTTTAGAAACCACCAGCTTCTCCAGGGGGAAAAACGAGCCTTTCTACACCCATGACGATTTACAGCCTCGAAAACCCAAGGGAACAGTTCTCCTTTGTCCCGTAGAGCGGCTATGAGCCAGAGTTGACTCAGCAGTCGTTAAATTTAATAAATATGAAGTGCCATCTCATCACTGTCTTAATTTACATTTCCCCAATCAAAAATAACGTGGTACATTTCCCTCAGCAATAATGAAGGAGAACATCTTTTCATGTGCTCATTTGCCATCCATATAACTTCTCTGGCGAAATTGTTGCTCATTTTATATTGGGTTGGTTCTATATTAGTCCATTTTGAGAGGTCTTTATTTATTGTAAATACATGCCCTTTAGCCGACATGTGTGTTACAAAGATTTTCTCCCAATCTGTGGCTTGTCTTTTAATTGTCCTAACAGTGGCTTTTGAAGAGAAATTTTTAATTTTGACGAAGTACAATTGATTTTCAAGGACATATTTTGGTGTCATATCTAAGAAATATTTGTCTAACCCCATAGGCCTGGGAGTTTCACAGGTTTAGGCTTTACATTGAAGCCCACTGCACATTTTGGGAACACCAATTGAAATGTTTCCACAGTTGATGAACTAGTGGAAGCACTCATACTCTGCTATGCTAGGAACTTGGAGGGCAGCCATTTGGCCCACTGACTGCAAGAGATCCACATCTGTATGCCCTCCAAAGAAAGGTGATGCAGCAGAGTGCTCAAATTATAGAGCAATATCCTTGATATTGCATGCAAGTAAAAGTTTGCTGAAGATCATCCAACAACAGTTGCAGCAGTACATTGACAGGGAGCTGCCAGAGGTTCAGGCCAGATTCAGAAGAGGACTTGCAACAAGGGATATGCTGATTTCAGATGGATCTTGACTTGAAGCAGAAAATACCAGAAAGGTGTTTATTTGTGTTTTATTGACCATGCCAAGGCATTCGACTGTGTGAATCATAAGAAACTATTAAAAACCTTGAGAAAAATAGGAACTCCAAAACACTTCATTGTGCTCATGCATAATTTGTACCTGGATCAAGTTGTGTGAACAGAACAAGGGAATACTGCATGGTTTAAAATCAGGAAAGGTGTTTGTCAGGTTTGTATCATCTCACCATACTTTTTCCATGTGTTTGCTGAACAAATCATCAGGGAAGTTGGCTTATATGAAGAATAATGTGGCATCAGGATTGGAAGAAGGTTTATTAATAATCTGCAATATGCAAATGACACACCTTGCTTACTAAAACTGAGGAGGACTTGAAGCACTTGCTGATAAAGATCGAGGACTGCAGCCTTCAGTATGGATTACAGCTCAATGTAAAGACCAAATTTGTCACAACTGGGCCAAGGGGTAACATGAAAAATGGAGAAAAGGTTGAAGTTGCCAAGGGTTTTGTTTTGCTTGGATCCACAATCAATACTCCTGGAAGCAAGAGTCAAGAGACTGAAGGATTGCATTCTGTAAACTTGCTGCATGAAATGTCTTTAGAGTATTAAAAAGCAAAAATGCTACTTTGAGGACGAAGGTGCACCGGACCCAATTATTTTCAATGACCTCAAAAGCACGTGGGGGTCGCTAGGCATGTGGGGGACATTGTATAAAGAAGGCTGAAGAAGAATCGTGTATTTGAATTGAAAGTGCCATGGACTGCTAAAAGGACAAACCAATCTGTCTTGGCAGAGGTACAGCCAGAGTGCTCCTTAGATGCAAGAGTGACAGGAATTAGTCTTACCTACTTTGCACAGGTTGTCAGGAGAGACTAGTCCCTGACCGCATGTGCCTAGTATGTACATGTTGGAAGACATCATGCTTGGTCAAGTGGAGGGGCAGCACAGGGAGGGAAGGCCCTCGGGGAGATGGCCTGACACTGGCTGCACCAATGGGCTCAAGAAGAGGAACAGTTGTGAGCACAGTGCAGGACCGGGCAGTGTTTCTTTCATGGTGGACACAGGCTCCCTATGGGATGCAACCAACTCCATTGCACCGATCCGCAACAAAAACCCATTTTGAGGTTAATTCATTGGTTGGTAGGTTTAATGTGATGGAAGATTTGAATAAAAGTTCTTTTCTCTATTTCTCTCTCTTGGGGGAAGAAGATATAGATATTCAAATGCTAGGACTCTATGTATTGGAACAACTATCATTTTTCTACTGTATCTTTGTCAAATAGCTCTTAGCCATAAGTGTGGGTCTCTTTTTAATTTTTATTATTGCATGATCAACCAAAAATAATATCAATAAAATAAAAAATTAAATAACGCAGTGGTATCAAAGATACAAAATGCTTAACAAGATATCTGGTTACAAAGGTGAAAGATGTGTTCACTGAAAACTATACAGTATTTTTGAGATAATTTCAGAAAACTGAAAAAAATGGAAAGATAGAACTTATTCATAGGTAGGAAGATTCAATATTATTATGATTTTTTTCTACCTTGTAACAGCAAAAGCTGCTGAACTGCTTGATTTCAGATTCTCGTGCAAGTTGGTGAAGGAGCCCTGGTGGGCTAGTGGTTCCACTTTGGGCTGCTAACTGCAAAGCTAGTAGACTGAAACCACCAGGAGAAAGTTTAGGCTTTCTATTGCAGTAAAGAGTTACAGTCTCAGAAACCCACAGACGCAGTGCTGTCTGTAGGCCCTGTTCTATAGGCTCCTTATGAGTCGGAATCAACTCAATGGCAGTGAGTTTGTTTTTTGGTTTTGCAAGTGGTTAAGGCCATTTGACTGTTTTCTGCCTAAAAGTACCTGAGCCAAAGAAAGGTATGTAACTTCTAGATCTTATCTGTTTGAAGGAAATTATGAATTTGTCTTCTCTTCCTGTTTTTCCCTTTTCCACAGCTGGCGAGGATAATGAGGACACCTTCCCAGAGCAGTGCGTCTCTAAGAATGGTCCCTGTCCAGCAGCGTCAGCAGCACCAGGAACCTGTTAGAGAAACATTCTAAGGTCCCACCCCAGGCCAATTGAATGAGAAGACCGGTGATTTCTGTTTTAACAAGCCCTCCTTGTGGTTCTAATGTGCATTAACATTAGAACCATGGTCCTATAGGATAGAAGAGTATTACTATCCCAGTAGAACCTGATTCACAGCCCAATTACTCAATTACTCTAACAGGCTTATGTGTGCTTGCTTACTTACTAATCCACTGAAACATTTCACATGTTTTTCACCACAGATCCCGTGAAACCCCGGTGAAGTTTTTCACTACAGGTTATTATGTAAGCACAAGAAACTTGTGCTTACCTTGCTTATTAGGAGTGCTGATGAATTAGTGGAAATGTACATGCAACCATCACCTATATTTTTGTGTCTTCTTTACACCAATGTAGCCTACCTCTAACTACACCCCCCATTGCTCTTGTGTGACATTATATTACCGTGTCAGAATACTCCCTTCTATGGTATACCGTTTATCTGAAACACAGTCCCCCAAATTGTCACCTCATATCAAGGATTATATTCCTTACACTGAGGCATACCAAAAACCAAATTCCTTGCCATCAAGTGAATTCCAACTACAGCGACCCCTTCAGACAGGTAGAACTGTCCCTGTGGGTTTCCGAGAGTGTAACTCTTTATGAAAATAGAAAGTCTCATCTCCCACGTCCTCCCGCAGAGCAGTTGGTGATTTCAAACTGGTAACCTAGCAGTTAGCAGGCCACTGTGTAACCATTTTGCCACCAGGGATCTATTTAAGTTTTAATATTCCCCAAAATTGGATTAAATAGTTATATAATACACTATGTTCAAAGCAATCTAATTTTATACGTTTTTACAAATATATCAGTCTGAAAAACTAAAGTATGAAACATAGATATGTTTTCCCATTTCCTCCTTTTGTATAGTTCCTTTTCCTTTCTCTAACTTTGAAGGGGAAATTTTCCCCTGAGAACTATCTACTTTCTCAAGTCTTCTTCACCGTGTAAGTACTTTGGTTGTGAGTAACAGCAAGGATTGCCTGGACGAATTGTGAAGAGGAGCCAGAATGCTCTGAACAGCCCTCACTGCTGGAAGTAAGAGAAGGAATGCTTTCATTTTCACAGTTAGATGTTCCCTTCAAATCTTCAAACAGGAAGAAGAGAGGATAAACTTCCACCAGGAATCGTTTTCCTTATTATTTGATAATAATGTGTGTGTGTCCCAAAACATCCTACAAGTACAGTCCAATAACTCTTGCAAGTGTCCAGTCGTTCATCAGGAAGTACTTCTTGTGATGCTCGAGTGAGGCTGCCAAGCTTGACTTGAGCACTTCCCAGGGTCAGGGGATTCAAGAGTCCACAACTCATTCAAGAGTCTACTTATTTGTTAAGCACCGATTCTGGACTAGGCAGCCTCTTCAATTTTTGAACAGCTGTAATTGTTTAAAAGTTCTCGTCATATTGAAATGAAATCCTTCTGTAAATAGCTTCAGCGGAGCTCCACTTTGAAAATAGACTGTGCTAAGTTGTGAGGATACCGGCAACCGCACAATTGCCTTCAGGGAGTTCACAATGCCATGAGATTAGAGGCAGGGAGCCTGAGAATGGAATTGGTAAGTGTCAGTATTTCATTTTTGTCAAATGCTATTGAATCTATCCTGATTTATGGTGACCCTATGTGACAGAGTATATCTGCCTCCAAAGGGTTTTCATGATTATAATCTTATTGATGTAGATCACCAGACCTAGCAATGTAGAAAATGTTTTAAGAAACTAGAAGAAGAAGAAGAGAAAGCATCAGAGCCAACCTGGTATTTGAGAGAATCCTGAAAGATGAATAGAAATCAAAAGGGAATGAACATTCTAGGTGCAAGGGAAGATATGGATACTAGCAGGGAAACATAAAAGAACATGACATATTTGGGAAATGTCAGATAGCGTGGTATGTCCAGAATAAAAGACTGTACCAGATCAGACCAGCAAAAATCTCCAAGAGACAGATTAGGAAGAGATTTATCATCATGATAAGGTGCTTGGACTTAATTGTCCAGGCAACGGGAGTCAATGAAGAATACGAAGTGGGAGGGAACTGATTAGCTCTTTGTTTTAAAGGTTACTCTGAGAAGTCTGTAGAAAAAAATCAAAAGAAGGAAGAACAGAAAGGAGACCTGTAAACATTCTTTAAGTTTCTTCTGCACTATTTTCCTACCTTCTCTCTGTTCCTTTCTCCTACAAAAAAAAAATATATATATATATATATATAGATACCTAAACCAAGGTAGTAGAAGTGAGGCTGTGGAGAATTCAGCAGATTGGAGAGGTAAGGAAATCAAGAGTAGCAATACTGCGTGATCAATTTCACAAAGGGAGTAAGCAGGGGGTTCTAGTTCTGTCCCCAAGAGCGTCACAAGAGTCTGTCTTACAGAACACTTCAGTCCCTTGAGAATAAATTATCACATCCTTTACCCAAACACTCAAGCAAACCACTCTTCAACTCTTTAGCCTGATAAAATGCACACCCATCCTGCTATCTTCCTACTGTTCACAGAGTTTCCCCAATTTCATATCTCAACAGTCTCCAGTACTCCAAATTCACTAAGTAGCGATTGTCTTCCTCTTTAGCCTATAGGTATTTCCACCCGTCAAAACATCTCCTTCATTGTTCAGTTATCAAGAAAATATATTACTGCTTTCAAATCAAGAACAAAAATAAAATCACTCAGAAATAAAGTTTGACATGTCGTATTTTTGACACTTGAAGGATTCTTCTATTTGTGGTATTCTAACATGAGCATATGACTTGCAAAGTGAAGTAGCCATAAATCAGGCTACAGTGGCACCCCGCTCACAGACATTTGTCAGGAAAAATAGTCTCCTGGCTAACAGACACTAATAAAGCAGTACATTTCATTTCATTTTGGTCCTTATTCAACAATTGCAGAGATTTCCAAAGCAAGGCACAAAGAAAGCTAGAACAACCATTTTCCCCTACCTGGTCCAACTGACGATCTGTATGTCTTGATGCTGGCAAAATTTCTGTATGAAATCTTTATTTTTCAACCTATCAATCCTTTTCCATCAGTGACAGATTTGTTCTGCCACAAGGGATGGTTTCCAAATTGGCCTGAGTGTTAGAAGCAATATTGTCATTGGCCTACATTTGGCAGGATTGGTGGACAAGGCAGTCAACTGTTGTGCTTCGGAGTTGTGGGCTAATAGTGCCCTCTGGTTTCCTTTTTTGCTCCCATCAACAGAATTACCAGATGGTCAAGAAGCCCAGAAGAGAAGCAATGTTCTAATACAGTGGAAAAGGCCAATGCGGTAAGCACTCGAACATCTACCCAGTGGCTTGAAATAGCAATCTAAATGTGCTAAGGATGAAGAGAAAGGAAGAAAAATAAAAGGATACAGAAAAAACAATTCACCAAGCCTCACTCCTTTCATTCACAGAACTGTCTTTTCAGAGCAATAACTTTATCCCAAGTTC
>NW_022103918.1:9176175-9177832 GCF_000313985.2 Echinops telfairi | reverse complement strand
AGCCTTCAAGTTGATTCCAACTCAGTGAGTCAATATATAACCACCCCTGCTGGTTTCCAATACCATAGCTCTTTACCAGAGTAGAAAGCCTGTCTTTCTCTCACTGAGCGGCTGGTGGCTTCTGATTGCTGCACTTAAGGTTAGCAGCCCAGTAGGTCACCGCTACACCCCTGGGCACCTCCACCTGCTCAGGATATGATTAATGCCTGGATTGCTTACAATGCCCTGTCTTCACTTGAGGAGTGCTCATAGCAGAATGGGCTACATATCGGGCTGCTAACGGCCAGTTCAGTCATTCAAAGTCACCAGCCCCCTTGGAAGGTGAAAGCTGAAGTTTTCTATTCCCATAAAGTGTTACAGACTCAGAAACCCACTACCCTGCCCTATAGGGTCACTGTGAGTCAGCATGAACACCAAAGCAGTGAGTGAGGGAACTGAACTTGAAGTGAAATGGACTAGATGGCAGTGAATGTGGCCTTCAATGGAGATCTTTCATATGTAAAATAAGATCACTCATTCCTCTGGCCAGGATCTAAAAGCTCCTCTCTCAGCTCTTGCCTCCCACCACACACCTGCAACCTTTCTGTCATGACTTCACCTTGGCCTCCTCCCCAAATATTTCTCTTGATCCATGTAAAAGACTCATGTGTCACTCTGCCGTATACTATCGAAGCAGAAATCTCAAGTCTTAGTCTCTGATGTTTAAGTCCTTCAAACATGTGTCACATCAGTCAACTCTGTCCAGCAAACAGCGATGGATGATATCAGAATCTCCAGTTTATCACTTGGAAGGCCTCATTCCTTGACTGGAGGTGAAGAGGAAGCCCCTTCACATCCAATCCCCATGGCAAAAGGACACAGGCAACTTGCTCAAAGTTCGATCGAAATCTCCTTTCTTTGATCTCCATCCAACTAACGCTCATCTCTCTCCTCAGTCATCAGTTCATAGTTCTCATCTTGTCCAAGCATGTGTAAGTGATCTAACACACGAGTACCCCTCAATTCCCAGCGTGTGATACACCTACTTGTCTTGGGGACTTAGATAAAGCATGGAATTAAAAAGCCCCATTTTATAATTGGGTAGCTAAAATCCTAGTCCTTTAGACTGCCAAATTGAGAAGGGCAATGGATTTCCATTAGAGGCTCTGAACAGGACCTGCATTCCACGCCTGGGCAAACTAACAAGTCACATTTGCCAAAGAGCAATTACTTGTGTGGTAATTAGTTCTGAAACCATGTTGCCTCTTTGAATCAAAAGCAGTTGTCTGCACAAGATAACATTCAACTAGTTCAGACACGGAAGAGCAAATAAACAACGAATATGTTTTCCACCAGGTGAAGCCCTGAGTTTCGTAGCATTTAAAAGTTCTGAGACTATTAGAGATTACAAGATTGTAATCACAAGAACACCTAAAAATTTTTTAAGTATTTAAATGCCTAAATCTGGAAATGTAAACAAGTATTATTTTTGTATTGTAATAGAAAAAGAACAGAGAAAGACAGAAGGAGAAGACAAGGGATATTCAGAGGTAAACTGGAAAGAAAGTGTGTGGGGGGGGGGCAGTTTACTCTCTTAAATTTACCTAAAAACAAAAACAATAAGTAGACTTACTGAGTATTATCTTTTAAATACATTATATATGCTAATTCATCTAAT
>NW_022103918.1:9170497-9172084 GCF_000313985.2 Echinops telfairi | reverse complement strand
TTTTTTTTTAATAAATCATTTTAATGGGGGCTCTTGCAGCTCTTATAACAACCCATACATCAACTGTATCATGCACATTTGTACATATGCTGCCATCATCACTTCCAAAACATTTTCTTTCTACTTGAGCCCTTGGTATCAGCTCTTTTTTCCTCCCTTCCCCACCCTCCCACCCTTGTGAACCCTTGATAAATTATAAATTATTATTATTTTCATGTCTCACACCTTCCACTGTCTCCCTTGGCCCACATTTCTGATGTTAGTACCCCTTGGGGGGAGGTTATGTCAATCATTGTGCTCAGTTCCTCCTTTCTCCCCCTTCTCCCCCCATCTTCCCCCTACCCTCATGGTTTAGGTTTAGCTACTCCCATTACTGTTCCTGAGGGGTTTATCTGTCCTGCATTCCATGTGTCCAGAACTCTAATCTGTACAGTGTACATACTCCAGTCAAGCCAGATTTGTAAGGTAGAACTGGAGTCATAATAGTGGGAGGAGGAAACATTAAAGAACTAGAGGAATTATGTCGTGGGTTTTCATCAGTGCTAAACTGCACCCTGGCTGGCTTGTCCCTTCCTTGTGACCCTTCTGTGAGAGGATGTCCAATTGTCTATAGACGCTCTTTCGGTCTCTACAATGACCCACTTCATTCACATCAATATGATTGTTTGGCGTCTTCTAATGCCTGATACCCGATCCCATTGACACCTGGTGTGCTTCTTCCATGTGGGTTTCTGAGACTGTAATTCTTCATAGAAGAAAAATGCCCCATCTTTTTTCCCTACAGAACAGCTGGTGGTTCCAAGCTGTGACCTTGCAGCTAGCAGCCCAACAAGTAATAAGTATGCCACCAGAAGCAGATAAATCCTTCATATCAATCAGTAGGCCAAGAGAAAAGGTGAGGGTGGGCGCAGGTGGAATGGCTATAAAGAAACTTGAGTGAAATAACTGCCCTTGAGAAATTTTCTCTATAATCTGAAGGAAACCTTTACAGATTTTACTCTGTTGCTTAAAACTCAGAAACACATAGGAAGTCAATTGGCTTCAGACATAAATTTCAAATTAAGTAAACAAAAATAACTAGTTAAGAAAAAAATCTTCAGCAAACACCAATTCGATGGTGAAACATTCAATGCATTCCCTGTAATATTATGCATGAGACAAAAATGTCACCACTGGTATTCATGTCATACAAAAGATCGGGGTCAGGGAAATAAGAAAAAAAATGAAAAGACAAAAGCCTGAAAATTAGAAAGGAAAATACTTCAACCATCATTACTCACAAATTATATTACTGTGTAGAGAAAACGCAAAAGAATATAGAGATTAAGTATAATAATTATTAAAAGAGCTTAACAAGTGAGCTCAGTATAAGATTATTATGCCTTGAGGTAAATACAAAAGAATCTAATTGCACCTTAGTGTTTCAGGACCGCTTTTCTATGCTCTAAATGGCTACTTAGAACATAGAACTTTTAAAAGTATCATTTACAAAAGCAAGAGTAAAAATGGTAACTGGGAATGAATCTGAAAAATCATTTTTAAGACATTTATTAAATAAAAATAAAATACTTTATTAAAAAGCGTGAA
>NW_022103918.1:9167992-9169644 GCF_000313985.2 Echinops telfairi | reverse complement strand
AAGAAGTCATTTTCCATTAATATCCATATTTTTAAAGAACTGAAAAAATTTAAAACCCACATTTTAAAAGAACGCCTATGGATTATTGAGGAGAAGATCAACAACATTATAGAAAAAAAGTAAGAGACCTGAGTTGACATGTGACCAAAGATGAGCCTAAAAAAGTCCAAAAATATATCAAAAGATGTTCAGATAATGAGTTATAGAGGAAATACAAATTACAGCAACCATGAGATTTCCTTTCCTTCATACCAGATTGGAAACCATCTGACAACATCAGTCATAGGTGGGAATGTGAAGCACTGGGTATGTGCTTATACTGATTACTGGAAGAATAAATTAGGAAATCTTCATGAAATGTGTTTATGTTCATATGCCATTACCTAAGAAAATGAATGATGTATGTTCTGTGATCCAGAAAATCTAGTTCTAAGTACTATACCTACTAGTAAAACTCTTGTCGCTCCTGTTGCTTTCTGCTCGAGCTTGCTTCTTCATTACTCCTGTTAACTTTTCTTCTTTCCACCTGTCTTTCATCCTTTCTCTCTCCTTTTGAATGGGTTTTCTACTACTAAATAATGAATTACTATAGATTAAAACAACAGGACTCTATTATTTCAGTTTCCATGGGTCAGAGAAGCTGGTACTGATTAACTCGGTGGCATAAATGCATTGGTCTGCTAACCGCATGTTGATGGCAAGTGGATCAAACCCCACCGGCACTCTGAGAGAAAGATATATCTGGGCCTATAAAGATTTTCAGCCTTGCAAACCTTGTAGAGGCTCACGATTAGTTAGAATTGGTTCACTGGGAGTGAACTTGGTTTTGTTGTTGTAACAAATATTCCTTCAACCATACAATATAACATAACCATAGGGGTGGCGTGGCTTCATATTCACAAGTGAAGGAGATTATACAAGGTAGGAAACTTGGAAGTCATTATTAAGTCTTGTCTACCAATTCATCCTTCTCTCTCTTTCTCTTTCTACTGTCACTAATCATCAAACTGTTTATTGTATGTCATTAAACTGTTGAAATAATTTTCTATTAATTAAATTAATATTAAACTGTTCTTATATGCCAGATACTGCTCTAGATACTAAACACATTAATGCATCCAGAGCGCGAAGTGAGAAGTTACTCGGTCTGAAGTGCATGGTGGAGGGAAGCCCAGGGTGAGCTGGAAACCCATCACTGGGCCATTCCACATGGAGTGAGAGAAGCGAGAGGCACAAGATTCACAGAAGGGAGTAACACCCGAATTCTGAATGGGGAAAGATAAACAAACAAACAAACAACACGGAAAAGAGGAACGTGAAAAGGAGGAAGGGAAGGGCATTTCAGAATGAGAAAAGAGTACCTGTGAAAGCTCAGATGAGACTTGGGAAACGAGAAAAGAATAGAGAGGCAGGTGACGTTGACTGATAAATGAAATGCAGACCAAGTAACATAGGGCTTTATAATACATGTATGAAATAGGGTGGTCTTTATCCTACCAACAGTTAGAAATCATTCAAGGATTGAAGTGTTGTTGCTTTTTAAGGACAGAAATATTGGCGTCCAATGCTTGGACCTGCATTTTATAAAATGACTCTACAGGACAGTAAAAAACACCAAGAGAACGAAGAGAATTCGCTTGGTTAAGTATTTT
>NW_022103918.1:9164062-9165158 GCF_000313985.2 Echinops telfairi | reverse complement strand
GTATCGCCACTCACACCACTGGTCCTGAAGGGATCATCCGCCCTGGATTCCCTGTATTTCCAGTTCCTATCTATACCAGAGTACATCCTCTGGTCTAGCCAGACTTGCAAGGTAGAATTCGGATCATGATAGTGGGGGCGGGAAGGAAACATTTAGGAACTAGAGGAAAGTTGTATTTTTCATCATTGCTATATCGCACCCTGTCTGGCTCATCTCCTCCCCGAGACCCCTCTGCAAGGGAATCTCCAGTGCTTTCTTCCCACCCTATGCCCCCCTTCCAACTATCATGATCCCAATTCTACCTTACAAATCTGGCTAGACCAGAGGATGCACACTAGTACAGTATGGGACCAGAGTAAGGGGGGTACACTCCACCCTAATCTTCTTACGACTTTGTGGCTGCTCACAACAGATCCCATCATGAAGCTGATTCCATTATGCTAGCTCACATCCTGGGAAATTATTAGGCCTTACCTGCCAAACCACTGAGAGTCCTGACCAAGCCAAGTTGACACTCACTAATGACTGCCTCTTCCTTCATTGCCAGAGAAGCACTATGGTGCTTCAAAAACTCATGGAGGCTGCAACAACTCATGGGAAAATTGAATTAAAATGCAATGGTATATTTTTCCATGAACTTTCTGATGCCCCATCGTATTTCTGTCTCTACTCTTTACCCCATTTCTGGGCATGTTAAAAGTTGCTACAGATCAGGAGGCCTGGTAGGACTTGATCAAGGGCAATGTAACCAAGAGGAATTACTGAGATGCAAATGAAGGCTGAACATGATAGTGGGACAAGAGGAAAGTGAAAGGAAATAAAGGAAAGAAGTAGGAGACAAAGGTATTTATAGAGGTCTAAATATAGGCATGTACATATGTAAATATATGATAATGGAGAAATAAATCCATGTACACATGTTTTTAGATTTAGTATTAAGGTAGCAGATGGACATTGGGCCTCTACTAAAGTACTCCCTCATGCAAGAACATTTTGTTCTATTAACCTGGCATTCCATGATGCTCACCTTTCCCACACGATCACTAAAGACAAAACGGGTACATAGCAAATGTGGTGAAGAAAGCTGATGGTGCCA
>NW_022103918.1:9159247-9162618 GCF_000313985.2 Echinops telfairi | reverse complement strand
AGAACAGAGCAGTGCTATCACATAGAGGTTGGAATAACGAAGTGAACCAAAAGGGCCACAGAAAACTAAACTGCATCACCTGGAGATAAAAACAGAGATACCAGCGACGCATCTACAAGTCTGGGGACACTGAAGTTTGTTAGCCATCATCAGAAACAAGGAAAGAGGCATGGAACAGCTCTGCCTTCAGAGAACCAACCCTTGATTTTGAACTTCTAGTTCCCTAGAAGAGTAGAGTAGTAAATCCCTGTGGTTTAAAGCGATCCCATTTGTAGAACTTCGTGAGGGCAACCCTAGGAAATTAATGCAGACAGTGACAGATCAAAATTACAAAACAGTGATTTTGAGTCCTTACAGGAACCCATGTAGATACTCATTAAAAACAATAAAACCAAATTCACTGCCATCGAGTTGATGCCGACTCATAGTGACCCTGTAAGACAGGCTAGAAAGGCCCCTGAGGGTTTCCAAAATTGTAACTATTTAAAGGAGTAGAAAGCCTTGTCTTTCTGCCTCAGAGCAGCTGGTGGTTTTGAACTGCTGACTCTGTGGTTAACAACCCTACCCATAACCACCATGCCACCAGGGCACTACAGAGAAGGATGTTTAACGTTTGAGACTGGAGAACAGAAGAAGAGTGGAGACTACTTTAGATTGTGGAGTCACTGATATTGAGTGAGAGATAGTGCTGAAGTCCGGGAAATCAAGCAGGCCACGTCTATGAAAGAAGGAGAAAGCTGAAGAGCCGAGCAAAGCAGCAATTAGGAGACAGGTAAGGCAGAAAACACAGCGAAGGTGAAGCAGCGAGAGACGAGACAAGGCGAGGTGAGTGTTTCCAAAAACACCAGAGAAAAACAATCCTGCAAAGAAGAGCCTGTCACATTTAGGGATGGTCGCCTGTGTCATTAGGTGAAATAGAACAGAGATAGGAAATAGGTCATTTATATTTAGTGACTTCGATGGTCATTGGAATATGTAGAACATTTAGGGGCATGGGCAGGACTGGTGTCAATTGTTCGAACTTTCAGAGATCAAGACCTGATGAGAAGTGGAAATAACTTTAGAAAGGAGTTGGAAACAGAGCTACAAATGGCTCGCTGAGTGTAAATTAGAGAGAGGCCCCGTGCTGAGCAGGAATAAGTGCACGGGGCACACATCCCCCTTGCTTTGTGCAGAGCACAACCGGCCCAACATACTGTGATGACCTTTGCTAAGAATTAGGCAAAGACTTATTTTACTAGAGTGACAGCGGAAGAGGCTCTGGGTGGTACAAGCAGTTCACACAGTCCGCGGCTAACCGAGCTGTTAAAGATTTGTGTCGGCTACTCAACGGTGCCTTGGAAGAAAGGCCAGGTGTTCTACTTCTGAAAAATCAACCACTGAAAACTGTGGAGCACAGCTCTCTTCTGACCTACCAGAAGTCATCATGAACCAGGACCAATTCATCAGCAACTGCCTTTTTAGTGGCACCAGAAGAAGTCAATCTAAGAAATAAGAGAAGAGGGCGTATGGTCCAGAGAGGGTCTGGCCCTGAAGCAGGGTCCAGGCAGAGACAGAAAGAAGACAGCTTCTTCTAGGTCCTGAGCTTCAGATAGATATCACTCACTAGATTTGGAAGTAGAGCGTGAAATTTTCTATCAGTTTATTGGTTGAATAAATTGAAAAAAATTATTGGGTTGAATAAATGTTCCAGAGTTGAAGAAGCACAGTAAAGTAAACTCAATTAGAAGAGAGGAAAATGATGATCTGATCTGTGTTGACGTTCACCTAAGTTAGACACAGTTGACACAAATGATATAGGCAAGCAACTGCTTCCATCAAGTTTCAGTAGTCTAGCCAGAGGAACAAAGAAGCAGGTGATTAGATTCATCTTCATGATTTTTATTTTGGTTTGGGTTTAGAAAAATTCAAAATACTTCACTACACGATTTTTAAATTGACAGCAATCAGAAAAACCCAGAGTGTGGGAAACTATGACAAAAATAGCTTAGTTCCCTCCATAAATAAATTGCAGATTTTTTTAAAAAGCAGCAAGGAAGAAAGCAGAAACCTACTAAGTAAAAAATATATCAACTAGTCACAGTGTGTGGCCCTTATTTAAATACCGATTGTACAACTTTTTAATTGACATTAAGAATCTATTAGAAATGTACTCATCAACTGTATTTTGTAATATTAAGAATGTGTTAATATTTTAGGAGTACTATTGGGATTATGTGTTAAGAATCCCCATGTATGAGATATATATGTGGACATATTTACAGATAAAATGGCATGTTTGGCACTTACTTTAAAATAATATGGGGATAAGCAAATAATGTTGTTTAAAAATAGGTGAAGCAAATGTTAATTGTTACATCTAGGGGACGTGAATATGGATGTTCATTTTACTAATCATTTGTATGTATGACTGAAGTTCTTCATAATAAAAGTCATTAATTTGTTTTAATATGAGAAGCAGGAAAATAGTGAAAGTATAAATTAAATAAGGTTAGATATGAATTGAAAACTTTCATAGCTGGATGGTGGATATGTAGTGCTTCATTATACTAATCTAGTAACTTTTACATATGTTTGATTTCTCCATAATCATTTTCTCATTTAGTGCAAAGAGAATTTTATTCAATAAAAAAATTTTTAAATTGTATCCATTCTTGGCTTGTTAAGGAAATCAGATACAAAGTGAGAGAGAACAATAGAAATGAACATGAAAATTAAAGCGGAGAAATTTCAAAACTGAAACGGAAAGCTGAGGGCATAAATACTAACCGGAAAAGAAGGGAGCTCAGCAGACTCCAAGACTTGTGAAATGACATTACCACCTTGTGGTCTTTCAGGGTATTGCCCCTACAGACTTAACCGGTGGTGTCTCTTCACACAGGTGGGCATTTCTCAGATGCCATGCCCATACCTCCAACAAATGCAATGCAGTTAAAGATCATACCTGCGCTTCAGTGTGAAGGCTGCTTATTTGTGAATTAAATGTTCTTTGCCTTTTAATATTTTCAATGTGTACCTCCGTTTGTCACCCAAACTAAACAATACCCATTGCTGTGAGTCAATTCCGCCTAACGGCAGCATCAGTGTTACAGCGCAGAACTACTCCTCGAGAGGTCCTTGGCTGTTTCAGTGACAGAAGCAGGTCACCTGGCCTGTCTTCTGCAGCACAGCTGGATAGAATGAGAGCGCCAGCCTTGGGGATAGCATGAAGCTTAAAGCAAAGAATCAATTCTTCTCATGCCCAAATTCCTAAATTCATTCCACTCTCTTGTCCAAATTTGCCTATGTTATGTATTTAAGGTTAGCTCCTAATTTGGTATCTTAAGACTTTATGAACAAATCCCTTCATTCCCTGTCCAAAACCTGAATGA
>NW_022103918.1:9154104-9157743 GCF_000313985.2 Echinops telfairi | reverse complement strand
CTGGTTTGAATTTAAAAGGGCATCTGAATCTTAAGAACAGAAAGGCCAATCAAGGTTTACAGAAGGTTAAGCCAACCGGTCCCATGTGCCTTGGTGTCAAGTACCCAGATCAATATGTACTTGAGGTCAGTGTCAATGAGTGGAAATGATTTGAAGAATAAGTAGCTGGGAGAAAGAGGTGATCCCTGCCAATACTATGGGTCAGACGATTCACATCATCCTTCTTTTGGTTGTTGCCCCCACGACCATCACCACTCTGTCTCCAGGCTTATTACAAGCATTTGGATCACGCTATTTACTTTATTAACAGAGGACAAGAAAGCTTTGGGGTGTGCCTTTCCATTCTATATGGATCTATCTCATTAGACCTGGACTTGCCTCCCTTGACCAGAGCTCCGAAAATAGATTGAGTCTTCCCAAGGGCTTGGAAATTTATTCAACTTCTGCCAAAGTTTTACCCGGATTGATTTGTGAAGACATCTTCAATAAAGGAAATTTCTGGTCTCAGAAAACATGTTAAATATCTGTTTTGAAAAATATTTGGGGGGTGAGGGGGTGGACGCTAGCATCAGGAAAGATGAAAGAGAAAGATGATGCAAAAGAGAGCAAGAGGACCCTCATTCTTCCACTTTGATTATGAAGTCAGAGATCCAGAAGGAAGAGCCCGAGATGGATGCCAATAAAGGCAGATGTTTGCTTGTTATCTTGTTGTTTGTTTCAAGGTACGAAGAGACTTTCTGAGGAAAGCGTGATTAGAAGAGAAATACAAACCATTGCCAAGGGGGCACAGAGAGAGGCACTGGCACTGCACATGACAAAGAGGACCCGCACTTGTGAAGTTGCAAATGAGTAGATGATGGGGACACCTGGATAAATACGCATATTCAGAGGGTGGACTGTGGTGGCAGTTTTTCACTTGATTCTTTGGGAAATGAGAGGCATGATCAACTGATAGAGGAGGAATACAGGGCTGGGAGAGTGACATGATTTTGGAAGCACCAGAGCAGAAAGATATATTGGCACAGGTGGTGTTTTCTGGCACACAGACACTGGGATGTGCAGAGGTTCCGTAGGGCATAACACCTGGGAAAGAGGAATTGTGCCGTACCGGGCCTCACTTTGGGTCTCTATCGTGGGCAGGTTAGACATTAAGAGAGGCAGCAGTAGGACAGACTTGGTAAGTAGGAATTCAAGCTATTCAGCTTAACACATAGTTCTGCTGGTAGTAATGTGGCCACTTCACTCCTATGCCTGGCGTGCCAGTCTGAGGCGGCTGCTGATAAAGGCTGGCTAGCATCAAATGACCATCATTTTGCCTTATTAGCTGTTTAGTGTCTCATCCATGGTGGATTCTATATGGGGGATGCTAACGTGGGATAGAACAATCTTTTCACTCTGCGCCCACTCCATGTGTCCATCCATATGCCTCTGTTTCAGACCTCCTTGACACCAATCTTCAATCTTTTCTCCTTCCATCTGACCAGCTCATAACTCACCATGAATCTTTACATAGTCTAGCTCTCTCCCACCTAAAGTAAATACCTAGTGCACTACCCAAAGCTTTGTCCATGGAGAATCGGTTCCTATATCACAGTCTCTCAAGATCAACCTGAGAGGCCCAGTGAAGGAGCTGCTGCCAAGCCTGACTTTAAAAGACTGCAAACCAACGTGCCCTGTCCGTAAAACCAAGTTCAAGCTTCTTTTCCTTCTTTCAGCTGGCTCTACAGAGCCCCACCCCCACAATACAATCCCATCACCTTCATATTTCTCAGTTCCCCTGTTCTTTTCAAACTCCCAAATAATTTCTCTGACTACTGCATTTCTTTCACCAAACACACTAACCCTGCTCAAAGGTATTGGAGATGTAGTCAATTTGACTGCCACTTAGTGACAGGCTCGTTCTGTGTCCCTTAAATGTGAGCTGAAGGAGGAGCATTGGTGGATATCGTCAGTGTGAGTAATCTGACAGTGTAGCTTGCTGGAATCTTCTGGTCATGCTTAGCCTTGCACCCAGATGTACTACTTCCAACTTACAATGGATTGCCACTGGGCCCACCTGATGTGACTACCTGGTAGAGCCAACAGCGTACAGATCATCATAGCAAATTCAGGTTGCAGGGTCAGTTGGTGTCCTATGTTCAAGTATATCTTATCCATGGGGGGCCAGGAATGCACAAGCAATTCTTTTTCAAAAGACAATTAATTCTCTGCTACAGATGGAAATACTTGACTTCAAGACTCCAAAGGACCTGTTTTATGATTACCTCACTGGAAGAAACTGCACATTGCACCTTTTTCCGCCATCGCCATCTTCAAGTACGTTTTAAAACATTTTTTCAAGTTGCTATCAATTCCAATATAGGGTGACCAGATGTGGAACGGTGCTCACGGGGGTTCCAGTGGCTTAGATCTTTCAGAAGTAGATCTCCAGGGTTTTCCTTCAAAGAGCCTCTGAGCTGAGTCAAATATTAAAACACGCAGGAGAGCACTATTATGCGCTACCTTGATGAGATACATACATGTATAACCCATGACTCACCAGTTGCCCTTGAGTTGATGTCAGTTTATGATGATCCATGTATTTCAGACTAGAACTATGATTATCCAGTAATTATTCTTCTTTGATATCCCAGAAAAATTATCACTCATACCCACAAACACACACACCACATGTATATCATGATGTTTATATATATATATGTTTTTTGGCGATGGCAAAAAGTTATTGGCAAGCTAGGTATTATTTATCATTTATTTTTAAATGCCCACAGAGTACTAAAATATTACAAAATTGCATTCAGATAAAGACACCTAATAAAAAGGTGTCTTGTGGAGACTAGGAGAATGGGAGTGGAAGATATGAATAAAAAGGGAATTAATTGATAGCTAAATGAGAAAACTAAGTAACTAGAGGGAGAGAGCCCGCAACAAGGGTAACACGCCATTAACAGAGAAGCGTAATGCACTCAGCCCACTGCTCCAGAGTCCAGCTCCTCTTGAAAGTATAGGAGACTCTGGAGTTATAGGAGCAGCAACCAGTGAAGTGCTATCATTCAGCAGAGCCAGCTGTGAGGACAAACGGCTAAGACACATGGAGAGATTCGCTGGACACTTTGAGGGGGGGAGGGGAATAGTAAAGAAGTGAGGATGCTGGCACGAGGGTTCCAGGTGATGCACTAGGGATTTAGGTTCAATGACAATGATGCGACCAGAAGAGGGGTGTTAGACAGGGAGTAAAGAAAGAGGTTGGAGGTCTGAAGGTCTTAAAGGAAAAGATGATGTGTAAGCAAGAAGTCAAAAAAGGCTAGACAAGTAGCAAAATGACTGAAGATAGAAATAGTCGAATTTTTAACATGTCAATGGTCCACTTTCAGGTGACGACTTGGCACAGCCTAGGGCCATGCAGATAGGGCATGGGTATGAAACTGAAATTAAGAGGATGGACCAAGCAATGTTGAGCCTTAGTTGCTGAAAGAGATATTGTCGGGTATAGTTATTTGTGTTGATGGAAGCAGAGGGGATGGAAATGATTTTGACTCCGAAACTGGAGTCCTTCTTAGGTAAGTAAGGGTGACCAGAAGAACAGGAAATGCCAGTCAGAAGAATGTAGCATCGCTGTTTCATGACCCTCCCACAGGT
>NW_022103918.1:9151076-9153930 GCF_000313985.2 Echinops telfairi | reverse complement strand
AAAGAACAGCATTTTTAAACCACCAGCCACTCTACAGGGCAAAGATGAAGCTTCCTACCTGCCATATTGATTTAAAAGCCTAGGGACTCACGGGTAGTTCTATTCTACCCTATATAGGGTCAGAATGGACACAGTGGCAGTGAGTTTGTTTTATTTTAAATCCCTTAACCCCTCAACCCCCAAACACACACACACACACACACACACACACACACGTCCCTGTATACTTAAAGCAGTAGTCATAACAACTTTCATGTTCTGATTGCAGACAAGATAAAATCTATAGTAGCCTAAATTTGAGATACAGCAAAGTTACAAAGACAGTCAACTATGAACCATCTAGGTGAATTGGAATTTAAGTTGGAGCACAATGAAGAGAAAAAGAATTCAGGTGCCAAAAGATTAGAATCAAAGTGTCCGTGATCTAACCATAGATCAGGGATGCAAACAGCCTGGCTGTCAAACAAAGTGCATTAGAAAGTGGATTGTTGCAGACACAGTTGGGTTAAAATTTAACACCTTATCATTTGATCTCCCTTTTGACCCATTTTCATTTTGTTCTAGTTTTTAATATCTTCTACTTTCTTTTTGGTTAGGTTTTTCTCTGTTTTACTTTGTTGGTGGTGGTTGGTTTTTATGTTTTTCTGTATATGAAATCCAGGAAAGGCAAATCTATAAACATTAACTGGATTAATGGTTTCTTGGGGTTATGGCAAGGAAGGTTAGGGAGCAATACAGAGCTAATAACAATAAGTGCAAGAAAGAAGAAATGTTCTAAAATTGATTGTGGTAATGAGTTTACAACCCTTAATATGATCAAACCATTGAATTGTATGATAGGTGAGTTATGTGTCAATAAGTCTGGTTCTTTTTAATAAAAGGGTCCTGATGCTTATGTTAAACCTTCTCGAAAACATTCTGTTTCATCTATCTTAGCTTATCTAAGGATCACCTGATACAAGTCAAGGTGTTTTCAATCACCTCATGTATATGAAAGCTGGAGACTGAATACAGAAGACTGAAGAAAAATCCATACAGGTGAATATTAAAAATACCATGGACTGCTAAAAGAGCAAATGGATCTTGTCTTGGAAGAAGTACAGTCAGAATGTTCCTTAGAAGCAAGAATGTTGAAACTTCAGCTCACATACTTCAGATATATTATCAGAAGAGACCAGTCCCTGGAAAAGTACATCATCCTTGGAAAAGCAGAGGGGCAGCAGGAAAGAGGAAGACTTTCTCCAGGATGGATTGGCCCAATGACGGCAACGATGGACTCAACTGTAACTACTGTGAGGCTGCACCTGACCAAGCAGTGTCTCCGTCCTGTGTCCGTAGGGTCCCTGTGAGTCGGAGCTGATCGGCGGCACCGAACAACAACCTCTTAGCAGTCTACACCTAGAAGAGACTCTAGAAGTGGTCTCATTTAGTCTACCATTTTACAAGTGACAGAATGAGGCTCAGAGACTCTAGCTGATATTGTCACATGAACGGACCCTTCTATGATGAAACACTTTACCTCTAGCTTCTGGCAGTTTCTGATGGCCCCAAAGAGATGGATTGGGTTGCCAGAAAAAGAAGAGCAGAGATTAACTTCCATTCAACTTTTATAAAGATGGGTGCTATTATCTATTCCCTATCTTTGATTTTATTGTAAATGAAAATAGAATGGTAATGTCAACATAATAACACGTAACATAAAACAAAGAAAAATAACCCTGCTCCAACCAAGGAAGAAAACTGGCTAACAGTGGTCAAGTGGTTACATTTTCTTCCCTGTTGATAATTTTTCTGTTTTAGAATACTTCCAAGCTGGGACTCAGAAATCTTTTTTAACAGCATTGCTTGAGGCTCTTGTTAGGGATGTCAACAAGACAGCCTTTTACAAGGCACCTACACAGCCTTCTGCTTCAATGTGAAAACAAGACAAAACTGCAAGAAGCACAATAAAATTTTACATTCACTTCAAGTGTTACAAAACTGAGAAAAAAGAGAACAGTTTGCGTAAGATTCTTAAAATGTGGTGAAACAATTAAAATGGCAATCTTTTCTCAACCAATTATTAAATATGTAGTGTCTTAAAAGAGTCTAATTTGTTTAAATTTTCAACTCTTCAAGTTCCCAATATAAATAGCTAAGAAAACCAATGTAAACCTACTGGAGAAACCATGGTAGTGAAAGAAGATATTTGATTCATGGTCTTGTGCAAATTCAAATAATAATAGAATAAAAATCTGATTCTCCTTCTTGAGTATTCTGATGAGATGAGATAGGAAAAGGAGAAACCCCAGTGCAACTTGCAAGACTTTGACTTAGAAAACGTACTTGGTGACTTGCATGATGAATGATATGCACTGCCATCGAGTCAATTCTGACTCACAGCAACCCCACAGGACAGGTTAGAACTGCCACTGTGGTCAGCCACGCTTACAGGACCAGAAAGCCTTGTCTTTCTCCCATGGAACTGACTAGTCATTTTGACCTGCTGACCTCCAGGTCAGCAGCACACCACCACCAGAGCTCCATTATTTCAAATTAAATTAGAAGATAGTGCTTGCACCAGCCTGTGTGATCAAGTGACGAAGGGATCAGTTATCAGGCGTCAAAGAACAAAAAATCATATCATTGTGTGCTCACCTCCCCTACACGATCGCTGAAGACAAATAGGTGTGTAGGCAAGTGTGGTAAAGAAAGCTGATGGTGCCCAGCTATCAAAAGATATAGCTTCTGGGGTCTTAAAGGCTTGAAGGTAAACAAACAGCCACCTAGCTCAGAAGCAACAAAGCCCACATGGAAGAAGCACACCAGCCTGTGTGATCACGAGGTGTCAAAGGGATCAGGTATCAGGCATCAA
>NW_022103918.1:9143917-9150362 GCF_000313985.2 Echinops telfairi | reverse complement strand
AAAAAATTTAAAGTTCAAAAAAACAGATAGCATTTGACTTGGAGAGAATGAAATCATTAGCGGCCATTAGAACAACTTCTGAATGGAGATGATGCTGGCATAGCTAGCCTTCATAGGAGAAGCTGCATTTCTTTGGAACTTAGAAATCCATTTTATTTATTCCCATGTAATGCTTCGTGTTTGGTTTTAATTTATTTAGTTGAATTGACACAGTGGGTGCAGCAAGAAGCTCCAGCATAATAATTATAAGGATGGCTCAGGACTCAGCCGTGTTCCCAATATTTGTTGTTGTTGTTGTTAGGTGAGATCACATTAGTTCCAACCCATAGACCTTATGTACAACAGAACAACCGCAAAAAAGCATGTCCTGCGCCATGCTCACGATTGTTCCGATGCTTGAGTCTATTGTGTGAGCCCAACATTTACATTAATTTAAAAATCAAAGAAAGCCCTGGAATCATACAAATGGTTAACATGCTCAGCTACTCACAATATACTGGAGGTTCCAGGGAGCCTCAGTGGGTAGAGAACTATGCAATCGTCTGCTAACCGTTCTCTTCACCCTCCCCCCAGAAAAAGAGTAATAAATTTGGAAGTTTGAGTCCACCCAAAAGTAACTCACAAGAAAGGCTTGTGGTCTATTTCTCAAAAAATCAGCCATTGGACACTACGGAGGCAAGCACCACTGTATTCATTCTCTTTACCGATGTCCCTGGACTCCCTGAGGAATCAGAGTCAGTGGTTGAACCAAGGTAGAACCATGTTACACGGGCCTGGCATCTTGTCAGGCCAAGCATTTATTTCAAAGCCAATGTCAGTTCCAAAGGAGGAATAGTCAGTCTCCCCAGGGTAGAGCTATGTATTCTACTTTTACAAATGCATGATGACTACCAGCAGGAATCAGCACGGCTGTTCAGAACAAGTGGGGGAAACTTTGGTTAAGTTTGCGAGTCCATGCCTCAGTTTCCCTTATTTGGTCAGGCTGAATGTGGGGGTGATCTCCTGGGTAACAGGAAAGTGCCATAGCACTAGTGGGTGTGATTTTTTCATAATGGACAACAAGGTTTCTCTAGGTCATTTATTTTCCATCCCCCATGCTCAAAGTAGGAAGAGAGTTCTCTAAATCCTATGGTCTTGGATTTAGTAACTTTTACTGCAGTTTATCAACTGAATTCTTCTTGTCTGCTCTCTTATGTTTCGGGTGTTTTCCAGAGAATTTTTCCAGGTTCCCTGTTCTTTCCTGCACACTCAATGGACACACACAGGACTGACAACCCCTAAAAGCCAACAATAGAGCAATAGTTTCTTTTGCATCAGTGTCCCCATAAATAATGATCAACTTGAAATATAATATAGGAAATAATGGTCAAAACACTAGAGGGTAACCAGTAACAGAGAAATTGGAATAGAAGCTTCGCTTTCCAACTTATTAACATTTTACCTGAAGGCAAGCTACAAGTTCTATAGAAAAATCTGCAGACTTACTTATTTGGAAAACCTTAATGAGATGTTAATGCAACACCAACAGCTGAAAAGTAGGGGGGAAAGTTGTAAGAAGAGCCAGAAAAATGAGCACTAAATTCTGCACATATGAGAATACTAAACTCTGCATTCCATTACCTTTTAATTCTGCACATTATTCTGCACATATGAGAATACTAAACTCTGCATTCCATTACCTTTTAATTCCACTGCTCCATGAATTTTTTTAAGTCCTCCAAAATACCCTCCCCCAATCTCTAGCTGACTTCTAAGCGACGCACGAGAGGCAGACTCCCAGCTCTCTGACTAAGGCAAAGTTTGGTTTAAAAATGTCCAAATGCTGCCTGCATTTGGAGTTCAAATACAGAGAAGCTGGCAGGCTGCCAACACAAACAAACAGAACCACAATCCTTCTGAGGACTGGACAAGAATCACTGTCTGCAATATATCTATCACACTGTTGCACTATATCTATCACACTGTTCAGAGTGCAAACAAAACTCATTAGGCACACACAAAAATGGGAAAAAAGTGGCCATTCTCAAAAAGATAAAACCAATGGAGATAGTCCCTGAGATCCCTGTTTAGTTCTATCAGCACTCAAAGATTTAAAACCGCTAGTAAAGCTAGTGGTCACACTGTTGGGTGAACTTTGAATAGTGAGTTCAGTGGTTCAAACCCACTAATTAATGAGGGTGTCTGCTCCCCTAAGAGGAGTCAGAATCACTTGGTGGCAGTGGGTACCCTGACCTGTCCATGTAGAACTACCCTGAATGATACCAAGGGGAGTGTGCTCACAACGTAAATCACGAAATCTCAAATGAGAAATAGAAACCCTAAGCAACAACAAAAGAAATATGTTTTAATCAAGTGGAAATTCTAGAACCGAAACCTATAATATCCCCAATTTTAAAATCCACTGGATGGACAAAACAGCAGCTTCAAAATATGGTGAGTGAAATTAAAGACAGGCTCATGTAAAGAATTCACTCTAAAAAAACAGAAAACACATTAAGCAAATTAAAAAGGATTAGCAATCTGTGGCACAATCTTGAATAGTGTAAAGATATGAGGGGTCTTCAAAAAGTTCATGGAAAATTTTAATGAAAATATAAACACACTTTTTCCAACCGTTATGAAGTACCAACATATATGCTCAAGAATATTACAAAACTATCTAACATGATAAAATAGCGTCTGTACCCAATCAAAATTTCCAAGGTTTGCTCCTCTCTGACCATAGACCAGGCGTGTGAATAGTCTTGATCTCATGCAGGCTGCATTCAAGGGTAGATTACTGCAGATGCACTTAGGTTACAACTTAGCACCTGAACATTTGATCTCCCTTTTAAATTTTGTTCTTTTAATATTTTCTGATTTCTGTTTGATTGAGGTGTTTCTGTTTTACTTTTTTGGGGTTTGGGCGTTTTCTGTATATGAAACCCAGGATAGATAAATCTATAGAGAGAGTAACTTGAGTAATGGTTTCTAGGACATATGGCAGTGGAGGTTGAGGAAAATTAGGGAGCTAATCATGAGTACAAGAAAGAATAAATGTTCTATAATTGACTGTGATGATTGTATAACTCTTAATGTGATTGAATGATTGAATTTCATGATATGTGAATTATATGCCAATAAAACTGTTTTTAAATTTCCAAGGTATGCAAAGAGCACTAAATTAGGACCCACAGTAATGAAAAAGTTAATCTATAGAAACTCATACCAAAAAATAAATAAACTAAAGCTGAAGAGAAATACATTAAACTTTTAAACATTATTTCATAGGTTCTAGAAGCTAGATCTCACCTAGGATGTTAAACAGAAGCATGGAAATATATTTTATTAAAAAAGAAATTGAACTCCTAAAGCTGAAAAAGGAACTTGATGGAAATACCAAGTCAAACATAGAAAATCTGGAGCTTGAAGACAATAGGATGTATCCAAATACACATGAGAAAAATAGCATTGACCCTTAAAGCAGTATAATGGACACTGTACACGTCACAATCAGATTCCTAAAAACCACTGAAAAACTGAGTATTTTCGCAGACAGCAGATAAAAATAAATGGTGCACTGTGATGTAGGAAGGAACTGTGCTGGAACAAGGTGGTGATTGTTAGGTTGCTAACCATAAGCCAGTGGCTGTGTAGGAGAAACATGGAGTCTGTCTATCGTCTCATAAAAGATTCGGTGTTGGAGATCCTAAGGAGTCCTTCTCTGTCCCATAAGGTCACCATGAGTAAGAATTGACTCCAGCAGTAGGTTTGGTTTGGTCGTGATTTGTTCTAAAGGATGAAAGGTAAAGATGGCAGAAGGTTCGTATGAACTTCTTGGAATAGCAAGTAGAATAAGGGCATCTGGGGACCCAGGGGTTGGGGGCAGGTGGTAAAAGGGAACTGATGTCAAGGAGTTCAAGAAGGAACAGAATGTTTTGAACTGATTGTGGTAGCATTTGTACAATACTGCTTTGTAGAGAGGCACTGAGTTGCATTACATATAAAGCTGTACTTTGGGACCCAACCCGCCCTGAAGGTAGGGAGCGCCTCTTCGCCTACCGCCGCACTCTGATGAGTGGTCTCCGGGAGGCAGCACACCATCCCATTACTTTGTCCAAAGTAACTGGTGTACTTCAGGGCAAGGATGAGAGCCCAGCAGCTTCTTTAGAGAGGTTGTTCGATGCCTACCGGCTATACCCCACTGGATCCTGAGGCACCAGATAACTGCAAGGCCATTAATGTAGCTTTTGTGTCCCAAGCTACACTAGACATTAAGAAAAAGTTACACAAACTAGAAGTGCTTGCAGGTGAAAATATTAGTGAATTATCAGAAATAGCAGAAAAGATTTATAATTATAGAAACCCACCAGAGGAGAAGCAAGCCAAAGCAATGGACAGAATCCTCACCATGACCGCAGGAGACCAGAACCCCATCCGGGGCCAGGCAGGTGGAATAGACAGAATATGTACAAACCACTCGGCAAGAAGCAATGTGCCTATGGCAAAGAAGAATGACATTGGAAGTCCAACTGCCCAAAACGACCCCAGCGCGGAAATCAGTCCCACTGAGTGGAGACTCCACCCATTCGAGTCTTAGAACTGGAATGAGGAGGTCGGAGCACTGCTGTCCCCCTGAAGCCCATGATAACCCTGAAAGTGGGGGACAGGCCTGTGAAGTTGCTTGTAGACACAGGGGCAACCCACTCGGTCCTCAAGTAAGCAGCAGGCCCCATCAGAAAAAAGAAGACTACCATTAAGGAGCAACAGGCCAATCAGAAACTGTCTCTTGGACTAAGCTTAAGGGGGTGATCAGCTTTCAACCAGACCATACCCAAATAGCATTGGGTGGGCCTGAAGAAGAAGCCCCCTGGCGAGACTCTGTGACTATTCCCTTGAAAGACAGTTATCTCTCGACAGTCACCCAGCCTTCCTCTGAGGGAAGACTATTGACTGACATCCCAGGAGTTTGGGCAGAAGATAACTCCTCTGGCTTTGCAGCCCATGTGCCTCAGTTAGGGTTCAGCTAAAACCGGGAGCAAGCTCTACGGCAATCCTTCAGGTACCCTGGTCCCTTTTAAAGATAAAGAAAGGAGTGTGCTGACCTCGGAAGGGACTGAAATTAAAAATAAATTCTGCAGCCGTCTGGACTCCCAGTAAAGTGTCTGTTATGCATTGCCCTGGCCATCAGAAAGGAACAGACCCAGTGGCCCTGGGCAACCGAAAGGCAGAGGAAGCAGTGCGAGGCGCAGCTTTAAGAATGGCCCTGGTACTGGCTGCCTGACTGATACGGCTGACCAGAAAGTGAAAGTAAAAGGCTTGTGAAGCAGCTGCACGCCTATACTCATCTAGGCTCTAGCAAACTGGCAGGACTAGTCCAATGTTGGGCCTCCCAGCTCACCAAGAGAGAAGAAGTGGTGACTGCCTGCCAGAGTTACCTGCAAGTAAACCCTCGACCTGCCCATGGTCCACACCCGGTCTGGACCAAAGAACAAGGACACGAGGTAGGACAGCACTAGGAAGTAGATTTTACAGAGATTAAATCAGGAGAATGGAATTATAAGTAATTGTTAGGTGTTGTAGCCACTTTTTCAGGTTAAGTATAAGCATTTCCCACCAAGAAAGAAACTGCTCAGGTAGTAGGTAACAAGTTATTAGATGATAGTCCCTTGGTGGAGGGTGCTGAAACCATTGGCTCAGACAATGGACCCAATTTGTTCCTAAAACTATACAAACATTAAGGAAAATTTTAGGCACAAATTGGAAATTACACAGTGCCTATCACCCTCAGAGCTCAGGGCAAATTGAAAGGGTAAATTGGACCCTAAAAGAGACTAGCAAAATTAACTCGAGACCTTCACTGGGTGAGTGGCTCTCCTGCCTTTGACATTGTTAGGCATCCATTGTACCTCATTTAAAGCCCCGCTACCACCTGGTTTGTTTGTACCTCTGGGCTCACCCCTTGTCTCTATGTCCCTATTTTCAACCAAAACAAGTACTCTGAGCTGTGCATATTGTTCATGTAATCCCCCAAGTGTACCTATTTAGTGGGAGAGAAAAAAGATAACACCTGGGCGTAATCACTGGAAGCACCTGATCTCACAGAGCCGCTCCTATATTAGTGCCCCTTTGAGTGGGTCTAAGAGTGACGGGATCCTCAGCCCTAGGAGCCTCGGCCTTTGTTACAGGCCAACAAGGTGGCTTATATGTAGCCCTAGGGGAAGATTGTTGCTTTTATTAAAACAAAACTGGAATTGTTAGGCAGACCCAAGCAGAAGTAAGGAAGGAGTTCAAGTTTGTGTAGGAGTGAGTTTGAGTCAGAAAACGCAGTATGCTTCCAAAAACCGATAGAAAGATAAGGAATGTGAAAAGAAATGTGATTAGAAAACGAATGTGATGATGAGGTGATGAAGAAGGTGATAAAGAACTTGAAATTGGGGGCTCATACAACTCATCAAAATCCATA
>NW_022103918.1:9120455-9142453 GCF_000313985.2 Echinops telfairi | reverse complement strand
GTGTTTTCCAGTCTAGTCTGTTGGGGCACCACGCCCTGGCCCCAAAGTCCACCTTCAGCATTCACTGGGGACCTCGCTGCTCCAGTTCCTTGCTGTTCTGTTGCACCCCCTTAGTGTTTTGCCTCAGTGTGGCAGGATCAGATTGGGTGCAATTCCCACACTGTGTCTCTGGTGTTGTCCCCTGTAGAGCTATGGGTCAGTGAGGGGTGTCATGTCTCATAGTGGGGCCGGCCATGTGGTCCTATCTGTGGACTGTCTGCTCTAATTGTGATCATCATCCTCAAGGCCTGGTGGGCCAGGATGTGCTCCACTCTCTCCTCCTCTCCCTTCACCAGCACCCGTGTGCTCCTATCAGATAAGTCCCTCTCCCGAGGGAGCTGCAGATTCAATGCCATCTTTTGAAATAAATTCTTCTGGGGAGAGGGGCAGGTGTCCACTTAGTATTTGGGGTTTACACAATTGATGTATGTATGCATTGTGATAAGAGTTGTATGAGCCCCTAATAAAATGATTAAATAAATAAATAAATAGATAGATAAGATCCAAAAAAGAGAGAAGTTGAAATTGTCCTAGGTGATAAGGAAGTTGGATTGTTCTGGGTTTGCAATAAGAACAGAGGCGGGATGCTCCCAAGCTTATGTAAAGTTCAGCTTAACCAAATGTTCTGTTCTGTACCCTGCAGCTTTTTAGAAAAAGCACAGCTTTAGCAGATAGTTGCCTTTTCTAGTTCTTCAGCGTTAACTATACAATAAAAGGGGGGGGAGGGGGATTGTAGCGTCCCTGAGTTTTAACTGAAGCGTATTGGTGACTCTCTGGGCTGCTTGGAGACACTGTGTCCTTATGACGTTCTCCCAATTCCGAGATGCAATGAGTAAACTGAGAACATAGCTGCCTTTTTAAAGATAAGATTCGTGCCAAGGAATTGTTTGTGCTTACAGCAACTTTATCACGGTGTTGTTGTTACACTGTGCGCGGTATGCACCCGTGCCGCATTATATATAAAGCTGTACTTTGGAAACAAAATGTGCCTTTGGAACATCAGCCCCCTGG
This sequence comes from Echinops telfairi, assembly GCF_000313985.2. Taxonomy (NCBI): domain Eukaryota; kingdom Metazoa; phylum Chordata; class Mammalia; order Afrosoricida; family Tenrecidae; genus Echinops; species Echinops telfairi. The sequence goes on along the minus strand of NW_022103918.1, from coordinate 9,141,403 downwards.
CCATGCTTGTTGTTCAGGTCGTCACTGCAGGTTCATGCCACTGGCCGGCAACACTGCTTGATGTGATTAAACTGTAGAACGATATCTGTATCGACTCCCAGTAAAATGGTTTTTAAAGAAAACACACACTATGATGTTGCAGCAACATCTTTAAAATACTGGAGGAGGATCCAAGATGGCAGACTGGGCCGATACACTAATCGGACCCTCTACAACAAACTAGAGAAACCAAATGAAGCGGACGTAGGTGGCAGTCCTGGGGCCCACATTTTCAAAGGAAAAGTACATCTATTATAAATGAGAAAATTACGACGGTAAAAAGGCACAGTGGCACTCCACTTGCCTAGGACTACACCAGCACCCACCCGTGGTGGGGGACGAGACTGTGCCTTCCCCTCCCTCTTACCTTGCACGATTGCAAGGTAATGGTTTGGCCTTTCCTCTTTCCTTCCTCCCCCCAGTGCGTGCAGTTAGCAGCGCCCCTCCCGCCCCTCCCCAGTAGATGGCTCTTCCTGCCGAGCCAGGGCTGCATTCCTCTCTAGCCTTGTTTGGCAGCTACAACTTCGTCAGTATGTACTGCTGTTTTTGAATAATTTTTCTTAGTTCTTCTCTCCTTCTCCCCCATGTTCGCCTTCCCCACCCCACCTTTTTGATCCCCTAGAATGGGTGTCCACTTCCTCACTTCGCTTTCAGGAACACCCACCCCCAACCCCTCTGGATGGTGTTGTGCCCTCTTGTAGAGTAAGCTTCTTGTTCATGCTGCAGCTCGTGGGTGGTTAAAACTTGCGTCTGTTTTTTGTTGTTTTTTTCTTTAGTGCTTTTTTTTTTTTTTTTTTGCTTTCAGTTATTTCCTCTCCCACCCTGTATTTTAGTTGTTTGGTGACTCATGAGTATCAGAGAACTTTTCCAATGGCTGATATTTCTAGTTTGCCAGGTCTTTCTTATGAGGCACCACTGGGCGGGCCTGAACTGCTAACCTTTCAATTAGTGCAGCAGAAGAGGTCAGCCTTTGCACATCCCAGGAACTCAAACCCATGCATATTTCAAATAAGTAACATAACCACTTTTTTTTTTAATGCAAGCAATTTGAACTCAAAACTGCAAAGGAATCGTGAACTCTACATGGTTTCAGTGTAGCAGGCATTGCAATTTTCAAACAATTCTATGTGCACTTCTGGAGTGAACAAATAAATGCCAAAGCCACGATTCTAACTTCGGAAAATGGGAGAGACAAATATGAAATGAAGGTGACAAGGAACAACGCTGATAATTTGAATTAGAAATTAGATGATTTGCTATGAATTCACATTTCCTACTAATGTATAAACAAGAGGGCCTAGAGCTAGTGGTATCACAGGAGTAATGAGCATCGGAGTGTCTAGATCTTGGTTTCTAAATACCACTTCTATCTAAAAGGAATCAAACCTCTTGGAGAAATGATTGACACCAGCTTAAGACAGTCAGAAAGTACAAGACTACAATGTCTTGTTTGCTAGAAAGTAAGGAAATGTAAAAAAAAGAAAAAACATTGGCAGCATATCAAAATGATGCTTGAACCAACTTTGACAGGACAAAATTTCAGACAATTGTGACATGAATATAAATGAGTAGATTATGAACCACTGGATAAAAAAAATCTGTTTTTTAAACAATAGATGGCAGTTGGATGGATAGATATGTGAGGGTAATTTCCTTAATTTCCAATTGTCTGTGTCTGACAATTGTTAAGCTATGTGGTGTTTATAGTGAAAATATCATTTTGCAATCAACATATTTTCAAGAAATATGTATGCATTACTAAAAAAGATGTCAAAGGATATTTGAAAGAGCAAAATACGAAGATGATCTTAAAGTGCCCCCAACAGATTGCTTATAATTTACTAGTAGAAAAGTCTTATTCCTACAGTGTAGACAGAATACTTTCACAAGGTGATCAAAATCACTGTCTCTTATCACCAACCCCCATTGCTGGTGTAGTGTTTAGTCACTTGAGTTTGATCTGTACAACCCAAGTAATTCATGTATATGTGGTTCATAGCCAGCTTATACTTCTATATTCTTTTCTCAACTGTTCTAAATTCTATACTATTGGCAAATTAATGACACTATCAACAGAATTACCTTATGCCCCAGAGTAATGATTGACAATGCTTTCTAACATAAAATAACAATGATGTCTCTCCAGAGGCATATATGAACTATAGATAAAATTTGGTCTCACATTTAATTCTAGCCCCAATCTAAGAGTAATTAATTCTTATGACATGGTCCTAACTCGATACTTGCCCTCATGAAGAGATCACTGAAGATATGAGTACTGTAGTGAAGAGTGGTAAAGAAAGTAGATGGTACCCAGCTATCAGAAAGAATAGACTGGGGTCAAATGCTTGCCTTCAAACAACCAGCCATCTGAGGTGTCAACTAAGTCTACATGGAAGCAGCACTGGAGCCTGTGTGATCCAAGGATTGTAAATAATTAAACCTAAATCTGAAAGAGGGAAAGTTGCAGATTGCAGAGTTATGGATGACAATGGAAGCCTAAAGTCCATTTGCAGAGTCCACACATATAAGCCTGCAGTGAATCCCCTTGAACATAGACCAGGGGGTGAACAGCCTGGGTATCACACAGAATGCACTCGAATGGAAAGTGGGATATGGCAGATACGTTAACATTGGATTTCCCTTTTAAGCTTTTTTTTTTTTTTAATCCAAGTAACTTTTATGAGAAAGGGAAGTTTCCGGTATTACAGTCTCAAAAGGACACACTATTTCTGAAAAACATTCAGGGCCACATGGTGGAACGTGGGAAAGTTCGCGGCTGAAAATATAGGCAAGTCGGGGAGCTGGAAAGCACGTGGGAGGAATACCGGAACAGGAGCACGGAATCAACATGTGGAGCCAGGAGCAGAATATCCCGAGTGAGCGGATCGGGAGCGGGCACTCACGTGCCCACACAAGGGAGGAAACTCACCTTCTCCTCGCAGCGCCCACCTCAACGGGAGAAGAGCGTGCAGAGCTGCCGGCCTGCCCCTCGCCAGCTTTAATCCCCACTGGCCCCGAGGCGTTGTTGAGGGGATTGGCCAACATTATGGGCTGAGTTTAAACGCACCTGTGTGATGTCATGTGCCTAGCGCTGTGTGGGGTCCCAGGTTTAGCTTCACCTGTGCCTAGGTGACCTTAGTCTGTGCAGGCTCAGGTTTAGTGGCCAAGTTCAGGCGCACCTGCGTGACCTCATGTCACTGGTGCCTAGTATTGTGTGAGACCCAAGTGTACCTCCCATCTGGGCCTAGGTGACTGCGGTTTGCGCATGCTCCGTTCTGGATTTTCCCATAGGCGTCTCATTAGTGTGCCCGACTCCTTTCCAACCCCCTCACTGTGGCATGGATAGCCAGTCCTCATTCAGGGTTGGCATTTGGTGGAGACAACCCCCCTTTGTCCCTAATCTAGCAACCTGTCATTTCCCCTTTAAGGCGTATGGGCCCAAATCTTGGGGGACACTCGGTGCAGTCTCTGGCTACTTTCTGGACACGAAATGGGGCTTCGGGTCCACACCCTTCCCGCTCTCTTGGTCTTGGAGGGCTGTCATCTACTTAGGGGCCCATGGTGTTTGGGGTTGAGGTGGTCCAGGCAGTGGTGATTCTGGGGATGGCGAACTTGGCTCAATGTCGAGTCATCAGACGACGTCTGTGTAGTTATCTTGCTCCATTTGCTCTGAGTTGGAAGGAGCTGGTTCCAACGGCTTCCACAGACACCCCCAACCCCACCCCACACCCGTGAATGGCGGATACCCGCGCTTTCCTGGAACTTTGTGACTGTTGGCAGGAGAATTACTGGGACTGGGCCTTTCCTTTCCAGACTGGCTGGAACTGGGAGACCTGTCCTCCTCTCAGTTTTATAAGAACCTTTCCGGGAAGGTTTGCTTCTCTGGTGCCTGGACAAGCCCATATCGATGGAAGGCCTCTGGGCATTGGGCTACTTACTCTTAAGGCATATCGCTGTGTTGACACTTACGCATCTACAGCTGGCTCTGTTCCAAGGAAAGGTCACCCAGATAAAACTTCATAGGGGCTTAACACGTAGGGTGCTGCGGTGGCAATTCTGAGACGTACAAAGCTATTGGCAGTGCATTGCATCTTTTCAGTTAATCTGAGTCTCTTGTGTCAGTTTGCTACGGGTTAAAGTGTTGGTTAATTCTACTTGTCCTGAGGACCTTTTAACCCATTTTAAAATAGTCCTATTTTACTATATTCTTTCTTTTTGATCGAGGGTTTTCTCTATTTCATTTTGTTATTCTTTTCAGTTTTTTTAGTATATGAAATTCAGGATAGGTGAATCTGGAGACACAGTATTAGATATGGAGAACTGGGTTAATGGTTTCTTGGGGGTATGAAATAGAAAGTTGGAGGAAAATGGGGAACGAAAACAAGGACTACAAGAAGAAAAATGTTCTAAAATTGATTGTGGTGATAATTGTACAAATCTTCCCAATATGATCGAACTATTGAGTTGTATCTATGTGGATTATGTCCCAATAAAATTGTTTTTTAGAAAGTCATTACCTCCAATGGGGTTCTTCAGATCCTAAGATGGGCAGCATACTTTTGGAATTTTTTGGTTAGGATTATATAACTTCAATCTAAACACTGGAAAACCTCAGACAAACCCAAATTTTAAAACATTCTATAAATTACACACACAATTTTGGTTATGAACTGATCTTCATGCTAGACAACATCTAAAGGAAGAGATTTTTTATTTTCCATTATTTTGTAGTATTTATCTTTGTATCTTCACTATCTACACAATATCTGACATTGAGCTTAATAAACTTTGCTTTATTAAATACCCTCCTTGTTAGATTAGGCACATTCATGTCAAAGTGGTTCAAACATTGGGTCGCTAACCATAAGGTCGGCATTTCAAACCCACCAGCTGCTGTGTGTGAGAAAGATGTGGCTCTTTCGGTTCCCGTAAGCTGTACAGCCTTGCAAACTCAATGGGATAGTGCTGTCTTACGGGGTTGCTGTTGGACTTAAACGGTGGTGAATTTCATTTTTTGGTGGTTAAACAGACACTAAGTCCCAGATAATGTCTTCATTCCTTTCCTATCTGCAGCTCCAAGTACAGAGAAGGCACAAATTTAGTAATGAGAATAATAATTCTTAAAATTAGGTAAATAGAATTTGTTCCTAAGTTAAATATTACTCTTTATTCTCATTTCAAACACATTTCCACAAGTATTTTTTCAAAACTATTTTAAAAGCTTTCCCCCCATATTCTACAAAAAGAAAATTTCAGAAATAAGTTGAAGTGACAAAAAATTGTAGATACACTAGAGTTAGAACCCAACTTTATTGTTACAGCCAATTTTTATTTACAGAATATAAACTTCTTCAAAATGATACATTCCCTTCAATTTAATCGATGATAAAAGGCCTTATTAAACAGAAATAAAGCCTACGCTTCACTTATATAAACAGAAATATAAACAGTGTCATTAAAAGTTTGTGAGCATTCACCTAAAACACAAGGAAATGTTCCCCAAAAGAGTTTACAAACATAGAGCAAACATGTATTTTCAATGAAGCAGTTAGGTGAATGAGGTTTTTAAGTCTTCTTCACAAACAACCCCATTTTGTCCACAAATTTTAATTAAATTAACAGTAGTAAAAATTAGAAACATGAAAATGGGCAACAAAAAACAGGAAGTATCTTCATTACCAAACAGATTAACAAGTTCTCAGACACCCAGATACTTTCTGAGCACATCAAAACACCTACATCAAAAGTTGCATTCATTTGAGAGGTATCAATACATTTTCAGTGCTGAGACTATTTGTAGCACTTACAGTATTTACAAAGCAGCATTATACTACTATGGTTCACATTTGATAACACAAATTTAAGCTTTATGCAACAATTGCCCAATACAACATACTGTTAATGCAATGGGTTGGTGTGGGCTTTTTCTACTGAAACTGAGTAAAAAATTATAATTTAAGTATATGGAGTAATGCCACATCTTTTTCTTGAAAATAACAGTATATTTTGAAAGTCAATTACTTCATATATCATGTAAACTGACCTAGTTGTACAAAGGTTCCTAAATTACAGAGCAGCCAAAAATTTCCTCTTTGCAGTGTCCATCAACTTGAGTTTTTAGTACACAGATAAGTACATGAAACCACTTCAGATTACTGGATAGTAAGAATTTCAGTGTGTCCCTACCTACATTTAAGTAGTAGCAGCACACAACCACAATTACGGCAACTATACACTGTCATCTTCTCCACAGCTTCATGGAGGTCTTTTTTTAGTTCACAAAAGTTAATTTACAATGGATACCACAGAATCGGCAGAAATCCATTTATGAAAAAATTTTATATCTCTAGTTAACAGGACATCTACAATTCAAATCAGTTGGCTTTGCCTTATTTTTCTTCAACATTAACTAGTTCAAATACAATATATAATGCTGTCAGTTTTGACAAACGTTTTATCAGTAATTTAGCAAATAATTGATGATTTTCATAATACACATTAATGGAGAAGATGTAAACATAAGGAAGTGTAAATTTATTTTAGGGTTTGGTTGTTTTTTTTTCTTACCTGGAAAAAGCTATACATTCAGATTGAACTCAGGTAAAATGTTATCTTAACTCTGAAAGTTTATAGTAGTTCAGTAGGTACACTACAAAAAGTACAGGAAAGAAGAAGAAACAGATTTCAAGACAAAAACCGACTAACAACTTGAATTGTGGATCTCTCAAACATAAAAGTGTGATTTCTAATAGCATTGTCATTTTATTTATTGAAATAGTCCAAATCTCCGGAAAATGTTTAATCTATCCATCTAAAATTATGATCCAAAGTAATATGTGGCGAAAAATCTGTTCAGAAAAATCTAAGCGAGGCTGTACGGTTCTTATTAATTTCAGTTTTCAAGTGCATGGCATTAGAACAAAAACGTTGCCAGATTTCATTTTTCAACATACCATTAACTTCAGAAAAAAGATGTACCAATATTCCACTTGTAACACAAACCACAGTATTTTGTTTGATAGTTAAACATTTATAAAGGCAGCTTCAAAGATGGGGGGAAATTCCTTTAAAATAGCTGATACACTTTTCTGTCCAAAGACATTAAATCCAAGACATAACACTGTAATCACATTAATGGTATGTGATGGGGATGATAGGGGAGGTGCAATATAACAAATGTCTTCTTAATAAATTTAAAAAGCAAATGTGTAAATTAGTTACTCTATGACTAAGTTTCCAGTCAAAGGACATTCTATGATCTCATGATGAGAAGAAGAGGCAGTCAAAGCGAATCAAGTTTTAAATACCGGAAAGCTGCTTTACAGCAGACTTAATTCTTTTTCCTCTGTGCATTTGCCTTTTTTTCTGTAAATTAGTACAAGTTGTTGCCATTGAAAAGCCTCCTCATTGCATAAAGCATTTTTAGGTTTTTCTATTAACCGAATGACCAATATTAAAAGCTTAAATCTCTAACACTTTGGGATACAGTACAAAATGCTATTAAAAGAAATTTAAAGCAGAAAATCAAGCTATTAGATAATATTCTAATTTATATTACAAAACTAAGGAATTCATAGAATGTTACAGGTTTATATATGATCTAAAAAGAAATGTTCATAATTTAAGAAGTAGAGTTTCTAACTTCTAATTAAGAGTATTTAAGGGGGAAAAATTCATGAAATCTGAAATGTTTGTTAATTTATACTTACGAACATAAAATTAAGCTAAAAACAAATGGTTTTTAATTCAACTAAAATGAAAATGGTTGCCCATTAAGAGATTACTTGTATCTTTTGTCTTTCTAATTTTCATAATGAACAACTCCATTTAGAGAAGACAACTAAAATACACTTAAGGTGAACTATTATTTATAAGTTAAACTATAACTTATCCTACCTTGTGTGTGCATGGAATTTAGAGCCAGGTTTAAATATAAAATTTAAGGTTTGACATTTGTTTTTTATTTATTTAAAATAACTTTTAACAAAACTAGAAATAGGAAAAGATAATACTTCAATTGTCAATCATTAAATTACATTTTAAATTTGTTTTACCTTAGAATCATAACTCTTAAGAATGGAGCTCTATTAATGTAACAGTATATTAATTCGCTATTTTTGAAGGGACCTAAGCTCACAAATACTAATGGCCAACTGAAGAACTGGAAAAAGTTGTTATTATTAGGCACTGAGAGGTTAACAGATAAGTGCTGACATCTACACAAAAATTGATAAACCCTATTTCCCAGTTTCTTTATTATTCCACTGGGCAGCCAAAACTGTTGGCTATTTCCAGTCCAAAACCAAAGAGCATTTCCTTGCAAAAGCAAAACAAAACAAAAACACAACCTCATATGCAAGATACAATGCACACTAATTTACAAGTTTTTATTTACACTGTTTTATATACACTCTAGGCAGACACAGTTGAGTTTTGTGCTCATATTGATCTCAGATGACCATGTGACCAGTATGACTTATGACCACATCTTGATTTTCAGAATGTGGAAGTAGCATAGGATTAGAATTAGGGCAGGAGGGTGGGGGGAGCAATTAGATATCACTGGTCAAGTAAGATCATACAAGTATGTAAAGAAAAAGAGGGATGGGGCATTAAATTCTGCTTGTTATAGCATCCAGGCCACTATGGTCTACTGGCTAACATTGAATATACATGGATGCCACTTCTCTATTAATATTTACAAAATGGGCTTACTACCAATTGAGTTATTAGGTAAGGCATTTAAGTTCCTCAGCTTAATGTAAAAAGGCAACAGACATCTCAGCAAGCCACAAAACAAATTTTAGGAGACCGTTTTGAGATTGTTGAGATTTACCTTCCTTTAAAATCTCTCAAATGGGCAATAGAAAGGGAAGCAATTTTGAGCCCCTATTACTAGCCTGCACCATCATCCCCAAAGCCGATTCAGAAGTATCAAAACACTTAAAACCTTGCCAAAGTGTGGAGGCAAAATACTAAAAAGCTCACTTCATATCTTCATATCACGTCAGCCCCACTGTAGACTCCTGGGGCTGAAGTAGGCCCATATTCCCCATTACAGTCACCTCGATACAAATCACTCTGAAGTTGCTTTCACACAGTGTCACAGCTAGAAACTCTGCACAGTCTACTAGCATTGGCTCAGTGAATCTCGATTCAAAATAGTTTGAAGTAAGATTATGGAGGAAGATAAACTATCTTCTTTGTTCCCATAATACTCCATTACTTATATATACTGTTACATTTCAAGAAATAAAAAAATTCAAGAGTATGTTATATCTTCTACGAACATATTCCAACCATAAATGAAAATTACATCAAAATCAGTATTTAACATTCACCTTCACATTAAAAAAGCTATTAATTGTTAAATTGGTTCTATCTGCTTAGTCAACTGGACAAAATTCTACTGATCCTATAGAAATAGTTTAAAAAACAAAAGTGAACATTTATAACATTGGGGAGGTAGAAAACAAACCATGGTCAAACACTGTTATAGATACAAACAGACTTAACGTTTGTATTTCCTAACTAGAATTTACCATTTTAAAACAGCCTTTAAGTGTTTCTACTTATTAGCTTTAAACATCTTGAAATAATCTAAGTGTCTTAAAGCATTTGTTTGAGGATATGATAATTCATTTGAAATAATCCATCACACTCCCCATAAGATTTCTCAGAGGATAAATTTGTAGTTGCATATTTTGAATATGCAGATCCATTCAGCCAACTTTGTACATGGGCACTTATGTGACCAAAGGGCAAAGTTTGTCCGATTAACTTTTAAAGTAAAATTACCATGACTGCTCAATCCCACACAATAAGCTTCAAAACTTGAAGCCTATGTATCCATCCCAAATATCCAAGTTCCTTCCATGTAATTGCCTAACTCCAAACAAAATTTAAAATACACTTAAATTAAAACAAGACAAAACAAAACAAAAATCCTCCTAGCAGGAGGATTTCTGCTTAGTTCACATTTTAGTATGTCAGACTTTATAAGTGTATAAGATCAGTGTCCTAAATGTTCTTTGATTGCTCCTTTAACAACTTCAACATATCACAGGTACCAAGCAATCATTTACTATTCATCTAAAGACATGGGATCAAACTGAAACAAATACAAGGAATGAAATTGGAAAGGAAACAAGAATTGAATTTTTTCTTCTTCAGAAATTACAACTGTTGTACTAGCTATTTGTTTAAAATAAAATATAAAAGATCTCAAGAAAAGCAGAATGTTGGTTAGAAACAATTTGGTGTGATAAAATTTAAAAAACAAAAACTAATACTTTAGATGATCATATTTAGCATATGAAAATATTACTTGAAACAAATTGTAGTAACATTGAATCGTTATAGCTATTCTAGGATTATATGATTGATACACATTAATATTTCTGATGCCAAACTATGCAGGGAGAGAATTTACTTATAAGACAACCAAAAAGAAATAGTTTCCAATACTTAATGCAAAAAGATGAAGCATCAACATAGATGAACTTATCTGACCCTCCTAAACTGGTATCTTTATATGAACAGCCAAAAGTTATCTACACCAGTAAATGCCATTTCAAGTGTAAATGATTCATTTTACTCACAGTGCAACAATTTTGATGTTGACACTGAATATCTAAACTGTTTACTAAAGTTGATCATATTAAAGTAAAACTTAAAAGAAAAAATTATTATTGGTACTCTACAGCATTTACACTGCTTATACTCAATAGATGAAAATGGCCACAGAATGTTGAGTTTATAATAAACAAATTCACATGTAACATATATTAGTTTTACAAGAAAGGATGAAATTGACATCTTTATAGCTTTTTGTAGATTTAACAAATTTCTGGTCTACTACATACTGACAGCGGTGGGTATGTTTCTTGACATCATTCAGTCTATTTAAAAAGTAGATTGGTTGTTGAAAGGCATAATTTATAAAGCAAGATAACCAAATTAAGTAACAGAATTGTAACAAATATTGGCTTTACAGAGTTTCTTTAAGAAAAGATCCATTAGGATTGCTCAAATGTTTGAGAATAATTAAATCTCCTTTTTACTCGGGCACTTTTAATGCAGTAACCTCGGGCTTCATTTTGAAGTACTGGTTGAAACGAACAATTGCATATCTAGTGAGAAAAATGAACAAAAAAATTAGTCAGAACTGAAAATTGAATCTCTCCTTTATTCTCCACTCTTCCAACTAAACTATTGTTTTTAAGTTGTAAGATTTTAAAGGACTTATGTTTAGTTTATTGCTCCACCTACTGGATACTTTTTCTAATACAGAGAACATTTAGATTTCTTGATAGCCCAACTAGGAGCCTGGGTGGTGTAGTGGTCAATAGGAGTCGATGCCAGTGAGTTTGATTTTTGAGTTACAGCCCAAATATTTGCACACTTTATATATTTAACTGGCAAAATCAAGTGCAATGTTTCATATAAATTATCAATGCTAATCCAAATTAATAAAGGCAAATGTAATGCATACTATAAAATTAGAACTTACCCAAGAAAATCAAATTCAATAGTAGAGTATTTGGCTTGAATCAAAGCCCACAATCCCCAAAAGAAGTGAGATGCCTAAAAAAAAAAGCCAAAAACATGGGATGGGGTGGGTAGAGGGAATGATTCAAGAGTCAGTATAAGGCAATTCTTTGCATATAAACATCAAATTGTGAAAGGTAACACTTTTTATCTACTCCATAAGTATTTTTCTTTTTCACTGCCTTTATTATATGCAATAAGTAAAATATAGAAAATATTTAAGTGTATGTTTATCTCGATGACTATATATCAATTGTGCCCACAACAGAAGAGAAAAATTATAATTAAATAAAATTAAAATATATAATTATTACTTTATATACAAGTTTTATATCAAAATTGATAGAAAAGTATTTTACAACAATCGATTAACAATCATTTCTGTTTTTATCAAAGGTCTATATCTATTGACATAAAAATATAAGCGAAACTGAAAATATAAATTTCAGAAAAATTAAGTATATTTAAAGGTGACGGTCAAAAGATGGCATACATCTGAGAAACATTTTTTTACTGACTTTATTCAGCATAATCAACCACAACACAAAGGAAATAGCGCTTTATTTAAGCTCTTTCACTAAAGAGAAAAACAAAATGTCCAAGTAGTTGAGAAATAAAAAATAAAAAATACTTTTCCATTTTTTACAGCTACACATGATTAAATTTTTACATTTTGATGAGATTAATAAAATTTCACTTCTATGAAACACTGTAATTAGAGAAAAGCATTCGTAAAGACAAGATTCTTATTTCAGCTAAACTCACTCTATTACTGTAGTAACAAAAAAGATCTCTTACAAAAACTATTCAACAACTTAAAAATAAAACTTGAAACTTAAATTTTAGGTGAAGCATGCAAGTGTATCATTTTAAAAGAATTTTCATTTTTACTGTGAGGCATAGGAATTCAAGTCAGCCTTTACCACTAAGTCACTTTACAACCTTTAATAGTCATAAACTCTCAGTCTCAGACTCATCACTTAGTGCATGGAAGCAACATTTTGCCATTCTGTATTCCACATGATTCTTTAAAAGATTAATGAAAATGATATATGTTTCAAAAAAGTTTTATACAATAAACATCATAAACAAAATGTATATTATTACTAGTGTACTTTGTTTAATTCTTACTTAAAAAAAAAACCTAATAAATATGCATATAAAGATAGTCAAAAAATATTACTACTACAGCTCCAAATCATACTTTTTCTAAACAAAGCATGTGTAAACACTTCTGAGTGATCAGTGAAGAATGCAGACAAGTTCTATCAATAATACTTTGGTCTCATTAGTGTCTTCCAAAAAACCAAAAAAAGGGTACAATTAAACCAGCACCTTCTGAAAGGATCTGCTAGGCAAGTGGATTGAAGACAGGGAGGAATCAGCTCCTACTGCATTCCCAAGGGGTATTATCTTGATATATTTTCTTAAAGGGCACAGGACCAGGGCCTTAAAAGGACACAGGATTGTGGGGCTTAATAGAAAGGCATCTTCAGAAAATTCAACATTGCCCTAAGGAGGGTGGGGGGCAGGAAAGTTGTACCAAAAGTCCTCCTCTTACTCAGGAAAGGAAGTGGGGTGCCCACAAACTCAGGGACAAGAGAACAAGTGATCCAAAATCAACGGCGAGGAGGGCATAGGATGCCAGTGGGGCTTGATCAAGTGCAATATAGCCGAGAGGAATTACTAAAACCCGAATGAAGGCTGAACATGATAGTAGGACAGGAAGAAAGTAAAAGGAAATAGAGGAAAGAACTAGGAGGCAAAGGACATTTATAGAGGTCTAAATACAGATACATACATATGTAAATATATTTATATATAACCACAGGGAAATAAATCTATGTACATGTATTTATATGTTAAGTATTAAGGAAGCAGATGGACATTGGGCCTCTACTCAAGTACAACCTCAATGCAAGAACACTTTGTTCTAATAACCCAGCATTCTGTGATGCTTACCTTCCCTGATATGATTGCTGAAGACAAAGTGGGTGCATATGCAAATGTGATAAAGAAAGCTGATGGTGCCCAGCTATCAAAAATTATAGCGTCTGGAGTCTTAAAGGCATGAATATAAACAAGCAGCCATCTAGCTGAAAAGCAACAAAGACCACATGGAAGAAGCACACCAGCCTGCGTGAATATGAGGTGTCGATGGGATCAGGTATCAGGCATCTAAGACCCAGAACAAAAAATTATGTCAATGTGAATGAGGGGGTAGGGCAGAGTGAAGACCCAAAGCCCATCCGTAGACAAATGGACTTCCCCTCAAAGAAGGTTGATAGGAAGAGACGAGCCAGTCAGGCTGCAGTATAGCACCAATGAAACAAAACTTTCCTCTAGTTCTTGAACGCTTCTACTCCCTCCTATCATGACCCCAATTCTACCTTACAAATGCAGCTAGACCAGAGCACGTACAGATAGATACACGTACTGGTACAGATCCGAGCTTGAAACACACAGAATCCAGGACAGATAAACCCCTCAGGACCAATAACGAGTAGCAATACCAGGAGGGTAAGGGGAAGGTAGGGGGAAAAGGGAGAACCAATCATGACTGACATATAACCCGGACGAGCAACAGAAAAGTGGGTAAAGGGAGACATCAGTAGGTATAGGACATGAAAAAAATAGTAATTTATAAATTACTCAAGAGTTCACGATGAGGGAGGGTAGGGGAGGGGGGAAAATTACCTGATACCAAGGGCTCAAGTAGAAAGAAAATGTTTTGAAAGGGATAATGGCTAGATGAATGTATGCATTGTGATAAGAGTTGTACGAGACCCCAATAAAACGATTAAAAAATAATAAAATATCGGCACGAGAGATAAAAATAACAACAATGTACAATCTATCGGGGTTATGAGAGTGCAGGGAGGAGAGCCTGGGGGCTGGGGGACTGGAAGAGCTGATACCAAGGGCTCAATAGAAAGTAAATGTCTAGAAAAGAATGAAGGCAACACATGGACAAACATGCCTGATTCAATTATGTATGGATTGTGGTAGAAGTGTACAAGCCGACTCTCTCACTGCCTCAACCTCACTCACTCAACTGTCTCACTGTCTCACCCTCACTCACTCACTCCCTGACTCACTCTCACTCACTCACTGACTCACTCTCACTCTTTCACTGTCTCACTCTCTCACTGCCTCACCCTCACTCACTCACTGTCTCACTCTCATTCACTCACTGTCTCACTCACTGTCTCACTCACTCTCACTCTCTCACTGTCTCACTCTCTCACTGCCTCACCCTCACTCAGTCTCACTGTCTCACCCTCATTCACTCACTGTCTCACTCACTCCCTGACTCACTCTCACTCACTCACTGTCTCACTCAAAAAAAAAAAAAGAAGAAGTGTACAAGCCCCCAATAAAATTATTTAAAATAATAACAATAAAATAAAATAACGTTCCTTTGGGGGCGGGGAAAGAGAAAATGGTGGCGGCAACATATGTACAAATGTGCTTGACAACAGGATGGATGGATTGTGATAACAGCTGTAAGAGCCCCCAATAAAATTATTTTTAAAAATCCCCCCCACCCTCACAACAATATAGCTGTTCGTTTCGTGAAGGTATTAAGAGCTGGCCTATGAGAATCTGAGAAACTTTATCTCATCCACCCTATAGTCCTGATCTTGCTCCGGAAAGTCTGAATTCTTTTCGTCCTCCAAACTCCAAGAACATTTCAAAGCAATATGATTTGGGTCCCTTAAGGATGCCAAACCTGCTATTATGAAGTGATATAAATCATATAAATCAAAAGAGCAGAAAGTTCTATGAGAAAAAGATAGAAATAATGCTTTAATTTTGTTTAATAAAAGGTTTCTATGATTTTGAAGCAATACTTTCGCCTTAGTCTGGTTGCAATCAGACATAAGTTTAGACAAGAAAAAATAAACTATTAAGTAAAGAGCTAAGCCTAACACGCACAAGAAATGTAACGTTTAAAAGAAACAACTCAAGTCAGAATGCAAAAAGTCATTATGTGACTTCAAGAATTTTAATTAACCTCTGGTGGTATTAGTTACATAGTGGGCTGCTAACCACAGGTCAGCAGTTTGAAACCACCAGTCACTCCACAGGAGAAAGACGAGGCCTTTTCTCCACTAACAAGTGAGTATTGGGAACTCACAAGATTGGGTCTGCTGTCCTTCGGGGTGGCTATGAGTAGGAACAGCCTTAGCCTTTAAAATCTTTAATTATAAGTAATAACAGAACTGACACCAAAAAACCAAGCCCACTGCCATGAGTCAAGTCTGACTCATAGTGCCGCCACACAGTTTCTGAGATTGCAAGTTATCTTTCTCATGTAAAGTAGCTGGTGTGTTTGAACCACTGACCTTTCAGTTAACATTCCAACACTTAGCTGATGATGCCAACAGAGTTCATGGTGACAAGTAACATATAAAAAATATCCAATAAAATTTTAGTTATTATTATATGAAATTAAAATGATAAAGATTTTCAAGTGGTATTCTTTCTACTGAAGAAAGTAGCTCATATTAAGAATGAATTATGAGATGAGATGACTTCCTTTTTTAAAAGTGCAAATCAATGCTTCTAAGGTCTGATCCAGGTTTAACCTCTTGAGAGGTTCTAAAGGCCCCAAACTATTTCATAATACTACTACTATGTCATTTACCTTTTGCACTTATGTTGACATCTGCATTGATACAAAAGCAATGGTGGATAAAATACTGGCATCTGAACGTAAGTCAAAGCAATGGAACCAAAGCACTATAGTAAAATCTGCAAAAGTCAGAATTTGTATAAGGCAGAAACCTGTCAGAAAAGGAAAACCCTAGTTTTTTTCACTAAAACAAGTATAGAAAGATGGTAAAACTGCATCACGTGAAAGAAGGAAAACACGCAATACCCATCAAGTGTTAGCTCTCACAGGTTTCAGAGCAGTGATACACTATTCAGCACATCCTCAGAGTAAAGACAGTCTCACTAAAGATAAGGCATTACACCTACCAATTTTATTAACTCTTGACCTTGCTGTTTTCATATTCTTTTGTTAAAATAATAAAACTTATTATTTTGTTATAAATAACAACTACACACAAAACACATAACTGTTGCATATATATCCCAAAGACTGTCTCAAAGTGACTAACCTGAGTTGAACTCAACACACATGATGGAACACCATTTTAACTAAAAGTAACAACTACATATGAATCAGATTTGGACGCTTGACATTTTCCCAATATAAAAAAAGAGACCATATCACTTCAATGAAAACAACTAACCATATTTGCTGCTGGTGATAAAATTTGAGCTTTCAACCAAAAACTAGAATTTCCAAGATTTGTATTTGAGACCATTAGCTTCAGCAGCTTCTCTATATACTTAAAATTTGGCTAATGATAATGGTGGTGGTATCAAAATATGCAATTTTTTATGCCATATAATGAAATATGATCACACTGGAAAATCTGGACTCAACAAATAAAAATTTGCTAGTTTAATGCATTTATATGTATGGCTAACAAGACTCAAAGTACAAGATAAACCAATGGATTTAAATATCGTCAAGACTAAAAAGTAAAATGGTATATTCAGATTGAAAGATACAACTAAACTTCACTAAACTACTACATGGTACAGTGCCAAAAAGTAATATATAATTATCAAAAAACAACAAAGTACTCTTGTCTTTTGCAACAACATAAACTTGTAAAACTTCATTTTCTTCACATATTTTGACTAAAACTATATGTTGTAGCAGATGAAATAAGAAGCAGATATTACAATTGAACTATATTCTATTATGTCAACTATTAAAGAAATGTATGAAAGTATAAAATAATACCATAGCTCTTACTAAACTGTATTATTGCAGTTGTTTCTATGGAAGTTATTTTTTCCATTTGAAACATGGGGATTTTATGTTAACATTAAAATAAGTTTATTAGAATTTTCTAAAATCTCTATCTAGTATGCCAGGAAAAAGATGAGGCTTTCTATTCCAGTCGAGTTAGTCTCAGAAACCTACAGGGACAGTTCTACCCTGTCCTATAGGGTTACTCTGAATCAAAATCAAGTCAATAACAGTGAGTTTGGTTTATTTAGTTTGCATATTTTAATGCGTTTTATTTTGAATATGATAAATATTGATATAGCCTAAATACACAAAAGCTCATAGAGGTCTTCAAACATCTTTAAGGGGGTAATGGGGCCAAAACATTTGAAAATCACCAGGCAAAATCATCTTGGCATATTTTAAATAACATAAAACTATCTACATGGTTTCTTTATCTCTTCTTACATTAAATTGGAGCCCTGGTGGCACTGCTGAGTAAATGTTGAGCTACTTACCGTAACGTACACCTTTTACAAAACCACAAACCACTCTGCAGGGGAAACTTGACGCTATCTACTCCGGCAAAGATTTCCTGCCTCAGAAACACCATAAAGCATAGCTCTGAGTCAGAATCAACTCCATGGCACAGGGTGTAACAAAACAGACTGTGAAATCGTGATCTTCTGGGCTTAGTATTAACATCAAAGATCAAAGCTCCTCTCACCATTTTCATGGAGTTAGTTAACTGTATTTCTCATTAATGAAATACTACAAATTAACTAAATAATTCTACACTGAAGAAAGCATAAATCCTCATACATATCTCATTTTGGAAGATCTTATTTCACCCTTTTATCGAGTGGAACATTTCCAAACAACTTACAAATGTATGTAAAAGAGAATGTCTTACAAGACATCCATTCATCACTTACATTCTCAAAAAGGCTAGAGAAGAATATTTAATGCTAAATAAAATCATAATGTGATGGCATGACTTACTGCCACTATTTCTTTCAGATTTGGATATTATGGGTAAGTTCCTTTTTATCAAGGGGATTTTAATTTCCAGGCTACTCACCCCACTTGCAAAGAAAAACTAAAAGCTTGATGGTGGGCAAATAAAAAAAGTAAACATTCACTCTATCTTCTGAAAAACCTCTGTATAACCCCAAAGTTGTATTTAGAAAATCCTTTGCATAGCTGCAAAACACTCCTCATGGTTCAAAAACCTGGTAAGTATACTATTTAGGTTTATAAAACAAATACATAGTATTCTCTGACATATCAACATTAATTATAAAAAAGTAAAATATTTTTTATTCTGTAGTATAGTGAATAATAGTATAGTGAATACCAAGTGAAGCCTGCTAAACTTTAGATATTGGATCATGTCCTGAAAAGTAAGGATGTATTAACCATTTATGAAAGAATATCTCTAGGTTAACCATTCAGAGATACTCTGATCTTATGCACACTCATTATTTTTAACCCTTACCAATGCTGCTTTATAATGTATTTCTTTACTTGCTTCTTAAAGACAAATGATCATAGGAGGAGATGATCAATAGAGGAATAAATAATGTTTATACTATGTATATTCTTTATATGTACAAGGAACAAGAAGAATTTGCTAAGAGTAAGAGATACAAAGAGAACAGCATTCTAAGAGAGAACAAACAACATATGCAAAGTACATAGTCAAGGACATCACTCACGTCACAAAACAAGAAGGTAAATACGTTAGAGCAGAAATGTGAGGTAAGCAATATGAGACAGGAGACAGAATTTGTATAGTTACTATTATTTAGATTTCACTTTGTAGATTGTAAGAAGACATAAAGTAGGAAATCATATCAGCAGATTCTATTTATAAAGATCATATTATAATGTACAATATGAATTAAAGAGAAGAAAGAAAGTGGGGAGCTGAGGGCAAAGAGGAGCAAAGGCTAATAATGTAAGCAGGAAGTTAAAGCTTAACCAAAGGTCGCAGAATTGAGAATTAAACAGGAGGAGCTGGAATTGAGAACATTTTACGAACCAACAGTAACAGAACTTGGCAACAGGAAAAATGCTAAGGTTGAGGATAGGAAATACATGAAAGGAAATTTCCTGATTTGATACTTTAATTAAACCAAGATAGTGAAATAAAGAATATAGAATACCCCCATCCGCAGCAGCTGTGGCCTCTCCCAACCCATGCGGCGCGCCCACCCGTGGGGAAGGCAGCTGCCCCCACCAGTGTCCGGTGCCCCCAGCCTGTAGCAGTGGGGCTTTCTCTACTGTCACCCGGCACCCCATCCTGTGGCAACAGGATCCTCCCTTCATTTGCCCAGCAACCTCCACCCACAGCAATGAACCTTATCCTGTGGTAGACAGTGGTAGTGGGGCTTTTCCACCAGTGTCACTTGGCACCCCCTCCTGTGACAGTGGGGCCTCTCCCACCATTGTCCAGCACCCCCATGCACAAAGCTACACTTGCTGCCTGCAACCACCCCTCCCATATGTCCTGAGAGGCCTACGGGACCTGTCCTCCAAATAGAGAATCCCGGTTCCCTAAGGAGAGTAAAACACCCAATGGGATATAGAAGTAGTCAGATCCACCAGGGCAGTTGGCTATGGACAGCCTGCAGAAGCATTCCTACCAGTCTCAAAAAGAAAGCACCCAGGGGTCTTTGACTCCCTGGAAAATGGAACCAATGTCCTCCAAAATGACACATGGACAGCAACGCCCTATAATCTCACCAAAACACAGGAGAAACAAAACACATTGTCAGAGGAAGTCCTGAATCTAGTGACATGCACAGAACAAGCATACGATGAACTACCACAGAAAGAAATCTTCAGAATGCTGTTTAGAGCCGTACAGCAAGGGGAACAAAGCAGTGAAGTACCTGAGGAACTCCAAAAACAGACCACAGAATAGGTGGGCAGGGCATGGCTTTTCACCAAATCTGATTGGAAAACATTCAAAAGGGTCAGCAGGCAAACCAGAAACGCTTTATAGGCTCCTCCACCCACCCTTTTTTCTTTTTCTTTCCTTCATGTCTATTCATATAGCATAGGCAGGATAACCAATCCCAAGGAGAAAACTGGGCCAGCAGCTCAAGGAGGACATGAGAGAGGAGGTGGTGGGAGAAAGGGAGGGGGGCCAACAAACTCAGGGACAAGTGAACAACAAGAGACCTAAAATTGATAACAAGAAGGCGTAGAATGCTTGATGGGGTTTGATCAAGTGCAATGTAGCCGAGAGAAAGTACTGAGAATCAAATGAAGGTCAAATAGTGGGGCAGGAGGAAAGTAAAAAAAAAATACAGGAAAGAACCAGGAGGCAAAAGACATTTACAGTGAACCCTCGCCACTTCGCGCTTCGACTTCCACGGCTTCACTCTATCGCGGGTTTTTGCGTAACAGCACCCACTGCCTACACCTGCTCCTTCAGAAGAAAAAGACGGTGACCCACCTGTACAGTACATCCCTTAAGTCATTTCATAGGCTATTGATTACAGTATTTGTAAGAACTATGTATAATAATACT